>NC_091958.1:18428400-18782150 GCF_031021105.1 Erythrolamprus reginae | reverse complement strand
TGTACATGTGCTGGAAGCCGACTCCCATGTGAAGACGTGTGCATGAGTGAGATTTCTGTGATTTCCGACAATTTTTTGATTCTGCGCATGCGCGGAAGCAAAAATATCGGCAAAAATTCCCAAAATCTCGCTCGCGTACGTGTCCTCACACAAGCGCATGTGCAGAAGCTGAATTTTGCACCAATGTGCACGCAAGCCCACAGGAGAAAATGGGAAATTTATTGTCCATCTGTGTTGCTTCCTAAATTGACAGTTTGATTTCACAGAACTTTGATGTACTTGAAGTTATATTGTGTTGTTTAGGTGTTCCCTTTATTTTTTTGAGCAGTACATAAAATATAATTTCCCCATTTTTCCTCCATCTATTGAAAAAAAAAATCACTTGTGACACTGAATGTAATAATCTGGGGAATTTGAAGCAATAATGACGCTCAATGAAGATGGCTTTAAAAGACGGCATCCTAGATCAGTGTTTTTCAACCAGTGTGCCGTGGCACACTAGTGTGCCGCGAGACATGGTCAGGTGTGCCGCGAAGCTCAGAGAGAGAAAGAAAACAAGAGAGGGAAAGAAAGAGAGAGAGAAAAAGAGAGAAAGAAAGAGCAAGAGAGAGAGAAAGCAAGCAAGAGAGAGAGAAAGAAAACAAGAGAGAAAGAAAGAGAGAGAAAGAAAGCAAGAGAGAGAGAGAGAAAGAAAGCAAGAGAGAGAGAAAGAGAACAATAGAGAAAGAAAGCAAGAGAGAGAGCAAGAGAGAAAGAAAGAAAGCAAGAGAGAGAGAGAGAAAGAGGGAGGGAAGGTGGGAGAGAGAAAGACATAGAGGGAGGTAGGGAGGGAGAGAGAGAGAGAGCAAAAAAGAGGAAAGAAGGGAGAAAGAAAGAGGGATGAAGAGAGAGAAAAAAAGAGGGAGGGAGAGAAAGAGGGAGGGAGAGAGAAATAGAGCGAAAGGGAGGAAGAGAGAGAGAGAATTTTTTGTCCAAACTTTTTTTAGCGCCCCCCCCCCCCCCCCAATGTGCCCCATGGTTTTGTAAATGTAAAAAATGTGCCGCGGCTCAAAAAAGGTTGAAAATCACTGTCCTAGATTAGCAGTTTTAGGAAACAGTGAATTATTAATGTTTATTATTGGCATCCTACTGCCTCCGTAAGCATGGGCAGCTTGCCTTGAACACTGCTAATAGGAAGCCATTATGGAAGCAGGTGAACACCCTTCTATCCATCTTCCAAACTTCTTGAATTATTTGGTGGGCTACTGGGTGAAATACAATGCCAGACTAGATGGATGTTTCATCGGACCCAGCCTCTGGGTTTTTCTTTACATTCTTATGCCTAGCTCTGCAATTTGCTCCCATCATTGCATCCTATTGTCCAGAAATCTCCCCCCCTTCCCCCATGGTGAAATTTCCATAGACTCAACACATTTAGCGTCAGGTGGTTTTCTCTTTTACTCCTCCTGGCATTGAGGCTTGACAGGAAGTCGATCATTTGGAAAGAGTAGTCTACTTGAGGCATAATTGTTATAAATGAGATGACAACAGGGAACATTTTTAACTTACTTTGCTAAGCATGGGAGGGGGAAGTGGAATATAATTCACCTGACAGCTATTTTGCAAATTGCATCAGGTCCAAAAAATCAACAGCCCAAAACATATCTCACCTCTCTCTTACCTCTCTTTATATGTGTGTGTCTTTCTCTGTCTCTCTCTCTGTCGCTCTCTGTCTCTGTCCTTCTCTCTCTCTTTCTCTCTTTCTGTCTGTCTGTCTGTCTCTCTCTCTCTCTCTGTCTGCCTGTTTCTCTCTGTGTGTCCTTGTCTGTCTTTCTCTCTGTTTCTGTCTGTGTCTGTATCTTTTTTCTCTTTCTCTATCTCATCTCTTTCTCTCTCTCTGTCTGTCTCTGTGTCTCTGTCTCTCTCTCTGTCTCTGTCCTTGTCTCTCTGTCTTTCTGTCTGTTTCTCTCTGTTTCTCTCTGTCTCTCTGTCTCTTTCTTTCTCTCTGTTTCTCTTTCTCATCTCTTTCTCTCTCTTTCTGCCTCTCTCTTTCTCTTTCTCTCTCTTTCTGCCTCTCTCTCTCTCTCTCTGTCTCTCTCTCTATGTGTGTGTGTCTGTCCTGTCTCTCTGTCTTTTTCTCTGTTTCTGTCTCTCTGTCTCTCTCTCTTTCTCTCTCTTTCTCTGTCTCATCTCTTTCTCTCTCTTTCTGCCTCTCTGTCTGTGTGTGTGTGTCTGTCCTTGTGTCTGTATTTTTCTCTGTTTCTGTCTTTCTCTGTCTTTCTCTTTCTCTTTCTCTCTCTTTCTGCCTCTCTCTCTCTCTGTTTCTCTCTCTCTCTGTGTGTGTCTGTCCTGTCTCTGTCTTTTTCTCTGTTTCTGTCTCTCTGTCTCATCTCTTTCTCTCTCTTTCTGCCTCTCTGTCTCTCTCTGTGTGTCTGTGTGTGTGTGTGTGTCTGTCCTTGTCTCTGTATTTTTCTCTGTTTCTGTCTGTCTCTCTCTTTCTCTTTCTCTCTCTTTCTGCCTCTCTCTCTCTCTGTCTCTCTCTCTATGTGTGTTTGTGTCTGTCCTGTCTCTCTGTCTTTTTCTCTGTTTCTCTCTCTCTTTCTTTTTCTCTGTCTCATCTCTTTCTCTCTCTTTCTGCCTCTCTGTCTCTCTCTCGCTCTGTCTCTCTCTCTCTCTCTGCCTCTGTCCTTGTCTCTCTGTCTTTTTATCTGTTTCTGACTGTCTCTCTCTCTCTGTCTCTTTCTCTCTGTCTCTCTCTCTCTCTTTGTGTCTCTCTCCCTCCTTCTCTCTCTTTCTTTCTCTTTCTCTATGTCATCTCTTTTTCTCTCTTTTTGCCTCTCTCTCTCTGTTTGTCTCTGTCCTTGTCTCTCTGTCTTTCTCTCTGTCTCTGTCTTTATCTTTCTCTCTCTCTTTCTGTCTCTCTCTCTGTGTCCCTCTTTCTGTCTGTCTCTGTCTCTGTCTCTGTCTCTCTCTCTCTCTCTCTCTCTCACACACACACACACACACTTTCTTTTGTTCTAAATACCATCACCTTAGTGGAAGTCTCAAATTTCCTTCTCGGAGAAGTTGTTCTCAGAAGAACTGCACATAATTCATTTGCCGGAGCCAAATCAAATCACAAGAAAGCCACACACAACCAGTGCCCTTGTGAAAGAGCCATTTCCACTTCCATGTGGAGCTGCTGTTGGTTGTATAATGGGTAAGGCAGGAGGGTAACAGTGTGTCATTATTTGCCCTTCCTCCTTTCTCTCTTTCTTCATGGTTTCCTTCATGGTTTATTTTAAAGAAATAAATGATTTAATTTGAGTCACAGTGGCCCAGTGGTTAGAATAGATTAGAAAAGTGATGGGAAACCTTTTTCACCTCGGGTGCTGAAAAAATATGGGTGCATGCTATCGCACATGCATGAGGGCCCACACCCATAACAATGTCTGGGGAGGGTGAAAACAGCTTCCCTTGCCTCCTGGAGGTCCTCGGGAGGCCAGAAATAGCCTGTTTCCCAACTTCTGATGGGCCCAGTAGGCTCATGTTTTGCCCTTCCCAGGTTTCAAAGGCTTCCCTGGAGCCGGAGAAGGGTAAAAACACCCTCCCCCATCCCCCAGGAGGCTCTCTGGAAGCGAAAAACACCCTCCCAGAGCCTCTGTGCAAGCCAAAAATCAGCTGGCTGGAACACACTTGCATGTTGGAGCTGAGCTAGGCAATGGCTCCGCGTGCCACCCGTGCCATAGGTTCGCCATCAGTGGAATAGAATAACAGAATTGGAAGTGGCCTTGGAGATTTTCTAGTCCAACCCCCTACTTAGGCAGGAAACGCTACACTAAGGTGACCAGATTTTAATATTGGTAAAGCGGGACACCATTGACCTGGGGGTGTTCTTGATTAAAATTTTGGTCTAAATTTTAAAAGCCTCTGTAAAAGCCTTCAGAGGCATGCAAGAGTGATTAGTGGTACAGAAATTTGATAAGTAAATTAAACCTAGGTGATTGATTGGTGTACAGTAAATTTGATTGGAAGCAGTCGATTTAATTAATTTTCTTAAGAGGGAGAGAAGTTGGGTTTTTTAATTATTTTAAACATTAGATTTGTTATATGCTGTTTACTACTGTTGTTAGCCGCCCTGAGTCTATGGAGAGGGGTGGCATACAAATCTAATAAATAAGTAAGTAAATAAGTAAGTAAGTAAGTAAGTAAGTAAGTAAGTAAGTAAGTAAGTAAGTAAGTCCGTCCTGGGTAGCTGACCATATGGAGTGGAGAGTGAGTATTTATACCACTCTTGGACCTTGCCTTGAGCTTCCTGTTCATGTGGCAAGGGCATGTATCCTATTGGTTGCAAACTCCCATATTTGTCTGAATTAAGTTTGGTTGAATCTTGCTGGGTGATGTAAAGAAAAGGGTCTTGGTTGTGCCATGTGGTGAGCTCTGCTAATAGATAATCCTATTATGTCCTGAAGGTTCATGTCTTAATCCCATCACCCTGGAGCTGAAATCTTTTGTTTTGTAGATAGGCTGGTCCAGTCTTTTGTTTTATAGATAAATTATCTGCAGGGAACTGGGACTGAGTTTCTGTTTCCTTTAAGATTTTTATTTGTCTTCTAGGGGAAATATTCTGCCTTTTAAATATTTCCTAGAATATTTCATTCTTCTAAGAGGGGCGGGTGCTAACTTTCTTCACAACCAAATACCAATTCTCTTGCTGGTAATGGCACCTTCAACAATCTCTACGGCACCGTTAAAATTTGTTCTTAATTTAATTTAAGTCGTTTGCCAGATGGATAACTATGCAAATTGAATAAATAAATAAAATACACTGAATGAATGGAGGACAGATGCTCTATATATGAGAATGTGTTCAGTGCCACCTAGACATTGTAATTTTTTAAACTCCAAATATTGTAATCCTAATTATATATTTAAAATAAACTACACGCAATAGAAGGATCATCTTAAACTTTTTTTTTCAGTTACAGGGAACAGCACATTCTAATATAAAAACTCCAGCAAAATCTATTGAACAGGTATTGTTTAGAATCAAACAAGCACATATATTTGATAAATGGGTGGAAGAGTTTAAGTAACATCCCCTGATAATTTTTTAAAAAATTGACAAAATCTAAGTGGTTAAAACTCCCTTTCAGATATGATACAATATTTCTGGTTAGATTAAACACAGACCAAGAACTAAATCAAATTATATTATGTATTCTCACTTTTCTTCGGGGAATCAAAGCTTGGTGAAGTGTAAAACTCTAATTATGTGTTATGCTAATAGATTCTAAATTAAAACTACCTCTGATATAATGTTATCATCTCACCAATTTTCCTTCAAGTTCATATTATATAATAATCCCTTACACAGTTCTGAGTGGTGTAGACATAATAATAATAAAAAAAATTGCTCATCAAGCCATGTGCTGGTAATCATTGAGACATACCACCTTCTGGAGCCAAAATAAAGAAGAATTAAATGAGCCGTAATAATGGATTATGATTTTAAAATATGGTAGTGTAGATAAAGAAAAGGGGGAAAAAATCAGATATACTTGGTTAGAAACTCTACCTTCACTTTCATTTCATTTCATTTTATTGGATTTGTATGACACCCCTCTCCGTAGACTCGGGGCGGTTAACAACAGTAATAAAAAACAACGTGCGACAATCCAATACTAAAGAAGCTACAAACCCTTATTTTAAAAACCAATCATACATACAAACGTACCATACATAAATTGTGGAAGCCGAGGGGGAAAGAATATCTTAATTCCCCCATGCCTGATGACAAAGGTGGGTTTTAAGAAGCTTGCGAAAGGCAAGAAGGGTGGGGGCTATTCTAATCTCTGGGGGGAGTTGGTTCCAGAGGGCCGGGGCCGCCACATAGAAGGCTCTTCCCCTGGGTCCCGCCAAACAACTTTGTTTAGTTGACGGGACACGGAGAAGGCCAACTCTGTGGGACCTAATTGGTCGCTGGGATTTGTGCGGCAGAAGGCGGTCCCTGAGATAACCTGGTCCGATGCCATGAAGGGCTTTTTAGGTCATAACCAACACTTTGAATTGTGACCGGAAACTGATCGGCAACCAATGCAGACTGCGGAGTGTTGGTGTGACATGGGCATATTTGGGGAAGCCCATGATTGCTCTCGCAGCTGCATTCTGCACGATCTGAAGTTTCCAAACACTTTTCAAAGGTAGCCCCATGTAGAGAGCGTTACAGTAGTTGAGCCTCGAGGTGATGAGGGCATGAGTGACTGTGAGCAGTGACTCCCGATCCAAATAGGGCCGCAACTGGTGCACCAGGTGAACCTGGGCAAATGCCCCCCTCATCACAGCTGAAAGATGTTTCTCTAATGTGAGCTGTGGATCGAGGAGGACGCCCAAGTTGCGGACCCTCTCTGAGGGGGTTAATAATTCCCCCCCCCCAGGGTAATGGATGGACAGATGGAATTGTCCTTGGGAGGCAAAACCCACAGCGACTCCGTCTTCACAGCTGTTTAGTAGCATATAGAAGAAATACTTGTAATTTTTATTCAAACTGTAAGCAATCACATAATCTATTTCCTGCAAACTGTCCTGTTAGGGGGGGAAAAATAGGTTAGAATTCATTATTTCCCAATGGACTAACCTCCACACACATTGAAGGTTGAAATGCTACACACTGTAATTTTATATTAAACTATCACCCTGAAGAATTATGGATCAGTCATGTAGTGTAGCATTTAATAAGTGAGAAAGGGGAAGAACATTGGGTGAAAAATCAAAAGAATATAGGTTAAATAAAAATATAATGTTTATGCTATTTTTGTTACAGAATTTTTAGCGATGAGTAATTTTAGGGTATGACTTCATGACAACTTTCTTTCAGCTGACAGAATTTTAAGGTGAAAGTGAAAAATCAATATTTTGATTGAAATCTGTAAATACTGTACAAATATGCAATTGTAAGAAGCCAGTATTAACAAAACAGAGGCAGTATTCTCTAGAATTTGAGTTAGAATGCTGTTTCTAGCATCCAATGCACTGAGAGTTATATTGGAAAATGAATGAGAGATTCTTCCTCTAAAGAAATATGTAAAAATACTTTAGGGGAAGCAAAAGACTTGATTAGGTAAAATGAAGCATTGTTTGTTCTGTGTTTTTTTTTAAAAAAAACTTTTCCCTTATTCCTTTCATGTCAAGTAGAGTTGGGAAATAACTTTTGTTGTTGTAGCAAATGGATTGTTAAACTGGCAGATAAGGCTGTTTTTGAACTTCAGAGTACCAAAAACCTCCAGAGATCAGTTTTCTCCGATATTAGCATCAAACTGTTTTCACTTTATAGGTCTCTTAATGTCTATAATGAAAATACCGAGTATCATAGAAAACTGTAATTCCCAGGCTCATTAATATTAGGAAACAATAGCCTTTAGGAGACCCAAGACAGAATGCGTGGGTTATATTTGATTTTTGGTCTTTTGCTAAAGTGAATTTTTCTCAATCCAGTGAACTATGCAATGCCTTAAATATAGCAATCATCTGTATCATTTTCAGATATCTTTACTTCTTAAAGATACAGATAGATATAGATAATACATAAGTATAAATATAAATACAAATATAGATATGGAGATATCCAAAACAGAAAATTTATACAGAAGAATTACTATGGAAGCTATAGATAGAGAAACACCCCTTCAGCATGAACAAACGAGATGACACGTCCCGCCTACCAGAGATTTGGAAACCAGCCTTAAACAAAAAAACATATCATAATAATCACCATGTCAATCCTTCAAGTAATTGTGATTCCACCAACGAATCAAATCACTAAAACATAGTCACCCAATCTATTTGCTACATTCAAACCAAATCTCCACCCCCAACACTATATATAAGGAACAAATGGCAGTTGCAAACATTCCATATTTACAGCAGCACGAAGCTTAAAACTTCAGCCTGATGATGGTGAATGTGATTTCACCGAAACGTCGCATAGACACTCAAAATATTACATGGGGCAAAACCCGAACTCAGAACAATCTACATACATATATATAAGACTTCCTTGTCCAGCACATTAAAAAAACAGGGCACGAAATTGACTTTGAAAAAACTAAATTACTTCACAAAACAGAGAATTTATATAGAAGAATTGCTCTAGAAGCCATAGAAATTGAGAGGAGCCCCCTTTGCATAAATAAAAGAGATGACACGTCCCGCCTACCAGAAATTTGGAAACCAGCCTTAAACAAAAAAAACACTTCATAAAAATCACCATGTCAATCCTTCTAATAATTATGAATTTGGAATTTTGAAATTTGGAAACCAGCCTTAAACAAAAAACACTTCATAAAAATCACCATGTCAATCCTTCTAATAATTATGATTACACCAACCAATCAGATCACTGAAACATAATCACCCAATCTATTTGCTACATTCAAACCAAATCTCCACCCCCACACTATATACTAGGAAGAAATGACAGTTGCAAACATTCCATTTTACAACAGCACGAAGCTTGGAGAAAAGTTTTGATTTTTTTTCTTTTTTTCCCTTCTGGGCTCTGGGTATGTTTTTCCTATCGCAGTAAATGAAGTTAAATGTATATAATTTTAGAAGAGCTGTGCATATGTGTGTGTGTGTATGTACATACACATACAATTTATATAGTAGATAATGTATATTTTTGTGTGCCAGTGTGTAACATGTATGTACACATATGGCATATATACATAGAATTAAATACTATATTTTGGATGTTCAGTAATAGTAAAGAGATAGGGAAATTGTATCTCTTTGAGGCAAGGAGAGACCAGACACCCTAACCCAAACCCTTAACATGAGTGATGTCAAGTTGGCCACCTTTAAGCCAGTCACATGCCCTTTAAGACCCCCCCGGTCACATGATCATCAAGCCACTCCCACCTGGCCACATGGCTGGCAAGCCACACCCACAAAATAAGCCACGCTCACAGTGTGGTTGTAAATTTTTTTGCAACTCTTCTCTGATATACATACATACCAGAAATGCATTTCACGTATTCTTATTTATTATTTTATTTATTTATTTATTTATTAGATTTGTATGCTGCCCCTCTCCGTAGACTCAGGGTGGCATACAAATTATTGCCACTGGTTCCCTGTGCATGCCTTCCAAACATGCGCCCGGCCTTCTGTATGCTCACTGCATGTATGGGACGGCATACAAATCCAATAAATAAATAAATAAAATAAATGGATGCCTTCTGTGCAGGCACCCAGCTTCCAAAACATGGCTAAATAGGATGACATTACCTCCGGGTGGGTGGGCGCATTCACAGTTGCTACTACCAGTTCGCCTGAACCAGTCTGAACCAGCTGAAATCACCTCTGATACATACAACATAATAAAATTGGGTGGGTAAATATGAAATATTGATTTCTTTTTTTTAGTTTTTTAAATATTTTCCACATCTTAATATTTCTAGACAGATCCACATCCATTATTAATACTTATATAGTTTATACATTGTACATTGCTTTTCCTTATTGTCAATTCTTACGTTCCCATCCCACATTGTCTTGTCGTCTTTCTTTTCTTTATCCATTCATACCATTTAATACATATACTATAATATTCAGAGTCCTTTTGTCCATTTAACTCCATTGTTAGTCTGTCCATCTCAGCACAGTGATATATTTTCCAGAGGTCTTTCCATAATTTGCATATATAATCCTTGCCGCTGTCCCAATGTGTAATGTTAGATATGTTTTTAGGGTATTGTTTCATAATAATTCCTAGTAGGTATATACTCTATCATTGTTCCTGTTATTTCCTGCATTCACTTATGTATTTTCCTCCAATGCCGTTTAGTTTTGGGACACGTCCACCACATATTAAAGAAGGTGCCTTGCTCTCTTTTACATTTCCAACAGGTCAGATTAGAATTTGGGTATTTTCGCCAATCTTGTTGGGGCAAGTGCCACTTGTAGAACATTTTATAGTAATTTTCTTTGTATGCTGCTGATTTTGTTAATTTAATATTCCTAGTACAAATTTGCTCCAAGTCCACCAGATGTATAATTATGTCCAATGTTTTTTGCCCATGCAGTCATCAGCCCTTTCACTGTGTCTTCATGTTTATCAAATTCTGGCAAGTAGTTATATATTTTGGATATATTTTTTTCCCCTGGGCCCATGAATAGTTTGTCCAATTGTTGGGTTTCCCTGTTGATGCCAATTCCTTTTACATCCTTTTTATATCTTGATTGTATTTGTAAATAGGGCCACCAATAGATTTTTATACCTTGTTTTGTCAATTCTTCCCTGATTTTTAGTTTTCCCAATGGATCTAATATTTCTTTATGTTTGACTGATTTGGTCATATCTATGTATTTGGGTATATTAGAGCTTCTACGTCTATGGAGAGGGGCGGCATACAAATCCAATAAATTATTATTATTATTATTATTCTATGGTTGAAAGCCAATTAGGAGTCTTGACACACATTAAATAGGGAATATCTGATTAGGTGTCAGTTGAAATATTTTATGTTTTATTTCCAATGTTGCAAGATAAGCATGCCATCCTTTCTATAAATCATGACCTTCCAATTGTAGCATACATTTATTTCTTAAATTTATCCAATCTCTTTATTTTTTATTTATTTATTGGATTTGTATGCCGCCCCTCTCCGCAGACTCTTATCCAGGTCAAAGAGGCTCCTTTATAATATAACTTCCAATCAGGTAGTCCAAGCCACCTCTGCTCTTATTTTCCTGAAGATTAGCTAACTTAATTCTTGGCATTTTGCCTTGCCATGTAAATTTAGAAATAATTTTATTCAAATTTGTGAAGAATTTCATTTCTAATTTAATGGGTATGGTTTGAAAAATAAATAAGAATTTTGGAAATATACTCATCTTAATTGCTGATATCCATCCTAATAATTATAATTGTAAATTTCCCCATTTTTCTAGTTCAGTTTTTGTTTGGTTTCCAAATTTTGTAATGAAATGTTGATTTCTACCAGCATGCAGACAATTGATTCCATCAAAATGCTTTATGCAGGTGTCAGAAATTTAAAAATGAAAGAAAAATTGAAATATTTTGAGTCCAACTCTTTGAAGGAGGGAAATGAATTTTCGAACTTTTCAATACATGGCTGTCCAGTCTGGGCTTCAACATCCAGAAAGGAGAGCGAAGTTATTTTTCTTTTCTTTTCCTTAGTTACACACAAAGTTAGATTGATCTTTAGTAATAGGAGAAGAGGAATGAAAACTAAAAGGAAAATTGATGACCTCAGTTCACTAGCAGGAAAGTTTACCAGGGAAATGTTATATTAATATTTAATGGCAATTATAGCTGAATCTTACATTATTGATGTATTCTGTCATATTTACCTGTGAAGTATATATGACTCCGGTTAAAGCCTGGATGGTTTTCACTTTAGAGTTGCTACATGGAGTTTTCCTAAAGACAATCTGAAGTACTCACAGAGATGTCTTCACTCTTTCTGAAGTTTCTAAACAGAACACAACAAATATAAATTGGACGACACCAATGATCGGTCCATATCAGTGATGGGTTCCTACAGGTTCGGTCAGGTACACAGAACCGGTAGAAAAATTTTGGCCAGGCACACAGAAACGGTAGAAAATTTTTGAATTTTTTTCTTTTTTTCCTTCCTGTGCTGTGGGTATGTTTTTACTATCGTAGTAAATGAGGTTGAATGTGTATAATTTTAGAAAAACTCAGCGTGCATGTGTGTGTATATACACATACAGTTTATACAGTAGACAATGCATATTTTTTTGTGCCTGTGCCTGTGCGTAATATATCAACGAAGCAGTGGAAGTGATGTGCCGGTGCCTGGAGGCTGTTGGGCCTGGACAGGTTTCAATAAACTCAAACTCAACCCAGACAAGACGGAGTGGCTGTGGGTTTTGCCTCCCAAGGACAATTCCATCTGTCCATCCATTACCCTGGGGGGAGAATCATTGACCCCCTCAGAGAGGGTTCGCAACTTGGGCGTCCTCCTTGAGCCACAGCTCACATTAGAGAAACACCTTTCAGCTGTGGCGAGGGGGGCGTTCGCCCAGGTTCGCCTGGTGCACCAGTTGCGGCCCTATTTGGACCGGGAGTCACTACTCACAGTCACTCATGTCCTCATCACCTCGAGGCTCGACTACTGTAACGCTCTCTACATGGGGCTACCTTTGAAAAGTATTCAGAAACTTCAGATCGTGCAGAATGCAGTTGTGAGAGCAATCATGGGCTTTCCCAAATATACCCATGTTACTCCAACACTCCGCAGTCTGCATTGGTTGCCGATCAGTTTCCGGTCACAATTCAAAGGGTTGGTTATGACCTATAAAGCCCTTCATGGCACCGGGCCAGAATATCTCAGGGACCGGCTTCTGCCGCACAAATCCCAGCAACTAGTTAGGTCCCACAGAGTCGGTCTTCTCCGGGTCCCGTCAACCAAACAATGTCGCTTGGCGGGACCCAGAGGAAGAGCCTTCTCTGTGGCAGCCCCGACCCTCTGGAACCAACTCCCCCCAGAGATTAGAATTGCCCACACCCTCCTTGCCTTTCATAAGCTGCTTAAAACCCACCTCTGCCGCCAGGCATGGGGGAATTAAGATACACTTTCCCCCTAGGCATTCACAATTTTATGTATGGTATGTTTGTATGTATGATTGGTTTTTATATAATGGGTTTTTAACTGCTTTTTTAGTATTGGATTTTGTTGTACTGTTTTACTGCTGTTAGCCGCCCCGAGTCTGCGGAGAGGGGCGGCATACAAATCCAATAAATAATAATAAAATAATAATAATATATATGTACGGGTATGGCATATATACATAGAATTAAATAGTATATTTTGGATGTTCAGAATTAGTAAATAGACAGGGAAATTGTAGCTCTTTGTGGCCAGGCACCCTAACCCAAATCCTTGACGTTTATTTATTTATTTAATTTTTATTTATTTATTTTGTCCAATACACAATGAGGGTTTTTATCAATGAAAGAATAGAAGAAGAGATATAGGAATAGAAGAAAGGTATAGGAGATATAGGAGAGCAATAGGACAGGGGATGGAAGGCACTCTAGTGCACTTGTACTTGCCCCTTACTGACCTCTTAGGAATCTGGATAGGTGATGTCACATTGGCCACCTTTAAGCCAATCACATGACCTTTAAGTCACCCCGTCACATGATTGTCAAGCTACTCCCACTTTGTCACATGGATGGCAAGCCACACCCACAAAATAAACCAAGGCCGCAGTGTTTTAGTAAAAAAAATTGCGGCCCTTCACTGTGTAGCAACTTGTTAGAATTTATATCACTTTGAGGTGTAAGGACAACAACATTTAAGATGACTACCAAGCTGCTTTTTGGCTCCCTTCTGGGAAAATTTGAATCCAGGTCTTTGATTTACAGTTTAACTAGTTTAGTTCGTCACTGATATATTGGATGCCGTGCCTTCTAGCTTTAGATCTTATAGATCTGTGATGGCAAACCTATGGCATGTGTGCCACAAGTGGCATGTGGAGCCATATCCGAGAGCACGTGAGGCATTGCCTTATATCAGCTCTAGCACACATGTGCATACCGGCCAGCTGATTTTTGTCCTTCCAGGGGGGGAAGGCCATTTTTACCCTCCCCAGGCTTCAGGAAAGCCTCCTCCCAAAACTGTGTGCGTGTGCTGAGCGGCGGAATGCCAGAACTGGGCTGCCCTGCCAAAGAGGAGAAGCAAGGGGATGTTAGTTATTTCCTGGTGCCACAGCTGAAAGGGCCTGGCAGAGCAGCTATGATGGCACACCAAATGTAAGGAGCTGGGATGCCAACAGGGTTGGAGTCGTTCAGGCAAGGGTTCCCCGTTGGCGATGCTACCAGTGTGCTCCTGGTGACTGGTGCAGGCGTGTCTGCACAAGAAGGCAAATCTCGCATGAGGATGCTCTAGTGTTCAAGATTTTGCCTATTTTTGGCGATTCCTTTGTTTCCGCGCATGCACCGAAGCAAAAAACCATTGAAAATCGGCAAAATATCTCTCGCGCCAGTGTCCTTGTGCGAGATTTGGCTTCCTAAGCACATGCAGGAGCCAAACCTCACATGGGCGCACATGTGTGCCCACCAGTCATGCGTAGGTGTGCATGCAGATACATTTTCGCTAGCGCTCTATAGAGTGGTCGGTTATGGCAGGAATCCATTACTGGAGTCAGTCTATGAGGGAGTGATAGGTAAACTCCATCTTGGCTGAAACAATGGGTATTCATTGGGGGTCCTGTACTTTTTAGAGGGGGGGAGGCTCAATAAAAATAGTGGAGGTCCAAAGAGCCAAGCCAGGGAGGTAGTAGAGGGTGGAGTAGGCGGCCACCAAGACAGGAAATGCTGCCCTGTGTGCCTGAGTTGGCACTCTTCATGCGCCGCCACGCCATCCCAGGAAGGAATCAGCAGTAGCAAGCCTTTTTGCAGCCCCAACAATGGGTGATGGGCGCAACCACACGCCATGAGGCACCCCTGCCTAACCATGGCCATGCCTGCTGCCAGTCAAACCAAGCTGGGGAAGGAACAGAGTTGTGGAGGCCAGCTGGGGTGATCTGCTCACCTTAGTGGCCATGGTGGGCTTTGGCGGCATGTCTCCACACCTTGGGAGACTAGCGACTCAAGAAATCTCCAGTAAGATATTTATTTATTTATTTATTTATTTACTTACTTACTTACTTACTTACTTACTTACTTAATTACTTACTTACTTACTTACTTACTTACTTACTTATTCAATTTTTATGCCGCCCTTCTCCTTAGACTCAGGGCGGCTTACAACATGTTAGCAATAGCACTTTTTAACAGAGCCAGCATATTTTCCCCACAATCTGGGTCCTCAAGATATCTTAATAATAATTTGTGTGTGGGGGGGGGGTTGTTGCTTTCAGGGCAAGATGCTGTCAATTAAAGGGGGAAAAAATGCCAGTGCATGAAAAAATAATAATGACACCAAAATTCTTTCCGTAACGTTTTCAAATTAATTAAAGAAACATAATAATCCATGTAGAAGGAAAATAGTATTTTATTATCCTTTTGGCTTAATATGAAAGGAATGTATTTAACGATTGCTATTAACCTGCAGTAAACCTAACCTCTATGTGACACTATTAAATAAGTAAACATATTTTTTTCATTCAACAATCCATCTCTGAGTGTATTAGCGTCAGCAATAGTATGACAGCAACCCAAAAGGAGCATCCAGATGGTGCTTTAGACTCCATAATCATCTATAAATTCTGAATTGTTGACATACCCAGTTCACCTTGCTTCCCTTTCATAAGCAATCTCAGGACTATAAAAACTATTTTTACATAATGATTACTCCCTTTTAATTAATTCAATATCATCTGCTCTAACTAGAGCTAATATTTACAGCAGAACATGCAAAGCAAGTGACCACATATAAAGGGTTATGCTGTTGAAATTCTAAATTCAAATACACACACACACACACACATCAGCTACATTGGCTCTCTTAATCATGATCAAATAGCATGATATTCATAAGGACTCATAAAATCATATGATTGGAAGAAGCCACCTAAGCCATTGAGGCAGTTATGGGCTGCCAAAAATTTTACTGCCACATTATAGGAGTGGCTTATTGTGTGGGTGTGACTTGATGGAAATGTAACCGGGTAGGCTTACAAGCCATGTGACCAGGTGGGAGTGGCTTGACAATCAAGTGACCGGGGTGGCTTAAAAGTCATGTGACTGGGTGGGAGTGGCTTACAGACCAAGATAAGTTTTCAAATAGGTGCTTGGGCTCTTTTTTAGTGGATTAAGTCACATTATTTAAATAGCCACAAAAAGGACAAATGATAGACAGTATTATTTGTTGAGGAGCACAGTAACATTTTAAGGTTTTGTACTGAACCCACAAGGTTCAATAGGATAACAGATTAGGCAAGTAGCTCAATTTTCTTTCATTGCTATAAAAGTTCAGTTCTAGCTAATGATTAAAACGATTAAAGTGTTTATGGGTAAAAACTGTCTATTTAATTATTTCCTATTTTAAAAGTAATTTAGGATCACACTAAGGACAATAAAACACTAAGGAAGGACAAACCTACTACTCCCACTACATCCCCCTCATGGGGGCAGCAGCCAATTACTGAATATTATTATTATTATTATTATTATTATTATTATTATTATTATTATTATTATTATTATTATTATTATTATGTCACCAGGCTTGGGCCAATTAGATCTTAGCCCCTGGCCAACGAGTGATCGTATGATTGCTGTACAAATGGGTGTGATTGATTTCCAATTTAATTAGGGATTTTAGATTGCTTTGTAATTTTAATTGAATTGGATTGATTTTACTGTAATTTACTGTTTTTTCTATATGTTGTAATCCGCCCTGAGTCTTCGGAGATGAGCGGCATAGAAATCCAATAAATAAATAAATTAAAAAATAAAGAAATAAACTGAAATCTATCCAGCTCCTATTTTTCTAAACCCAGCAAAGAAAACCAAAGACGTTATTGACTGTTACATTCACAGTTGAAAACCTTTAAATACATACATTTATCACCGTCCATAGCCAAAAGCCAACTGCGGGAAAAAAAACATTGCTTCTTCTTCTATTCCTTTGCCTTTTCATCTAACATCAGGAAAGGGGAGAGATCAGCACTCACACCCCTCAAACACATATTGTACGTAAAGCCCTGCGGGGATGCAGCCCAGGATTAATATCTCAGTCATATCCCTAGCTGGATTTAAGTTTCGGAAAGCCAGCTAGGGAGATCTGGATATGACGGAGATATTAACCCTGGGCTGAATCCTGCAGGGGTCTCTGCTTGAAAATGCAAAGCAAACCCACCCGAACAGAGCACCATCTAGGTTTCCTAACCATTTCAGCGTGTGCATCAGACAATTCTTTGAAAATCTGATTGCTCCTAGTCAATAGAACAAATCTTTAATAATGTCGCTCCAGCAATGCCTCCCCTCTGTTCAGCTTTCCGTAGCTGGCTTACAGTCTCATTGCCATCCAACTAGATCGAGTTATTGAACGGAAAAGCCAAAGAGTATTTCACTATACAAGAATTGAAGGGAAACCATGCTGGGGCAGTCACCTTCAATGTTTCTGCATTCAGTCTAAATTTACAGTAATAGACTCATACTCCATGAAGGCTTGCTGTGTTTGTTTGCAAACTGGTATGCGGTACTTACAAGTCTGTGGTTTTATTGACATATTTCTTTCCTTTCCTGTGGTTTTTAATTGAAACCCCCACTGCTCAGCGGAGCTCCTGGAAAACAGGGAACAGAAATCTTGCATTTACCTTAGCGTTTAGGCTACATGAACATACTGTATATAGTAATGTCTGGCTGCTGAATCTTCAAATCCACCGTTCAATTTGGCAGAGGAATGAAAATACAGTGATCCCCCGCTCGTTGCGAGGGTTCCGTTCCAGGAGCCCCCGCAACGAGCGGGTTTTCGCGAAGTAGCGATGCGGAAGTAAAAACACCGTCTGCGCATGTGCAGACGGTGTTTTTACTCCCACAGCGCTAGCGAGGAGCCGAAGATTGGGGGCAGGGCGGCTGTTTGCCGCCGGCATGGAGGGCTTCCTAGCAGCCCCCCAAACCCGGGTTGGGGGTCCGGGGGGCGCTGGCTCTCGGCGCTTTTGAGCTGAGTCCGGAAGCGAATTCGCTCCCGGACTCAGCTCAAAAGCGGCGAGAATGAACGGCGTGGGCGGGCGAAGGGCGGGCGGCAGCGAGGAGTTTGCGTGGGCGGTGGGGAAACTCCTCGCTGACGCCAGCAAGAGGGGGAAGACCCAGGGAAGCCGCTGCCATCTACGCATGCGTGCCCGGCACGCATGCGTAGATGGTATTTTTGACTTCCGGGTTGAAAAATAGCGAAGTACCCTGTTCGCAATGGTTGGGGACGCAATAAACGGGGGATCACTGTACACAGTCCGATTTAGGGACCGAACACTGGATACTCGGTAATTCATTTATAAGTGCAAGAAGGGAGAGGAAATGAAGTGGACAATAAAGTTAACTGAGGACGTATCTGAAAGTTATGCTAAATAAGATATAGCAATCTTCTTGCAGAAGAGACGGAGTAACGACACGGACACAAGAGCTGGATTTAAAACTGGGTCATTTTTATTAAAATAAATTTGCATAATTTATTTACTTTAAATTAGCATAATTAACATAACTAACTATGACCCAACAATGGACCTGCAGGGTCAAACAATTGCTTCCGGGGCGGAAAATGACGTAAAATAAACTTCCGGGGTAACTCAATGGGCGTAGCTCCATGCTAGTCCAGGTGAGGGACCCCTCCCTCACCTGAGACTCTGCCATGCACTTGCATGAGGGGGGTCCCGCCGGCTAACCCCTAACAGGGGACTTAAATGTACGGGACCCAAAGACAGGTTCCCCTCAACTGCTCAGGTTGTCACCACCACAAGATTGGATAGAACCTGTCAATCATCCCCAAAGATGCCCAACGGAGAACACGCAGTTGCTAAACCACCACCCAATTTTCCACCCCAAACCTGCCTACCCAAATGACCAAAGGTAAGCCAATTAGCCTAACAGGTACAAATACCCCCTAACCGCTTATCCGTCTCTACAGTGTGGAATAGGCGAAAAAACGGCCTGGCTAAAAGGTCAGACCGCCAAAAAATCCTATTCGGCCCCCTAGGGCGACCCAATATAGCACACTGAAAAAATAAGGAGGGCGGATGGGTGTCTGCTCGTGGCAAATGTCCGGGCGAAAAGGCTGAGCCCAGGCCTGCACGCCCTTTTATAGGGCTGGCAGGCCCCGCCCGGACACGTCACTGATCAGGCCCTTCTGGCCTGATCATCGGCCGAAGTCTCGCTCTCGCGAGACTTCGGCCGACAACAACATGGCAGCTACGCCATGTGTCCCTGTCTCCCGGCCCTGCTGCAAAAGGCACCGGCGGGTAAGTCCGCCAGCGCTATTCTTCCAGTTAGTTTTAGATCTAGGAATGCAGAACTGCTACTTCCAAATTTGGGCCTATAGGGCTGAAATATTAATGTGAAAAATTATTTAGTTTTTTTCTTAATCATTTTCAGCGACGTGGATGAAATAACATTCCTTCTGTTTTTCTTAGAAAGTAATTCTCTCTCTCTCTCTCTCTGTTATACATTATCTTTTATACAATAATGATTAGTATACATTATACTGATCAATTTGAACGCTGTATTAAAGTCCCTTTGGGTGACCAAGAAATATTACTTTTCTAACACATGAACACTAAAATAATAAAATGAATCAGATCTAGACTCTATTTTTAAAAATGTAACCTCTGTTGAAATCATTTATCTACTTGAGCGACTTTCCCTATTTTTCATATAACAATGTGAAACTATCCAGAATAATACAGAAATAAAATAATAAATGAGGTATAAAGAAGATTAACTCCATTCCTCATTAAGAAGAACAATGTTTAATAATTTGGGTCTGGATTTTACTTGGGATTTTGAGAGGAAATACATATATTTTTTTTTCTTTTTCAGTGAATGTAAATATTTTTTAAAAAAATTCCAAGCATAGAATTATATGGAAAGTAAACATTATTCTCAATAAAATTTATTTGTTTTTGGTCTTTCAAAATTTCATGTGAACATTTGCTGCCTAAGCTTCATACATTCATACAATATTCTTAAAATATTATTTATTTTTAAAATGATTACCATCCATTATCATTTCATTTTCAGTGCATCTCTCACATTTCTTTTCCTCTCAATATCTATCTTTAGCCTTTCCCCCCTCTTATTTCCCCTCTTATTTTATCCCTATTTTAATTCCAGCAAACAAAGATGTGGTCATTTTCCAACTTATATATTTCTAATATTAGTACATTTTATTTCACTTATTTCCTAAACATTAATCCTCTTTTCCTTATCCTCTTTCCTACATCATTACTTTTCCCTTACAAAATATATTTCAAAATGACATATTTTAATCTTTATATTTTCTTTCTCCATGTTATTCATACATATATTTTATCCTTATTACAATGAACAATTTATTCATACTTATCTAATACTAGTAAATTGATTAAACATACACATTAACACTATTTTAATCTCTTTTTCCCAACACATATAACTTCATTTCAATATGTTTCTTCTATCATCAAACTTATATTTAAAAAGAGTTACATCCTCTTTCCTCCCCAAAAAATGGCGCTCCTGTTTCAAATCAGAAATTCCTCTTCATTATTTCATGTTCTCTGGTTTCTTATTTTATATTTGTAAATCCAGTATATATAATAATCAATTTATATTAAGTCAAAGACAGCTTCCAGTTCAAATATCAATGATTTATTTTCTTTAAGATAGAGTGTCATTCCAAAACCACATCTTCTTTTAAAACTTCCAAGAAAAACTTTTTGTTTTCCTCCTCTTTCCCAAAAATCCCCCCCCCAATTTTAGCATGCTTCACCTGACACTAATAATTAGCTTCCTTATTTCTCCCTCTCATTTTTTTTTGGGGGGGGGGTGATTTGAAAAGTGACTTGATTGAAGTTTATAAAATCATGCATGGGATAGAAAATCTAATAAATAATCTAATAAATAAAAAGGTGGAAACATAGAATCTTTCTCATCTTTCCTACTGCCTTCTCCTATTACCACTGTACTAAGGTGTTGCAATCTGAGAACCACCCCTATTTCTTTTCCAAGCTCAAGAGAGGGCTGGAGGAGTAAATTCCTCCCCATTCTGAACGTTTGGCATAAGTGCACCAGTGTGCCTTCCGTCCCCTGTCCAATTGTCTCTCTTTAGAAACATAGAAGTCTGACGGCAGAGAAAGACCTCCTGGTCCATCTAGTCTGCCCTTATACTATTTTCTGTATTTTATCTTAGGATGGATATATGTTTATCCCAGGCATGTTTAAATTCAGTTACTGTGGATTTATCTACCACATCTGCTGGAAGTTTGTTCCAAGAATCTACTACTCTTTCAGTAAAATAATATTTTCTCATGTTGCTTTTGATCTTTCCCCCAACTAAGTTTAGATTTTGTCCCCTTGTTCTTGTGTTCACTTTCCTATTAAAAACACTTCCCTCCTGGACCTTATTTAACCCTTTAACATATTTAAATGTTTCGATCATGTCCCCCCTTTTCCTTCTGTCCTCCAGACTATACAGATTGAGTTCATTAAGTCTTTCCTGATACGTTTTATGCTTAAGACCTTCCACCATTCTTGTAGCCTGTCTTTGGACCCATTCAATTTTGTCAATATCTTTTTTGTAGGTGAGGCCAGATTTATTTTCTCTATCACACAATACTAGGACGAGGGGGCATTCCCTAAAGCTCATAGGTAAGAAAGGACAAATCAAGGGAAATATTTCTTCACCCAGAGGATCGTTGGTTTATGGAATTCACTTCCAGAAGAGGTCGTGACAGATGTCAGCCTGGATAGCTTCAAGGCAGGATTAGTCAGATTCATGGATGCCAAGTGTATCAGTGGTTATTGAAACGGGTGTCCAAGTGCCGCCTCTATGTTGGTTGAGGCAGGCAGGATTCCCTTGGGTCCCATTTGTTGGGGGTCGAGGGAAATGGAGGGTTTTGCCTTCTCTTTCTGCTCAAGTGGGCCACTGTGTGACACAGAATGCTGGACTCGATGGGCTTTGGCCCCATTCAGCATGGCTCTTCTTATGTTCTTATGCTAAAAGCAAACAGCCCTTTTTATCCTAGATTGCAAATCACTCACTTTTCCTCCTGCTCAGTCTTGTTAATTCTGGTTCTCCTTCAGCTTTGTGGAAGCCATGTTTGCTGCCGCAGCTCTGCACCATCAGCTATGGGCTTGCCAGCTCGGAGAGGGGAGATGTGGCAGTCCCTCATCACTTTGCCCCCTCTATGCGGAGGGGGGTGCTTAGGTCCAGATTTGGACCCTCAGCCATGGAATGTTTGGAGCCGGCTGTGAAGGTCGTGGTCCTGGCTTCCGATCTCGACAAAGGAGGAACTGAAAGTTGACTAAATAATATTATTCTCATATATCAGCTGGAAATAGATAGATATTGCCAATACTAATTTACACTAAACCCAAATGCAGATATTTCTTTTAAAAAAAAAGTTTATTAATTTATTAAAAAGAAAGAGAGAAGAAAAGAAAAGATAGACAGGGGAAAGGGAAAGAGACATAATACACATATCCAAGTAGCATGAATAAAATGTATAACTTACTACATATTAATATAAAATATTAAACTATACATAGTAAGGTAGTGTTTCTATTCAAATTATACAAATTCATATCAATTACATATATGAGTTCAGAAGTAGGTTAGTTAATTTTATTGTATTATAGAATAAGCTAGGTGTTGGAAGATATGTGGGAAAATGAAATAGGATTTGAATGCAGATATTTCTAACTGGAAATCTCCACTTATGCAACAGATTTTGTATGTTAAACCTAGGATACTCTTGGTTGCATTGACTACAATGTTGGGATTTATAATAAGGCACAGATGTGGAAGGAACGACTCCATGCAGTGCCAACAGAAGGTCTTAAATTTTATTAGATCTGAAGAAGCACCATGTGAATATTGGGTGTCTATTCATTATTTTTGCTCAGTTTCACTGCTTTGTATATTTTCATTTTTTTATCCCGTGCTCCATTCACCAAAATCAAGAACACCAAAACACTGTATACATTTATCTTTTAACTTGTGTAATCATGTTATTATCTGAAACTAATACCATGCTGTTAAAATTTAGATAATGTGTCCTGCAATGCATACAAAATGTTCATTTGTCGAAGGCCATTAATTTAATTTCCTGGGAACAAGATTAAATGTAATCCATTTACATAATTATTAGTTGTGAGGTGTAGAATAGATAATTAAATATTCTACCACATTAATTTATATTTAATTATCAGTGCTTCCATGGTCCTCCTGTCCAAATATTAATATTAAATAATTAAAAAAAATAGAGCAAATGCTAATTTGAACGAAAACTACATCAGAAGAATTCTGGTTCTCAGATTCACCCTCAGCTCCAGCAGGAATGGATTAAAACAAACAAATACATGGATTCTTATATCCACTAACTTAAGAATAAAGTTAATTTAACTCAATAAGACTTCTGAGTAAACATGGCGATATGATTAATTTTCTGAGCATGAATATTCTTTAGACTCAATATTAAAAATGTTTTATTTCTACAATTCAATTTGTCAAATGTCCAATATTTATTTTAATGTCATTGGAACCACTTCTCATTTCTTTTGCCTACATAACCATATGAAAGTATTTGAATGGTCTGCGAGAACAAGAAAAGCATGATTTACCCATTCATTCTTTTCAGCATTATTGCAAGCTTGAAAAGATTTGACTAATACTCAAATAAATTAAGATGACATTTTACTTTATTATCCAATTAATTACATTATCCAACATTTATTGAATAGCAGCTAGTTTTGCACTGCCACTTGTTATAAGTAAGACAAAATTAAATGGTTGGGTTTTTAAAAAAAAATAATTCCGCATTCATAAATTATTCTGTGAATGTGGGTACAATTCTCGTTCTTCTAGTTTTGTCACAACTATGGATAGTAGTATGGGGATTCTTATTAGCATTTATTCTAGTATTGTTGCTGGTTTGATACAGAAATCATCAAATGATTTAACAACTCAGTGTCCAAGCATGCAAGAAGAGACATAATAAACTTTATTGGGGCAATGTGCCACAATAATTAAGGATAATTCACAATCAGTGAGAACTAGTTGTTTTGACAGAATTTATAGCCTAAATTATATATGAAATATATTTTTACAGGATTTTTTACAAGCACTCTAAATATATTCTTTATGAATTATGCAATTTTCAAACCTTTATAAAAGACTATAAATTACCTTCCATTATCTTATTAAATGTCTATGATTCATTCACTAGAGAGAGGGAAATTCTTAATTGTTCTGGCATTTATCTATTTATTTATTTATTTGATTTCTTTCCGTAGTTTCTACTCACTTTCCTTGATTTATAAGCCTGAAGCTTGAATAACAACTTGGCCTTTTGGAGAGGTAGGATGCCCTAAAATGTTTTGGAAATGGTGCTAGGTGAACGTTATTAAGTTAGTGAACCTGACTTGGACTCTAACATTCTCTTGCATAATTTTTGGTATGAACTTTCCTTTTTGAATCTCAACCCCTGAGCTATTTATTGAGTGGGAGATACTACCGATTCCAAGATTCTATGGATTTTCTTCTTTCTCCTCTGTTTCTTCTTAAAAATGCACCCCATAACTTTTCTAGTTACCCTAAAGCTTTTGGTTAATTCAATTTCAATTTATTTTCAATTTCAATTTGTTAGAGTTGTATGCCGCCCCTCTCCGAAGACTCGGGGCATTAATTATGTACAAATGAAATCAAATCTTTATTAAAGTCATGGAGCAGCATAAGGACTGTGAGATATAGTCAGGTTAGGCAATTAATTTTCCCAAGAGGCCACCTGAGAAACTCTGACTTTTGTGGAGCACCAAACCAATAAGCTGAAGTTACAAAAAGTAATCAAATGACCCTGGAACACTGCAAAACTGTAAAAATATTATTATTATTATTATTATTATTATTATTATTATTATTATTATTATTATTATCAACAACAACAACATCAGAAGAGTTGGAAGGGACCTTGGAGGTCTTCTAGTCCAACCCCCTTCTTAGGCAGAAAACCTTAAACTATTTCAGACAAATGGTTATCCAACATCTTCTTAAAAATTTCCAGTGTTGGGGCATTCACAACCTCTGGAGGCAAGCTGTTTCACTGATTAATTGTTCTGACTGTCAGGAAATTTCTCCTTAGTTCTAAGTTGCTTCTCTCCATGTTTTGTTTCCACCCATTGCCTCTTGTTCAACCCCTGAGATATTGGAAGACTGCTATCATGCCCTCCCCCACAGTCCTTCTTTTCATTAAACTAGCCATGCCCAGTTCCTGCAACTGTTCTTCATATGTTGTAGCCTTCTTTGTTGCTCTTCTCTGAACTTTTTCTAGAGTCTCAATCTCCTTTTTATATTGTGGCAACCAAAACTGAATAGAGTATTCCAAGTGTGGCCTTACTGCATTCAGTTTTGGTATTATAGTAGTAGTACTGTAGTAGTAGTAGTAGTAGTAGTAGTAGTAGTAGTAGTAGTAGTAGTAGTAGTAACAACAACAATAATAACAACAACAGATAAATACGAACTAGTTTCCAAGTATCTAAATTTTGATCATGTGACCAGGGAGGATGATGCAATGGTTGTAAGTCATAAATCACATTTTTTTCAGTGCTGTTGTAACTTAAAATGTCCACTAAATGAACAGTTGTAAGTCGATGAATACTTATAATTATCTACAATTAGAATTCCCATTTCTTTCCCCTGCCTACATATCCTGCAACCTCCAGATAAAACCAAAGTAAACAGTCCAGATTTTATTTCCGAACTTCCTCTCCAGAATTCTTTCTTAGACTACATGGTTTCATTGTCACATTATTGGATCCATCCTCTGGTTGAGATTATAGGTGGGCACTGGCCACATGATAAGCAGAATGAGAACTTGTGGGACTATTTTTTTTTCATTTCCATATTTAGATGTCAATGTTTTAGAAACATTCATTTGATTATCAATATCAGTAAAACTCTGTTTCAACTACCTCTTGCACAATCACTAAAACTTGGAAAAGTCCTGATGGACTTCCCTGATGGAGATTGGTATTCATAATTCATCTCTCTATCATACTTCATTAGGATGCCATGTCCAGATCCATCTTGTAAATTCTCAGAAGTCTTCTCCTACTCCAACTAACAAACAAATATTCTCATGAGGCTTAGAGCTAGCAGTTTTCATTACTCTGTAGCATTCTTCCTATCCTTATCTCTTCATTTGAAGTGTTCCTAAATATATATTTTCTTCTTACTTATAGGATTGTCCCACAAAAGATGGAACATTCACATATCCAATTTGGCTATCTCAGAATAGAGTCAACATTTATTTCGCTCCACCCATGAGAAAAAGGATTTAAGATGTTAAAGATTCTATACAACACATTCACTATTATGTTTTCTTAGAAATTAATTTGCAAATGTGAAGAGATTTCAATTTCTCCCCTCTCCTTCTAAGCCAGTTTCTTTTCTAAATTCAGGATCATAGAGTAAAAAGTCTCAAAGAATGAACTTGGAAAAGAGCTATGCCTTATAATGCAATTATCTCTCAACAAGATGATCTTGTGGAAAGATTATCCTCTGACAATATTATTTTGTGAGGTTTCTTTCCTTGGGAGGATTATCCAGAAAGGTGATGTTAATAATTAGCTAAAGATGTGGCAGCTAGATATAAAGGATTGCAATAGAGATCATAGAATTTTCACAGGGCATTATTTTAATTTAGTATCTGTATGAGACTCTGTTTAGTTTGCAGCTGACATATGAATAGAAATACAATTAAATGGCAAAATATTTTCATTTGAAAAATGCAGGGGTTATGATCCAGAGAGCTATCAGGCTGTGCAAGAGGCTTTTATTAGCTTAGGGTAATTTTTGTCTGAAGATGGACAAAGCTTTCAACATACCAGAAAAAAAAATCATGTCCCTTTTTGCAAGGATAAAAAGTATCAATCAGTGTATTTTTCCTTCTGTTAGCTAGAATATCATTTTTTCTCTTTTCCAGGTTTGATGATTTTAAGGAATACTATCTTAATACTACAAACAGTTGTATAATTACTGCTTCTTATTTATTTCATTCCCCCCCTAAAAACAAACCTTTTCTCCTTTTCTCCATAGGAAGTTACATTGAGTTGGTTTCTGAATAATTTTCATCATAGATCCCTTGATATTCCAGATATATTTCAATTCCATACAAGTGTTTTCCCCTGCGGTGTTCAGTTTTTGGTCCTATTGTTTATTTTATTACTGCCATGCCTGGAATAAGAGGCTCCTTCTTCCTAAAAAAAATCCACACACCGGCAGCAAAAATATCATTTATTTATTTGTCAAGCATATGTAAGATACATACATTTATTTATTATTTATTTATTTATATATTTATTGGATTTGTATGCTGCCCCTCTCCGTAGACTCGGGGCGGCTAACAAGAGTGGTAAAAACAACATGCGACAATCCAATACTAAAACAGCTAAAAACCCTTATTTTAAAACCAATCATACATACAAACATACCATACATAAATTGTAGAAGCCTAGGGGGAAAGAATATCTCAGTTCCCCCATGCCTGACGACAGAGGTGGGTTTTAAGAAGCTTATGAAAGGCAAGAAGGGTGGGGGCTATTCTAATCTCTGGGGGGAGTTGGTTCCAGAGGGCCGGGGCCGCCACAGAGAAGGCTCTTCCCCTGGGTCCTGCCAAACGACATTGTTTAGTTGATGGGACCTGGAGAAGGCCCACTCTGTGGGACCTAATTGGTCGCTGGGATTCGTGCAGCAGAAGGCGGTCCCAGAGATAACCTGGCCCGGTGGCATGAAGGGCTTTATAGGTCATAACCAACACTTTGAATTGTGACCGGAAACTGATCGGCAACCAATGCAGACTGCGAAGTGTTGGTGTGACATGGGCATATTTAGGGAAGCCCATGATTGCTCTCGCAGTGTTGGTGTGACATGGGCATATTTAGGGAAGCCCATGATTGCTCTCGCAGCTGCATTCATACATACATACAGGGGTGGGCAGCAGGCAGGGTGGGGTGGACAACAGGCAGGATGGAGTGGAAATGAAGCTGTGTGCTGACCATCCCCCCTCCCATCCTCCTCCTCTTCCTCGGAAAGCAGCAGGAGGACCAGCACCAACAGGTGTTGCAGGGGGCCCATTTCCTCCCCCCTCTTTTCTCAACAGCTGATCTGCACCCGTTCGCCTAGCTACCCAGCCTGAGGCAGGGGTGACCCAGGAAGGAATGCATGGGAAACATGAAGCAAATTGTCACCCCACACTGGTGAGATTGTAAATCGTGGAGTTAACAGTTCACTTGAACGATGATGATCGTTCAAGCCACTCCCACTTGGTCACATGGCCAGCAAGCCATTCCTACCCAGTCACATGACCATCAAGCTACACCCACAAAATAAGCCACACCCACAATGTGGCAGTAAAAATTTTGGCTGCCCATTACTGACTGCAACCTATTACTGATCTTAACCACTAGACCAGTAATGGCAAAACTTTTTTCCTCGGGTGCTGCAAGATCATTTAAGTGTGCTATCACGTATGCACAAGTGCTCATAATTCATTGCCTGGGGAGGGTGAAAACAGCTTTCCCCGCCCCCTAGAGGCTCTCTGGTGGCTGGAAATGGTCTTTCCCCCCAACTTCTGGTGGGCCCAGTAGGCTCATGTTTCGCCCTCCCCAGATTTTTGGAACCGGGAGAGGGTAAAAACGCCCTCTCCCATCCCCCGGAGGCTCTCTGGAAGCAAAAAAACACACTCCCAGAGCCTCTGTGTGAGCCAAAAATCAACTGGCCGGCACACACATGCACATTGGGGCTGAGGTAGGGCAACGGCCTGCGTGCTAGCAGATATGGCTCTGCATGCCACCTGTGGCACCCATGCCAATGGTTCGCCATCACTGCACTAGACTAAACTGTACTTTTTTGTAGCCCCTGTACAAAGCAGTTCCAAGGTTAAAATGTGCATCATAAAATGCGGAAATCTTTAAACGTATCCATTGGATGTGTTTTCTCACTAGGATTAAACTCAGAGTTTCTGTCACTGAAAGAAAGCTCTCAAAGTGACAATTCTTCCCCATTTAATTCCAAGGCTTCCAGACTTCTTAATTTTCCTGATTTTAATTTTGAAGTGATAAAATGAAACACTAATTTAAACACATTGCATCTTCTTGTTCACCCATGGTTTGTTTGTTTGTTTCCTTTTAAAAATCAGAATCTGAGTTTACGGAGAGTGGCAGCATACAAATCTAATAAATAATAATAATAATAATAATAATAATAATAATAATAATAATAATAATAATAATAATAATAATAATAGGTTTAGGTTTAGGTTTATTGGATTTATATGCCGCCCCTCTCCGCAAACTCGGGGCGGCTCACAACAATAATAAAAAACAGTACAGTACATAATACCAAATCCAATGCCCACCCATCTAGTTACAATTTAAAATTAATAATAATTAATAATAATAATGATAATAATAATAATAATAATAATAATAATAATAATAATAATAATGCAAAGACAAAACTTCATCCTGAAATTTAAAGGAGAAGAAAATAATGTTTCATTTTAATAATAAAATAATAATAATAATAATAATAATAATAATAATAATTATTATTATTATTAAAATGAAACATTATTTTCTTCTCCTTTAAATTTCAGGATGAAGTTTTGTCTTTGCATTAATTTCTTCTCTTTGCTTCCATAGATAATTGAGATACTGAGACTTTTAAAAAACTCTACTTTAGCCTGTTTGAAGTTTATTACCCATTTTATATAACCACCCCAAAATGGATAAATGTTAAAATCTACAATATTAAATCGTCACTTCAAGGACAACTACTACTCCCAAATCTCTGAGCAGTACATTTCCAAGCTGCCCTTTGTAATAACTTCATTTCCCACTGTGTAAAAAGCTTTCAGTACATTGCAAATGGAATACTATTATTCCTAGCCGTCTGATTCATACATTTCCAATTCATCTGCAGCTCAAGGAGAAGCAGGCTCATGTGCTCACTCAGTATAACATTTTCATATGATTAATATAAAGTATTTCATCACGTGATCTAGTGATTTAATCAACCTGTCATTTGACTCAAGTGATAAAAAAAAATAGATGCTTCACTAGATCTATTTGCTGGAAAGTTAAAATATTCAGAAAATTTCCTTAAAAAATTATGGAGGAAGAGTAGAAACCTCAATGCATGAGTCAATTAAATATGAATACCTTTGAATGAAATCAAACTTCCTGGATAAAAGCAAAGCATTTTAACTGGATGATCACACAATTGTTATTTTTTTCCCGTAGAACACACATTCTCAATTATGTGTAGGGATAATCTGTGCTAGTTCCAAGGGAAAGATCTATATGATTCTCTAACATAGAGTGCACCATTCGTATTTTAAAGAAGTTTTCATCTTAAAATAAAAACATTTCAAAATCTCAAATGAAACATTATTAGTTAATTGATGCATTAGATTAGGTATCTGTCTGTCTGTCTGTCTGTCTGTCTGTCTGTCTGTCTGTCTGTCTATCTATCTATCTATCTATCTATCTATCTATCTAACTAATCTATCTATTGGATTTGTATGCCACCCCTCTCCATGGACTCGGGGCAGCTCACAACATATCAACAATAGAACAGTGTACAAAATACAATTGGATCCAATTAATGTAAATAGTTAATTTAAGACATTATAAAAAGCTAAATATCAGAAGCCATTCATTCAAATAGAAACCAAGCATACTAAGCTTTCAGTGGCCAGAGGCTGGGGTCTGATGACCCCAAGTCTGGCGGCATAAATAAGTCTTCAAATTCTTATGAAAGGCAAGGAGGGTTGGGGCAGTATGAATCTCTGGGGGGAGCTGATTCCAGAGGACCGGGCCCCCCACAGAGAAGGCTCTTCCCCTAGGCCCCGCCAAGTAACATCATCTAGTTGACAGTACCTGGAGAAGGCCAATTCTGTGGGACTTAACCGGTTGCTGGGACTCATGCTGCAGAAGGCGGTCCCGCAGGTAATCTGGTCCAATGCCATGTAGGGCTTTATAGGTCATAACCAACACTTTGAATTGTGTTTGGAAACCAATTGGCAGCCAATGCAGTCCACGGAGTGCTGGAGAAACTACTGTAAGTATTCAAGATCTTGTTGAATTTTTCTCCCTGATTAATTTAAGGGATTCCTAGTTTTGTGTTGAAGATAGACTCGATGACTTAGCCGTTAAAGATGCTGAGCTTGTCAGCTGGAGAGCCTATATCCCAGAGTTTAAGACCTGAGCTCTGTGCAATGGGATGAGCTTTCTGCCTACCTATCAGTTCAAAATAATGTAAACCAGCAGTGGGTTGCTCCTGGTTTGGCCTGGTTCTGCGAACTGTTAGCAGCAGTGGCAGGAGGCTCCGCCCACTCACTTGGGATTCTTCTGCGCATGTGCAGAACCAGTAGCAACAGGTTTTAGAATGTAAGCACAAGATACCATTTCAGTGGGAAGGTAAAATCCTGTGCACGTGTGGCATATAGCTATGCTGGCCACATGACCATGAAAATTATCTCCAGACCACACCTGCTCCTTCAGCCAAGAAACAGAAATAAGCACCGTGCTCTAGAGTTGGACACAACTGACAAGGAAACCTTTTATGTTTACTAGTTTTAAATTACAACATTTACCATTAAAATGTGGCAATTATATTTTGAAGTGTTGGGAATAAACTGGACATGTTCCATGGCATTGCTACTAGGAGGATGTCAAGATTTCACATGATTAGATGCCATCATAAACTACCATTCACAAATGTGCAATCAAATATTAATATATATATTAATCATACAAATGAAAAGAACACAAAGATAATTTCATTTATTGGTGCAATTTATCTACCACTTCAAGCCTCATGGACTTTGTAAAATAAAATATTGATAAGTTAGAATTACAATAAAAACTTCAAACAAAAGATTATAACAATACTAAATTCTAATTCTCTTCTATAACTGTTCCAAAATTGAAACAATCGAGATAATTGAGTAGTGCCTACAGTTTTACTCCCAAAACTGTAAGGAAGTTTATTTGACTTTCAACATGGTAGGTTGAAAGAAATCTTGGCCTCAACCCACAAAGGGATTTTCATAAATTGGGCTTCATTTTTTATAGGGCACCTTAATATACATTGGTTTGTTTTTTCAAACAGTCCCAGCCAAAAGCCGCTCAGGGTCCTCGGAGGGGGGCGGCATACAAGTATACAAAAGAATTCTTATAATTAGATTGTTACGATAAAAGTTTTTTACAAAATATCCCTGGATGTCTCTATAATCATGCTTGTTATATTAACTAGAATAGTTTTCTTTCTTTTTATTTTTTTAAAGATATTGATTAAGAAGTTGAAAATCTCAAAGTACAGCCAGATTTGCATAGAATCAGACATTTCTTGGGACTGAGAGCTGCTTCTGAATAAGACATATTCTAGGAGTTTGCCATGTTTTTTAGACCAAGTGTTACTATCCAATTTTGACTGTCAGAGCTATACTCACAAAAATGAGCATGACCTGAGCAAAAATTCGGTTTGATTGGATTTAAGTTGAATTTATGTTAATTGCATCTCCTTCATGTGATTATTCTTCATGTTTTATTAATCTCCACCTGTCTCACACACCATGTTACCTAATGCTATCAACTCCAAGGTTCTGAAGTTTGCATCAGAATATAAGAGAATATAAACTATGATCCAATGTTTGGAATAGAGGTCACGAACAGTGAAAGTGAAGGAAGATCAGAGTAATAAATATAAACACTAAAGAAAAACCTGCCAACCACAGCTGAAACCAATTAAACATGTACTTTTAAAGACAGTCTGATATAAGAAAGTTGGAATTACAGAACTCAGTTGAAAAGGACAAAAAACCAGAAGAAGCAATCATTTCCTCTCATGCACTGATTAGGCAAGATTTTACATTCAGATCCTGATCAGATCTCCAAGTATATGCTTCTAGACAGGGGTGGAATGTCTGCTGTCTGTCCATCATGGGAAAGCCAGTTACGAAGGGAGTACAAGGCTCCGCCCACTTGCCCGGATGCTGCCATTTGGGTTCTTTTATCCTCTGCGCATGCATGAAGCCTTTTGTGCATGCACAGAGGGTAAAAGGACCCAAATGGTGGCATCTGGACAGGTGGGCAGAGCCTCACACTCCCTTTGCAACTAGCTCTTCTACAATTGAGGGGCAGGAGGGAACTGGGGGCATTGCAGCTAAAACACAATATATGTTTATATTAAAAACATATTTTGGTGTATAAGATGCACCTTTTCCTCCCCAAAAGAGGCTGATAATTAGGATGGGTCTTATACTCTGAATATAGCTTTCCCCCCCAGCCCTAACTGGCTACTAACAATCTTCCCAGCTCTTACCTTGCAGGCTCTTTCATTGTTTCTCTCTGTGAAGAATGTTTTCCAAGCCCTAAGTCTTTGCATGTTTTTTTTCCATTGCTCTAACTTGCTCCAGATAAGTTTCTTCTCAGCCCTAACCAGGTACTAACAATGTTTCCAGCTCTTACCACTTGCAAGCTCTTTCATTGTTACTCTCTGCCAAGAATGTTTTCCAAACCTTGTTTTTTATTGGGGTTTTTTCATTGCTTTACTTGCTCCAGATGTTTCTTTCCAGCCCTAACCAGGTGCTATTAATGTTCTCAAACTCTTTCATTTCTTTGCAGGTTTTTTCCCCATTCATCTAACTTTCTCCAAATGTTTCTTTCCAGCCCTAACCAGGTGCTAACAATGTTCCCACCTCTTACCAGCTTGCAAACTCTTTCATTGTTACTTTCTGTGAAGAAGAATGTTTTTCAAGCCCTAAGTCTTTGCAGGGTGTTTTCCATTGCTCTATTTGCTCTGACTGTTTCTTTCCAGGTACTAATGATGTTCCCAGCTCTTACTGGTTTGCAAGCTCTTTCATTGTTACTCTTTCTGAATAAGGTTTTTTAAAGCCCTAGCCAGGGGATAAATAATAATAATAATAATAATAATAATAATAATAATAATAATAATAATAATAATAATTTATTAGATTTGTATGCCGCCCTTCTCTGAAGACTCAGAATAAAATAATGTGCCGAAGCTTTCCAGATTAAAGATGCTAGCCAAACGAATACCTGGTAAGCAGATTCTTTTCCCTACTTTCCTCCGCAAAAACTAAGGTGCGTCGTATACTCCAGCGCGTCTTATTCTCCAAAAAATACGGTATGTTCCAAATGAGAGGACTATTGCTTTGGATTTGATCATTGTTTCAATTAACTAGAGTTATATTAATTGGTTTGAAAACAAGATTTCCTCGAAGCACGACAAGAGAGATAGTTTTTCTGGGACAGGCAGGCACATTAAAAAAAAAACAGAGCAAAGATACAGCAACGTATTGTTTGTCTAATATATCCAACTGTCAGTGCCTTTGTCAAGTAGCAGAACAAAAACATAATAATTTCCCACCTTAAAAGCAATCTCTAGATAGAGAACTGTCTAGGAATTAATCATTTTTGTCAGTTACCATAAGGAGGTTTCACAACAATCTGACTTGCATGACACTGGACATGCCGGAACAAAAGACCAAGAAAAAAGGTTTGCAAAGAGAAATGTTTATAGCAATTGGAAATCATGCCATCTTCTTCCTGGTATAACATGCTTATAACCAGGTGTAAATCAAAACACAAAAGGTCAAAGGAAAGGTTGTTGTATCTCTAGATTTTCTAAATGAAGAGTTGCATTCTGCATTTCTGCAGATATAGGCTGTCCGGGCAATTGGCAGGTGAAAATTATGCAGACACTTGGCTCACTTTTATTACCTGTTTATGGTTTGGACTTTGGAAAGAACAAAGGAAGCAGAATGAAGAAAAAAATGTTTGTTTGTTTGTTTGTTTGTTTGTTTGTTTGTTTGTTTGTTTAATTGGATTTATATAACTCTCCTCTCCAAGGACTTAGAGCGGCTTACAATATATTCCTTCCTCCACTCGAAACAGAATACCCTACGAGACTAGACTTTCAATCCTAGGCCTAGAAAGCCTAGAACTAAGACGCCTTAAACAAGATCTAAGTATTGCCCACAAGATCATATGCTGCAATATCCTGCCTGTCGGCGACTACTTCAGCTTCAACCACAACAACACAAGAGCACACAACAGATTTAAACTTAATATTAACCGCTCCAAACTTGACTGTAAAAAATATGACTTCAGTAACCGAGTTGTCGAAGCGTGGAACTCATTACCGGACTCTGTAGTGTCATCCCCAAACCCCCAACACTTTACCCTTAGATTATCCACGGTTGACCTATCCAGATTCCTAAGAGGTCAGTAAGGGACGAGTACAAGTGCACTACAGTGCCTTCCGTCCCCTGTCCTATTGCTCTCCTATATCTCCTATACCTTTCTTCTATTCCTATATCTCTTCTTCTATTCTTTCATTGATACGTTCTATTACTATATCTTCTTTTCTTTTCTTTCATAGATATATTTTACTATGAGTATCTCCTCTATAACCTTCATCATGTATTTTACTATGTATTTATACCCACTAAAACCCTCATTGTGCATTGGACAAAATAAATAAATAAATAAAAATAAATAAAAATAAATAAACAAATGGTCTCAGCCAGGTTCACTGCAGGGTTGACATCTTGTTTGCAACATCTTGGGGTTTTCATGGAGTTGTGGGACTTGCAGTTGCTTCGAAGCAAGGCAGGCAAATGCTAGATCCATTCTGCCGCATGCCCCAAAGCATATTTTGGAGAATGAATCTGTGATGTTCCTAACACAGCGTTTCCCAACCGGTGTGCCGCGGCACACTAGTGTGCCGCGAGACACAGCCAGGTGTGCTGTGACAGCTGGGCGGGGAGCTGCCGGTGCCTCCGACCTCCCGGCTCCTGCCCGATGCCGCGGTTTCTGGCGCTCTCCTGCTGTGCCCCAAAGAAGGAAGGCAGGAAGAAAGAGAGCTTCATTCTTCCTGCCTTTTTCCCGCCTTCAATGGCGTCGGCGGCAAGTGTCCTTTGGGGCCCGGTGGGAGGGCACTGGCAGCGGAAACAGGCTGCCGGCTGCAGCGGCCCCGGGCACCGTTCCCTGTAGGCTGCGCACACCAACGCACCCCAAAATGCCCCCCGCGCACCCTTTTCCAGGGGCGCACAGGGAGCCGCGGCCACCCGCCCGCCTGCCCGATTTCCCTCCGCGTGGCTGGGGACGCGGATCCACCGCCCTCGCCAGCCCGATCTCCCTCCACCTGAGTGGGGAGGTGGATTCGCCGCCCCTGCCTGCCCAATTTCCCTCCAGTGGCTGGGGACACGGATCCACCGCCCTCGCCAGCCCGATCTCCCTCCACCCGAGTGGGGAGGTGGATTCGCTGCCCCCGCCAGCCCGATCTCCCTCCACCCGAGTGGGGAGGTGGATTCGCCGCCCCCGCCAGCCTGATTTCCCTCCAGTGGCTGGGGACGCGGATCCACCGCCCTCGCCAGCCCGATCTCCCTCCACCGGAGTGGGGAGGTGGATTCGCCGCCCCCGCCAGCCCGATTTCCCTCCAGTGGCTGATCTCCCTCCGTGTGGGGGGGGCGACGAACCGACGACCGGGGGCTGTCCGTCCGTGTTGGGTGGTGCAGGGCAGGCACAGGCAGCCCCAGGGGAGAACAAGGGAGGGAGAGAAAGGAAAGAGAGAGAAAGGGAGGGAGAGAAAATTGAATGAAGGAGGGAGAGAAAGAAAGAGTAAGAAGTAGAAAGGATAGAGAAAAAGGAAGAGAAAGGGAGGGGGAGAAAGGAAAGAGGGAGGAAGGGGGGAGAGAAAGAAGATATGAAGGAGGGAGAAAAAGAAAGAGAGATAGAAAGGAAAGAGGGAGAGAAAGGAATGAGAGAGAAAGGGAGGGAGAGAAAGGGAATGAAAGAGGCAGAAGGGGTGAGAGATAGAAAGGATAGACAGAAAGGGGGAGAAAGGAAAGAGAGAAAGGGAGGGAGAGGAAGGAAAGAGAGATGAGAGAGGAAGGAGGAGACAGAAAGAGAAGAAGGAAGGAAGAGAGAAAGTAAGAGGGATGGAGAGAGAAAGGAAGGAAGAGAGAGAAAGAGGGAGAGAGAAATAGAGCGAAAGGGAGGAAGAGAGATTTTTTTAATCCAAACTTTTTTTAGCGGCCCCCCCCCCATGTTCCCCAGGATTTTGAAAATATGAAAAATGTGCCGCGGCTCCAAAAAGGTTGGGAAACACTGTCCTAACACAATCCTTCTCTGCTCTAAAGCGAACCAGCATATTTACATGCAAATATTTTATTTAAGTACCAATATAAATCTGCCAGCCTGGGCAGTAAAATGGTTAACATGTACTGTGCTTTGCAATGGTATTGTCTTCCCCCTTTTAGCCAAGGCATTGCTTCAGAGGAAATATGAAAGCAGTTAAAATAAAACATAATAGTAAGAATAACCCTTAGACTCATTTAGAAATAGAAAATATGTGTGTATGGGAGAGAGAAAGAGAGAGAGAGAGACCCTGTGTAGCATGGCTTTCTTTCCAGTTGAAAAAAAAAAAGAATGAAAGAAAAGGGAAAAAAAAGACAAAGCTAAACTTTCCGCTCCTGAGCTATTTCTGCAATATTTGCTAGAGACATTTGGTCACAGTAGGGATCAAGAGAATTATATCTGCTGCAAAGCTCTATGTGTAACTAGGATGAAATATTGATGAGAACTGAAGTGGCAAAGATGATATTTCTTTTGTAAATTTAGCAGTTTTATTGAATTGCTAATAAAATACCGACCTAGGAAAAAGGACAGTAGGAACTCTCCGCGTGATCCCAAGTTTCTATAATTAAACACAAATAAATTGCAGAAAATTATTATAAAAGAAGCAGCAGGGTAAGATTCGGGAATGGCATTTAATGAGCCTCGAGTGGCATTGTCTGAGTAAAGGGTTCAATGGGGTGAAGCGGAGTCGCTTCTGACAGAGTAAATGGTGGCCCAAGACAGTGTGATTTCTACGTACATTTTTTGTTTCTTAATAATACATGTCCTCTGCTAGGGCGTCATACAGGTTTGGCGTGGTTTTTATGGGAGGCTTGGAAATGATGCGCAGAGTGAAGCTGATGTTATCATTAGTATTATGAAATTATACTTTGACCTCAATCTTCATAGGCTTCCAAACAGACAGGGAAGAAGAGCAAAATATTCTTATCACAATAGGTAGATTTTATTATTATTATTATTATTATTATTATTATTATTATTATTATTATTATTAATTAGATTTGTATGCCGCCCCTCTCCGAAGACTCGGAGCGGCTCACAACATCAAAACAGTACAAATCCAATGATTAAAACAATTTAAACCCCTTAATATAAAAACAATCATACATCTCATACAAACCATACATAAAGCGGAAATGGCCCAGAGGAGTCAATTTCCCCATACCTGACAACAGAGGTGGGTTTTAAGGAGTTTGTGAAAGGCAAGGAGGGTGAGGGCAGTCCTAATCAGAGAAGGCTCTTTCCCTGGGTCCCGCCAGACCGACATTGTTTAGAAAGAAGCAGTCATTGTTGTTGTTGTTGTTGTTGTTGTTGTTGTTCTTCTTCTTCTTCTTCTTCTTCTTCTTCTTCTTCTTCTTCTTCTTCTTCTTCTTCTTCTTCTTCTTCTTCCTATTATTATTATTATTATTATTATTATTATTATTATTATTATTATTATTATTATTATTATTATTTAGATTTATATGCCACCTCTCTCCAAAGACTCGGGGCAGCTTACAACATAATTTTACCACCTTTGTAACCCACAGATGATTTTTTTATTTCGCGGTGTTCGTGCGAGGGGTTGGGTGGATTTGGGATGGAGGAAGTAGGTTCAGAGTGGCTGGGGGAGGCTGGGGCAAAGAATAGAGCCCCCTCTGCTGAGTGTGCAAATAAATAAGTAAATAAATAAATAAAATTAAAAACAGTAAGACAGGAAAGGTAGGCAGGTGATGCGCTTATGCACTCACCTTACAGATCTCTTAGGGATGGATTGGAGGTCATCAGTTGACAGTCTATGGTTACAGATTTTGGGGTTTGGGGATGAGAAGCAAATAGGCAAAACTTTGGCTACTGTAATTGGAAATGTTGTGAATGACACCCTGGAATTGTTTGCCCTTGACACAGTGATAACATGATATTGCTTAGGTTTATTGGTTTGTTTCAGCTTTATACTGGAGGAAATTTTATGTTCTTGGGGTAATGTAACCACATGAGATATTTGTGTGCAAAAGGGTGCATTGAATTGTTCCCTTAATTAAAAGCATTTTGCATGGAGTAATGCTGCCTCTATGCCGCATTCCTAAATGAAAAAAAAGAGAGAAGAATTTGCTCTTCCAGAAGGTATGATACATATAATAACAATAACAATGCTTTTCACAATAGTGCTGTTAGAACATTTAGAGATGACCTTGGGGAGAGCAAGGAAGAGTCATTAAGAGGAGAAGGAAAGAATGAGCTATTAAGCAGGGATTTGGAGAAGATATTACATAGTTCAGAGATTGCAGGACACCGGATAAAGAAATTCAAAATAACCATGGCTTGATTTTCTTTGAAATAAAAGCAGCAGAAAGAGACAGGAACAGGTTATCAAGATATTATTATTATACTTTACAACAGTAAAGTAGTGAAGGGCTGGAAAAAAAATCACTGGTGGCTTGGCTTATTGTGTGGGTGTAGCTTAATGGGCATGTGACCAGGTGGGAGTGGCTTGACAATCATGTGACCAGGGGTGGCTTAAAGGTCATGTGACTGGGTGGGAGTGGCTTACTGACCAAGATAAGTTTTCAGATAGGTGCTTGGACTCTTTTATGTATAGCATTTGTATGCCGCCCCTCTCCATAGACTCTTTTTCAGTTGATTAACTCACATTATTTGAATAGCCACACAAAGGACAAATGATAGACAGCATTATTTATTTATTTCCAGGAAGGGGTAGGTTCCTCCCATGCTGCATGGGTGCGCCTCTTTGGTGTGTGCGCATGTGCAGTGCTAAAAAAAAAACCCATTAAAAAAAAGCCAAAAACAAGATGGCAAACGCATTTACAGTGCTGGAAACTCAGCTTCTGCGCATGCTCAGAAGGGAAAAAAATCATTAAAAAATTGAAAAAAAGATAGCAGTGTCCAAGTGCACCAAGTACTTAAAACCCACCTATGCCGCCAGGCATGGGGGAACTGAGATACTCTTTCCCCCTAGGCTGTTACAATTTTATGCATAGTATGTCTGTATGTCTGTTTGGTTTTTATTATAATGGGTTTTTAATTGTTTTTAGTATTGGATTATTATTATATGTTGTCTTATTATTGCAGTTAGCCGCCCCGAGTCTTCAGAGAGGGGCGGCATACAAATCCAATAAATGAATGAATGAATGAATGAATGAATAAATAAAAATAAAATAAAATAAAATAAAATAAAATAAAATAAAATAAAATAAAATAAAATAAAATAAAATAAAATAAAATAAAATAAAATAAAATAAATAAAATAAAATAAAATAAAATAAAATAAAATAAAATAAAATAAAATAAAATAAAATAAAATAAAATAAAATAAAATAAAATAAAATAAAATAAAATAAAAAAATAAAATAAAATAAAATAAAATAAAATAAAATAAAATAAAATAAAATAAAATAAATAATAAAATAAAATAAAATAAAATAAATAAATAAATAAAATAAAATAAAATAAAATAAAATAAAATAAAATAAAATATAAAATAACAAAACAAAACACAACACAACACAACACAACACAACACAAACAAACCGAACTGGGTCGGTGGCATTGTCATGAAATCTCCAGTGGGTCTCTACCAGTTCGGGCGAACCAGTGTGAACCAGGAGGAACCACTCCTAAAGGGAGATGCTGACAAAGAAAAAAATGGAGCAAGGCTTCTGTGAGAAACTTGGGTATACTTTGCAGCAAGGTGACTGAGTTCTTTTCACTTGATTTTAAAAAAAGGTAATTGATTGGATTTGCAAATTGAATGGGAGACTCACAGCATCTGATTTTTGTTTTGCAAATTTTAGTTGTCAAAGGTCGGGATAGGGCAGAAGGCAGAAAAAAGAAACATACGGCTGTATGAACAGGCTCAACTTTTTCTTCTGCCCTAACTTAAGAGTTAATCAAAATTCATAGAAGATAACTCATGCTCTTTGGAGAATGATTCATACGCAAGCATGGGGAAATATATTTGGCTTGCATTTTAATGCGAATCTTCTAATATGTAAATTAGCAGACTGGATCATAGCATTTGTGAAAATCTGTATTTCTTTTAAATTTTGTGAGAGGCAATTTGTGTGTGTAATAGACACACACAAATAGTGGAAGTGATAAATGAGGGGATGTCAGGTTACAGCAATATTACTGCATTGGCTGCCGATTGGTTTCCAGCTTCAATTCAAAGTGTTGGTTATGACCTATAAAGCCCTACACGGCATCGGACCAGATTACCTCCGGGACCACCTTCTGCCGCATGAATCCCAGCAACCGGTTATGTCCCACAGAGTTGGCTTTCTCCAGGTCCCATCAACCAGACAATGTCATTTGGTGGTACCTAGGGGAAGGGCCTTCTCTGTAGGGGCCCCGGCCCTCTGGAATCAGCTCCCCCCAGAGATTAGCACTGTTCCCACCCTCCTCGCCTTCTGTAAAAATTTAAAGCCCTATTTGTGCCGTCAGACTTGGGGCCATTAGATTCTAGCCCCCGTTGCCGACGAGTGTAGTATGTCTTGCTGTGTGAATGGGAATGAATGATTTTAAATGTTATTAGAGTTTTTAAAGATTTTTAACTATATTAATTGAATTTTTTAGATATGTATATTGTATATTGTTTTGATATGTTGTAAGCTGCCCCAAGTCCTCAGAGTGGTACAGCACACAAATCCAATTAATAAATAAGTAAATAAATATGAGGAAGAAGAAGTAGGAGAAGTGGGGAGAATACCAGGTTTTGAAAGAAGAACTAGAGTCAATGTGGAAAATAAAAGCCAGAAGTAGTAGGAGCAGTTGGGACCATGACTCCAGGTTGGGAGAGGAGCTCCAACAGATCCAGAGGTGGGTTGTTCCTGGTTCAGATCAGTTCTATGGAACTGGTAGTAGGAATTTCCCCCCAATTGCTGAACCAGGAGTGGTCACCAGTTGGCCACGCCCATGAGTCCTTCGGGATTGGGCGGCATAGAAGTTGAATAAAACAAAATAAATAAACAAATAAATAAATCTACTGCCCTCCCACCCCAAAACAAAATCACCATCAAGAACAAAAAGCCTCATTTGCATAAGTCCTAGAAGTTTGAAAAGATACTCCATTTCAATAGATTGTAGATTGCCCTAAACACAACCTAAGCATAGCCCATAAACTCATCTGCTACAACATCCTTCCTGTCAATGACTACTTCAGCTTCAACCACAGCAACACACGAGCATACAACAGATACAAACTTAAAGCATACTGCTCTAAACTCGACTGCAGGAAATACGACTTTAGTAACCGAGTGGTTGATGCATAGAACTCACTACCAGACTCTGTAGTATCATCACCTAACCCCCAAAACTTTACTCTTAGACTATCCATTGTTGACCTCTCCCGATTCCTAAGAGGTCAGTAAGGGGCGTGGATAGGTGCACCAGCATGCCCTCCATCCCTTGTCCTAATGTTTCTCTTTTACTAGTATCATGTATATAAATATTATTGTATATAACTATATTTACAGCAGCACGAAGCTTACAACTTCAGCCTGATGATGGTGAATGTGATTTCACCCAAAACGTCACATAGACATGCAAAATATTACACGGGGCAAAACCCGAACTCAGAACAATCTACATATTATTGTATCTTTATATACTACCGATACGTACTTGACAAAACAAACAAATAAATAAATAAAAATATAATAAAATAAATTAGAAGCTTGTCATTTATAGAGAAGAAATTTCTTTGATCAGTTTACAGCTGCCAGTTTAACATTTTTGACAACTCCACCCCTGGCATATGTCATGGCATCCTCAGATGGTGAGATGTTTTTTTTTCCTTTGTTGGAAGGTGAAGTGGAAAGAGGCTCATCCCATTAATATGCAATTTCAGAGGTAGCAAGAAACAGCCGAGGAATTTCACACCGAGTCAAAAGAGTTTAGATATAATACACCTAATAAAAGTTTCTCTAGCAACAGCCCTACTTATGTCAGAAATATATTTGTCTTTGGCCTTTGGAATTTAAACCTGCTGCCCGTTTCACTTTTCCTTATATGCAGTCTGACAAATTACGACTTTCATGAATGTTGAACAGAAGAATTACAGTATTGCTAGTGCAGTTCGACCGTCAAGGGGGAAAAGGGGGGTGGGTGTAAAATAGGGAATGGAAAATAATCCTTAAGTAAGCTACCTACAATAAGGGTGACAAACCCAGAAATAATTTAGCCTTTGACCTTTAAAATGCTTACCCACAAGTCCATATAAACTTACGAGGTGTCCTTTTAAATTTAATCAGATTTATTCTCTAGTTGCATTCACTCTCAGGTCTCTGGATATGCAGGAATGGGGCTTGAAATTAGAAACTTGGGTAGCAAGTTAATTTACCTCCTGCTGCGTGACCCACACTTCTCTCCTATTCAGTGAAATTATTCAAGAGGGTGGACCAATTTTCTCTTCCATTTTCCACTAACAAATGCCAGTGTGGGATTAGGAGGGCATATAATTTTATTTCTTTTTTTAATTATGAAAATTAGCAGTTGAAAGATTCCTAAAGCAAGCTGAGTAATAATGACAACATTAAGAGGTCCAATGCCGAGGAGAGAAATCTAGAAACAGTGATAAGGGATTGATTTGAGACGGTTTGGCTATTGGTGGCAAATAAAGCTCCATTTTTATCAAATTGTTTAAAAAGTTATGGGTTTCTTGCTTTGCTGTCTGAATATTCAGACTAGCTGGTGTAAATTGATTTTGTCTTTCTCAGAGAATATCAGTACGGTGTGCAATTTAGACATATATATCCTAGGATCTAGATGAAAGGTGATGTGTTTGTAGGGAAAACTGAGATTGATTATGCAGTGATTTAAAGCTACAACCTGTACAACCTGTACAAGGAATTGATGTAACATTTAATTTGCTTGATTTGGTGAAGAAATATCACCATTCATCTAGGTCCTAGGATGTATATGTCTAAATTACACACTGTACTGAGAAAAGTAAAATCAACTTACACCATACCTATTAGAATGAGGACTGCTCAAGAAGAATTCTTGTATCTGTTGTGGTTAGCTCTGGCCCAGCTCCTGCCCCAAGGAATGTGCAGGTGGATGTGGGGGAAACATCCACATGCCACAGGCCTGTTTTGCTCCCGATAGAATCTGACGACGAAGTCGTGAGTGACAGGGAAGGAGGCGTGAGTGACAGGGAAGAGGGGAGTTTGGCAGACAGCAAATGAGGAGATCAATCATCCTTATCATCCCTGGATTCTGAACAAGAACTTATGACAGACCCACGCATGCGTAGAGTGATGCATAGGAGAGAACAACTGACAGATTATTACAGGAGATACGTGAGGCCATCTGTGGTTGGGTGGGGCTGCTGTAATTAGTGCTACAGATAAAAAGAGCAGCATGCTGGTTTAGCCTCGTGGAAGTTTATCTGATTCATTGTTTCGTCAAGATCGTGGTTTTGCTGTTTCCCTGTTCAAGATTGTGTGTAGACTTTCTGGACTTTGGAATTGGACTCAATTTCCCAGTTACTGGGTGAGAAATTGGATTGCATTTAACCTGTGCCTTGTGTGTTCCAGAAAATCCCTTTGACATTTAAAAAGGGAGTTTTTTCTGCTTTTCTGTTGATAAAGACTTTTGGTTTTCCTTCTATCGTGTGGTGTGTGTCTTTTTGGACTAATTACCCTATAATTACGGGCGGTTGGGACATGCCGGCAGAACAGTATCTAGTCTCATTTTGTTATAATAACAAAAAGTTCAGACTCTTATTATCTAGTAATTCTGAATTTGAAAGTGGGGAAACGCATGTCCCCCTTCATCCCCCCTGCAAATGAAGAATCCAAACAATATGCCTAGAATATTTCACCACTGTGCAGGAGTGGGTTCTAACTTACCTCGCTGTGGTGTCGTAAAATCCAGAAAGAATAATAATTTTTAAAAAGCTGAAAGTAGGATGGCGAAACTTGGCTTCTGCACATGCTCAGAAGAAAAAAAAAAGAATGATGGTGCCCACGGACAAGCACCAACCAAAACTTGTCTGTGACATCATGATGATGTCACCGCCAGGTTGTTACCGGTTCAGGCAAACTGGTCCAAAGCAGGAGGAACCCACTCCTGCCACTGTGTCTATATAAAGGTGACTATGCTATAAATCAGTGCTTTTCTATTATTTTCTGTTACGCTCCCCACTGGAAAAAAATTAACATTTCACGCCCCGCCCCCTAACGTTCTGCCAGGATGATTGGTTGCAATATTTGGCATGTTTTCACTGAAACAAACACAAGTGTATTGTGTTTAAGTGGTGCCTTCATTTATTTGGCTTCATGCTGTCCGCTACCAACATTTTTAGACACAATAAATATAGTGGTCTTTCCTCATCTCCCACCATAGTCACAGTGAAGCCAAGTGCTACATACGCTTCATCATATTGCCTCGTCTTAGCTTTTGGGAGATTTACGTTTGTCTCATGATCTCCGTCTCTCTCCTCCTTTCTTTTTATCCCTGTTCAATATTTTTCCATGGTGTCTCTTAAGGGTTTATTATCTGTACTTCATATCTCCTGCTGTGTTCTATTGTTCAGTACAAAAAACCTCTACTCCCTGCAGCAAAAAAATCCACATTCTCTGTGATCACGTGCCCCCCTGACATCGCACATCACCCACCCCACTATTTGAGTAGCACTGCTAAATAAACTTGATTTAAAGAGTTTTGGGTACTAGCAACACAGTGGCAGTTGTATCTGATCATACCAAGTTGCATTTAAAATTCTCTTTTTGAATAGTATGACACTAAATAAAAATATAATGGCATGTACAAAGTTTGTATAAGAGCAACATACAATATAAGAAGCATGATAAGCATCCTTAAAAATCCCCCCCCCAATTGCACAAGCAACAATTTAACATTATTTTTCCCACCCATGGTCCTCTTGAGAAGATGCAGAGTTGAGAGACGTTTAGAGATAAAATAAACTAACTTAAAGGCACCGTAACAGCTTCAGTTGTTGAATCCAATTGTTGATTGCATTCCAATACTTCAAAAACTGGTTCTTCTAGAGATAAATTAGACAAAAATATATCAATGCCACATATTTGAAATCATCAAGACAAATGATAATAGAACATTTTTTTAAGGAAAAATTGCCTGGTTAAATAAACAACAATATAACAGCACATATTTATCCATTAAGTCATATTAATAGCCCATGATCTTGCTGCAAATTCATCCATATTCCCTGACAGTTAGATTGATTTTTCAATTCATTCATTCTTCTTTCTCCTCATCTCAATGAGGACATATGGCGATAGAAACCAAGAAAGCAATGTTAGTATTCACAAGCAATGCATCAACCCTTCTATTGTATTCATTTCACCCAATTCTGTGATATTTGCATGATTTTTCTGACTGGATCTCTGAATATGTTATCATTTTCCATGAGTAAGAAAATAAATGGTATTTAGCTGTTTTAGATCACAACTCAGCTCTGAAGAGATGACAATGTTTGAAGTTTTCTCATCTATTAAAAAAAAGAGAAATGAAATGACATGGTTAAAGAGTATAAAAGAAGGCATCTTGGATCAGTCAACCAAACGAAATTGTTGGAAATTCAGAACAAAAAAAGAAGTATGTAAATTACAGCTTGTGTTCTATCACCTGTTTCCAGGGGGAGAGGAAGGTATCAGTCAACACTAGAGGGGACAATCCCCCTAGAAAGGTGAAGTTGGTTATAGTAGCAATGACTGCAACATAAAAACATAGAAGATTGATAGCAGAAAAAGACCTCATGGTCCATCTAGTCTGCCCTTATACTATTTACTGTATTATATCTTGAGATGGATATGTGTTTATCCCAGGCATGTTTAAATTCAGTTACTGTGGATTTATCAACCACATGCAACATTGGAAGATCCAAAAGTTTATATTAGAAATAAATTGTCAGGCAGAAAATATGCATTTTTATTGGGACTTGATGGCACATAGTCGATCAATCACTTTTAGCTATGGAATTTTCTTCCCTAATACGTGCTAATCTGGAACTGGGGAGGAGCAGTTTGGATTGAAATTTTTATTTTTTTAACAAACCCTGTGAAATTAGCTTCTTCCTCCCCACACCCGGCAATTGGGGTGGGTAAAATGAGGACCCAGATTGTGGGGGCAATAGCCTAGCTCTGTTAAAAATTGCTATTGCTAACATGTTGTAAGCCGCCCTGAGTCTAAGGAGAAGGGAGGCATAAAAATCAAATAAATAAATAATAAATAATTATAGACAAATCTTGGAAAAAGCAACATGAATATTTTGAAGATGGTTATGACAATCTTAAGACCTTTTTATATCAATAGCAGAGTGTCCCAAAGTAATTAACTGTGTGTATGGCTATGTATAAGGATTTTTATTTTTTTTTAAAGCTAATTAATATTATCATGGCATTTGTTTAAAACATTACTTCTCCAGAAGCTCTTTAATTACAATATGTTTTTTTATGTTGGCTGAGTTCATTTATATAGGGAATACGGATAATTAATTATCACAATTAAGGCACCTGAATATATCACGCCAAAAATTTCGTGGAACTTGATCCATGTCATTGTCTTATCTATGACAGTTTTGGTTCTCCATCAGATGTTATCATCCAGCTTCCTAATCATTAGGAAATGCTTTGCTAATTAGCACCAGAAATTCATTATGCATCTGAATCAAGCTCTATTATCTTGAACAGTGAAATACTTCAAACTTTACAGTAATGGGGCATAAATATGTTATATGGCTCATACACATTTCATAAATCTCAGCATTACTATTTATTTCCTTCCCTCATTTTATCCTCTATGGCCACATGATTAGTGCACCATTTTAAGGTCACTTAATTGCTTTTCTCCTTCCTGTTTAACTATTTAATTAGACAACACAGGTGAAAACACTTCTCTGAAGTTCTTATACCTGAACAATATTAATGGGAAAGTATTAGGGCTGTAGGCCAGATGGGGAGTTGAAGAGCATTCTGGCAGAAAGCGGTGGCCACTCTGAGTCTTCGGAGGGGAGCGGCATACAAATCAATCAATCAAACAAACAAACAACTTTTTATTTTTTCCCAAGAAAGCTAGACTTATAATTCCATGAAGTCTGTCAGGGTTCCAAAGGATGCCCTAATTAAATCATGAGCATCAAGCCAAACTTCAAAAGGAATTCAGTTATTTATTAGGAGTTTCATATCGGCACGGACCAAGTGAAGCCAACTCTTAATTCATGCCCCAACTCTGATCCTGTTTCCCCCTTCCCCCAAGGTGAGTCATCAGTGAAGGGCTGCAAAATTTTTTTACTACCACACCGGGTGTGGCTTATTTTGTGGGTGTGGCTTGCTGGCCATATGACCAGGTGGGAGTGTCTTGATGATCATGTGACCAGGGAGTGGCTTAAAGATCATGTGACTGGCTTAAAGGTGGCCAACTTGACGTTGCTCACGTCAAGGGTTTGGGTTAGGGTTAGGGTGCCTGGCCTCTCTTCGCCTGAAAGAGATACAATTTCCCTATCTATTTACTATTACTGAACATCCCAAATATACTATTTAATTCTCTGTATATATGCCATAAATGTCGATACATATTACACCAATGCACACAAAATTATACATTATCTACTATGTAAACTGTATGTGTATGTACACACACACATGCACATACACACAGCTCTTCTAAAATTATACACATTCAACCTCATTTACTGCGATAGGAAAAACATTTCCAGAGCCCAGAAGAGAAAACAAGAAAAAAAAGTCATTTTTTTTCTACCGTTCTGCATATCTGACTGTACCCATAGGAGCCCATCACTGGTCATCAGTTACATTCTCCAATGAAGCAATTTCACGGACTGTAGAGGTCCCTCTAGCCTCTGTGCGCGTATGACCTTGATGTGGCCAGCTAATATCTGCTTTGTTTTGACTGAAGTGCAAGTTCCTCAATACAGCTGTGATGTTCGATTCCACATCCCCCTTTCTATGGCAACTCAAGAGTAGGTCAGGAATGCTTCTTGAGTTGACACTGAGTTTAATTTGAAGAAAGGTTTCAGCTTTGGATCACAGACTTGAAAATACAACCTATAGATACACCTACACATATGTATGTTATAGACTTTAGCATATTGATCTTGGTTTGTTTTTTCTTTTCACCTCAGCTCATAGGGAGCGAGTATATGTGGTGACAGAAGTTGGTTTTAAGATGGATTTCAGTTCTTAGCTTAAAGGTGTATGTTTTTTCTTCAGTAAATAGATCAGTTCTGCCTGTGACCAGCCAATAAGTGAAATTTTACCAATTGTAGCTATTTGACATGTGCAAATGAGTCATGTGCAAATCAAACCGATTTAGATCAATCTACCTAGGTGGAAACCAAGTATCTGAATCACTTTGAATTAATTCAAACAGACCTTCCATTCAGTTCAAATATTGAAATCAATATGATCTCTAATTGGTAGATGAAAGACGATGGATGGATGGATGGATGGATGGATGGATGGATGGACGGATGGACGGATGGACCAATGGATGGAATGGGATGGGAGGATGAGACTGACGAGGAGACAGGCAGGTAAGCAGGCAGGCAAGCAGACAGACAGGAAGGCTTAAAGCCCATAGCTGAGGTGGAACAGAGTCTTTCCTTCCAATATAATGTTTGTTCTGGAGCTGTTCTTTGAAAACATGTTTTTTTCCCCATTTATGATTGTCATCTGCTTGTCTCTTTTTTCTCAATGCCCACAAAGTGGCAGGCCAAAGTCTCTAACTCCAAACACAAAGTTTGAAAACTGCATTTCAGGGCAACTCATATATCTGATGCAGAAATCCAATGAGGATTAGTCAGATCTCATTTTAATATAGGAGATGGAGTAATGCAGTAGTCAAACTTAACCTTTGGGATGTCATCACTGCTTGCCCATGCTTAGTGTCTGCTATTTTAAGTACCTGCCTGACATCCTTTAATGACAGCTAGTCTTATTTTACATCAACGTTCCAGGGATGGAGGAAATAATAAGAAATGCATCTACAGATTGGCTGGTGTTTTGTATTAAATAAACTTGCAAATAATAATTCATCCAATATAAGTTTCTCCCTTCCTTCTCATTTTGTTCATTTTAAAGTTTTATGTTAGTATTTATTACTTTAATATTTCATCAGAGAGAGAGAAGATAGAAGATAGGTAGATAAAGTAGGTAGGTAGGCAGACAGACAGACAGATAAGATAGGTAAGTAGATAGGTAGGTAGATACTAGATAGATAAATGATTGATAGATAGATAGATAGATAGATAGATAGATAGATAGATAGATAGATAGATGGATAGATAGATAGATAGATAGATACAGTGGGCAGGCAGGCAAATAGATAACATAGGTAAGTAGGTAGGTAGGTAAGTAGATGATAGACAGACAGACTGACAATAGATAGATGACAGATTGATTGCAAGGAAATGCATTCTAGCAGAAATAAGTGTCTGACCTCATGAATATTTATTAATTATTATAATTAACTAATAATAATTCAGGAATTATTGTACATTTACCCCACTCATCTCTTTCCATGTTAGACACTGGGGACAAGACCCCAATAAAAGAATCTAAGAGTCCCTTCCCCTCTCCTTCTTCTAGATATTAGATTCTAAGTGCACATTTTGCCCTTGTGTTAAGAGTCCCAAGGGGAAAAAGTAGATTATTCCAAACATGAAGGCATCACCTATTGGTATCATGGGGGGAAATGATAATAATTGAAACTATAATAATAGATCCTGGCAAGGATTCTTCTGCTAATAGTTCATGGAAACTGGGGAAGCAGTAAATAAAAGAATGAGACTTGCATCTATGATTGCTAGCTTAGCAGCAGCTCTATCTAGTAGCTAATAGAACAGTGCAAACGTGTCAGCATAGAAGGAAGGCAAGGATCAAAAACTGCAGAAATGTGACAGCTGTCAGCTTGGCTTTCTTGCCAGTGAAAATGCTGTCTATTGAGCTGAAACCACATGCAAAACTGAAACAGCCAGTAATGGGTTGCTGCCCATTCAGACCAGTTCTTTAGAACCGGTAGTGGAAATTTGGCTCTGCTCACTGAACCGGCAGTGATGACTGGTAGTCCACACTCCTAAACTGGTCCTCTAGTTGCCAAGGAGTACAAACCCCCTCTTTGTGCACGCGCAAACACTTCTGCACATGTGCAGAGGATCATTTCTGGGAAGTGACACACATGTAACCAACATGCAATAGTTTTGGAACCATTTTATTCCCTCCCTCCCTCCATCCATCCATCCATCCCTCTTTCTTTCTTTCTTTCTTTCTTTCTTTCTTTCTTTCTTTCTTTCTTTCTTTCTTTCTTTCTTTCTTTCTTTCTTCTATGCCGCCCAACCCCAAAGGGCTCAGAGTGGCTTACAACAATAGAAAAAAACCAATATAATCAAAAAGAAGTCAAATATGGAAAATCTAAAATAAAGCTCAGTTAAAAACCCATCACTCAATCAATCTAGGCAACACATATACATGCCAAATACATACAGTACATAAAGGCAACACAATATCCTCTAGATTTGCTTGGAACCTTGGAGGAAGATTTGGTCAGAGAAGCCAAAATAGAATTATCAATCACATAATCAGTTTTATCTCTTTGGCAATGGTGAGAATCCTCTATTAGTGCTTTATGTAATTAATATGTAAATATTTCCCCATATGTGTGCAATTAAGAAATGATGTAATTGGAGTTTGATGCCAGGATTTCCATTTATTATAGCTGTTCTTTTAAATATTTTATAAGCAAAATTCTAACTTTTAAATACTTAAGCAAATTATGTTGGTTGCTTTTTATTCAGAAAAAAAATGTTCTATGTAAATCGGAGTGGGATTTTGAACATCATGCATGAGCAAATCAGGTTTGGAATAACAATAAATATTTATCTTTCTGGTTTTCTGAGAAGTATGTGATGCTTGTAACCATGAATGTTCGTTCTGATGAAATTAGGTACGCCCGACACCGTTATAACAACTATAACTGCGAGAGCAATTATGGGCTTCTCCAAGTATGCCCATATCACTCCAACACTCCGCAGTCTGCATTGGTTGCCGATCAGTTTCCGGTCACAATTCAAAGTGTTGGTTATGACCTATAAAGCCCTTCATGGCACCGGACCAGAATATCTTCGGGACCGCCTCCTGCCGCACGAATCCCAGCGACCGGTTAGGTCCCACAGAGTTGGCCTTCTCCGGGTCCCGTCGACTAAACAATGTCGTCTGGTGGGACCCAGGGGAAGAGCCTTCTCTGTGGGGGCCCCGACCCTCTGGAACCAGCTCCCCCCTGAGATTAGGATTGCCCCACCCTCCCTGCCTTTCGAAAACTCCTTTAGACCCACCTCAGGCATGAGGGAACTAAAACACCTCCCCCTTGCCCATGTTGTTTTGTTGATTGATTGACTGTGTGCCTGTTTTTATATATACTGTTTTTATGAGATTACTAATTTTAAATTGTAATTAGATCGGTGGGCATTGAATTTGGTATTATGTACTGTGCTGTTTTTTATTATTGTTGTGAGCCGCCCCGAGTTTGCGGAGAGGGGCGGCATATAAATCCAATAAATCTAATCTAACTTCCCAGCTCTTCCCTTGCAGGCTCTTTAATTGTTTCTCTTTGTGAAGAATGTTTTCCAAGCCCTAAGTCTTTGCAGCTTTATTTTTCCATTGGTCTAACTTGCTCCAAATGTTTCTTTCTAGTCCTAACCAGATGCTAATGATGTTCCCAGCTCTTACTGGCTTGCAAGCTCTTTCATTGTTACTCTCTCCGAATAAAGTTTTTAAAGCCCTAACCAGGGGATAAAATGATGTGCTGGCTAACAATACCTGGTGAGCAGATTCTTTTCCCTGTTTCCCCCCCCAAAAAACTAAGGTGCATTTTATACTCCGAAAAATACGGTATTAGGCAAGATAAAGGTATTTGTAATCCTGATTACAATTAAATGATTAGATAAATAATCCTACTCTTGAATATTTATTTATTTATTTATTTATTTATTTGTTTGTTTGTTTATTTTGTCCAATACACAATGAGGGTTTTAGTGGGTATACTGTATATCTATATACACATAATAAAATACATGATGAAGGTTATAGAGGAGATACTCATAATAAAATATATCTATGAAAGAATAGAAAAGAAGGTATAGTAATAGAACATATCAATGAAAGAATAGAAGAAGAGATATAGGAATAGAAGAAAGGTATAGGAGATATAGGAGAGCAATAGGACAGGAGAAGGAAGGCACTCTAGTGCACTTGTACTCGCCCCTTACCGACCTCTTAGGAATTTGGATAGGTCAACCGTAGATAATCTAAGGGTAAAGTGTTGGGGGTTTGGGGATGACACTATGGAGTCCGGTAATGAGTTCCACACTTCGACAACTCGGTTACTGAAGTCATATTTTTTATAGTCAATTTTGGAGCGGTTAATATTAAGTTTAAATCTGTTGTGTGCTCTTGTGTTGTTGTGGTTGAAGCTGAAGTAGTCGCCGACAGGCAAGACATTGCAGCATATGATCTTGTGGGCAATACTTAGATCTTGTTTAAGGCATCTTAGTTCTAAACTTTCTAGGCCCAGGATTGAAAGTCTAGTCTTGTAGGGTATTCTATTTCGAGTGGAGGAGTGAAGGGCTCTTCTGGTGAAGTATCTCTGGACATTTTCAAGGGTGTTAATGTCTGAGATACGATATGGGTTCCAAACAGATGAGCTGTATTCGAGGATGGGTCTGGCAAAAGTAACTGCAAAGTGAATGATGTAAGAGATATATTTTCAATTCTCTTCTCTTTTCCAGTTTTGCACATTTCAATTCCCAGAATCCCCAAGGCTGCATGATTATCGCTCATAATTCTGGAAAATCTTGTCTTCATATTTAAGAACCAGTGAGAACCTGATATAAGTTATATTTGTAAAATTATTCCAGTCTAGTAGGGATCATGTGGACCATTGCTCATGTGTCATAAGTTGTTTTTCAACTTATGAAACATTCATATTCAAACATTTGCAACACAGGATATTGAGTGTTATCAGGAACAGGACTGAAAGGGTAATATTTCAACTTGATAAACTCCTACATACATGTTAAAACACAGTTATTGAATAAATACGTACCCCTGGGGGATGTGTTGATTAGTAGCACTTTGAAAAATAGTCTGACCTGAGCTTCTAGTGAAACTCTCCAGCCTGTCTTTAGAGAAGCAGGTACACTTTGCATAAAAATGGGGAATAATAATAAAAAATCCTCTGCCACCCCAAAGGTTATTTTGCATAAAGTGACTCAAGTATAGTTCTAATAATGCATGGCTAATTAACTCATCAAGCAGTTATTTACTTAATGCAAAACATAATATGAATAAAATCAGTGCAAATTAATATAATTTAAAATGAAAAGGAAATTCACTTTGCAATTCTTTTATGAGCTCATAGCTGGATAAATAAATACTAGCATTTTATTATTTCTAAGAATGTTCAAACATTCTCTCCTATTTCTATGGAAATTTTCACTTTGCATAGAATTTATATCAAACTGGAGTATTCTTTATTCTTTATTGGGGAAATGTGCAAGCAGCTCTCAAAGGATATCCTCCTCTAATATACACCAAATAATAATAATAATAATAATAATAATAATAATAATAATAATAATAATAATAATAGTCATAATAGTGGAAATGATTAAAGTCCGTTTGAACCTTAATTACTGCGGAGGCTATAGATGGAAGCTTTTAGTCATTTGTTCAAAACAAGATTTCTTTTATTATAAAAGTAGACAATAAAACATGTCTCGGTGGACAACATAACAAATATGTGTTACATGATAGTGGATAGAAAGAAAAATGGAGTTTTTAGGATGAAGAAGAAGGAAGTAGTGTTAGATGTGGCAGGATATTACATCATAATAGGAGGAACTTAATAAAGCACACACAGTTAGCTCTTTAATTACTAAATGTCTCTGGGGCTGTCAATATTCAGCGTGACAATAACAACAACAAAAACAGCAGCAGCAACAGCAATAACAACAGCAACAACAACAACATCAGAAGAGTTGGAAGGGACCTTGGAGGTCTTCTAGTCCAACCCCCTGCTTAGGCAGGAAACCCTACACTACTTCAGACAGATGGTTACCCAACATCTTCTTAAAAACTTCCAGTGTTGGAGCATTCACAACTTCTGGAGGCAAGCTGTTCCACTGATTAATTGTTCTAAATGTCAAGAAATTTCTCCTTAATTCTAAATTGCTTCTCTCCTTGTTCAGCTTCCACCTGTTGCTTCTTGTTCTACCCTCAGGTGCTTTGGAGAAAAGGTTGGCTCCTTCTTCTTTGTGGCAAACCCTGAGATATTGGAAGAGTGCTATCATGTCTCCCCTGGTCCTTCTCCTCACCAAACTAGCTATGCCCAGTTCCTGCAACCATTCTTCATATGTTTTAGCCTCCAGTCCCTTAATCATCTTTGTCACTCTTCTCTGCACTTTTTCTAGAGTCTCAACATCATTTTTGCATCGTGGCGGCCAAAACCGAATGCAGTGTGGCCTTACCAAGGCCTTATAAACTGGTACTAACACTTCGCATGATCTTGATTCTATCCCTCTGTTAATGCATAAATATAAACATGACAAAATAAATAAATACATTCAAAGTATACATATACCCACATATATTATATGACATGGAAAAACAACACAATCTAGTTTAGATGTATATATGTATATGGTAAGAGAAACAAATCCTGTGTGTTTACGAGATGGATGGCATAGGGAACAAAGCAGTTACAGAATCTGGTAATCCTGCTAGAATGCGCGGCCGGTGACTCACCCCCAGCCCAGATTTGCTGCAGGGCCAGGGAGACACGCCCCTCGGCGCAGCCGCCATCTTGAATGCTGGGATCTCGCGAGATTTCGCGAGATCCCAGCCATCTGGTGTCATCGGCCCAGGCCGATGACGTCGTCGGGGGCGGGACCTGCCAGCCTTATAAAAGAGGCTGAGCAGGCTTGGGGCCTCCTTTTCGCCCCGACGATGAGCAAGCGAACACCCGTCCGCCCTCCCTATCTTTCAGTGTGCCATTGTGGGTCGCCCTTTTGGGACCGAATAGGAATTTTTGGGGGTCTCGGTATTTTCTGCGACTGTTTTTTCGCCTATTCCACACTGCGGTGACGGATGGATGGTTAGGGGGTGCTTCGCTCCCCGATTAGCTAAAATTGGCTTACCTTTGGTCATTTGGGTAGGCAGGTTAGGGGCGGAAATTGGGTGGTGTTTAGCAACTGCGTGTTTTCTGTTGGGCATCTTTGGGGATGATTGACAGGTTCTCTCCAAAGGCTCATGGTGCCTAGTCTGACCTGAGCAATCGGGGGGAACCTGTCCTTGGGTCCCGCCCATTTCTATCCCCTGGTAGGGGTTAGCCGGTGAGACCTCCCACATGCAGGTGCATGGCTGGGATCCAGGTGAAAGCGGGCCCCTGCACCTGGATCAGCATGGAGCTACGCCCATAGTTGCCCCGGAAGTTTTTCTGATGTCATTTCCGCCCCGGAAGTAATTGTTTGACCCTGTGGGTCCTTGTTAGGTTTGTTTGAATTATGCTAATTTAATGAATAAATTATGCAAATCTAATTAATTAATAAAATGACCCAATTTTAAATCCATCTCTCTGTGTCTGTGTCGTTACTCCGCCTCTGCTGCAAATACTTTGAAACCTCCTTCCAGATGGGAGCAACAGAAATAGACCACGAAGTGGGTGGGTGGGTGGTCTCTTACAATGCTTTGAGCTCTAAGAACAAAGTGCTGATAAGAAGTATCGTGAATGACAGGAATCAAGCTTCCGGTAATCTTCTTGAGTGTCCTTTCCACTCTCTGTATGGACTTTCTTTCTGAGACACTGCTGGTACCCAACCAAACAGAGATGCAGTTTGTTAAAACATTTTGTCATTGCTAAAACATCTCTCTTTGGGTTGATTCTTGACTAAGCCATTCCTGACAGAACCCAGCTTTGCTTTGCAATATTTCCTTATCCCTCAACTTGCTGTTTTTCCACTTGGTGGCAGCAGCCTTCACGAGGAGGCTAAACTGAAGTGTGGCTTAAGAGTGACAGAATCCATACAGAAGAAAAAGTGAAGGTCCAGTTCAATTCCTACTAGCTAAATTGGCGTAATTGGATTGATGGAAAGGGACAGATCCTTCTTACTGGTGGTTGATTGCTTTCAGAAGCCCTTTTATAAAATCTAGGACCACATTAAATTGGATGAAGTTGTCCATAGCTCTAGCAAGCACATCACTCATTTTGGGTACAGCTGTGTTTCCTCAAATTCGGCATGGCTTCAGTCTAATAAGCGTTGTCTTATTTATGCTGTTATTGTACAAGCTCTTTTAAGATGTAATCCCACCATTTTGCTTCATATTTTTACTAGCTTGAGGAGTTTTTCGAAAGTCTCCATTCCAGGTCTAATTACCTTGTGGGGGCAACTGCAATAATTACTCGCTGACAGCTGCTTTGATTCTCTCCAGAAATCAGTTGACAGGCTCAGCTCATTTGTGACACATCCTTTCCTCCTTCTCTGTCGTAAATGACAACCTTCTTTTGTCGAACTTGGCAGGCAGAATGCTAGCGCTTGGAAATCAGTGGCCTAACTCTGGCAGAGGTTCCTTATCAATCAGGGTTTGGAAGCCTAGTTACAATTGCTTCTGGAAGCCCATGCCAATATTGTTGTCCTGTGAAAGCTATGCGACTTCCAGTTTCAGACAGTCTGTCAAACAGTTGGGAAAAGCTTATTTAAAGTTGAATTGTATGTGTGTTTGTGTCTGTCTGTGTCTGTGTCTGTTAAGGCATGAGTTGAGCCACCTCGAGGCTCGACTACTGTAACGCTCTCTACATGGGGCTACCCTTGAAAAGTGTTCGGAAACTTCAGATCGTGGAGAATGCACCTGCAAGAGCAATCATGGGCTTCCCTAAATATGCCCATGTCACACCAACACTCTGCAGTCTGCATTGGTTGCTGATCAGTTTCCGGTCACAATTCAAAGTGTTGGTTATGACCTATAAAGCCCTTCATGGCACCGGACCAGATTATCTCAGGGACCGCCTTCTGCTGCACGAATCCCAGCGACCAGTTAGGTCCCACAGAGTGGGTCTTCTCTGGGTCCCGTCAGCTAAACAATGCCGCTTGGCGGGACCCAGGGGAAGAGCCTTCTCTGTGGCAGCCCTGGCCCTCTGGAACCAACTCCCCCCAGAGATTAGAATTGCCCCCACCCTCCTTGCCTTTCGTAAGCTACTTAAAACCCACCTCTGCCATCAGGCATGGGGAAACTGAGATACTCTTTCCCCCTAGGCCTTTACAATTTTATGCATGGTATGTCTGAATGTATATTTGGTTTTTACTTTAATGGGTTTTTAATTGTTTTTACTATTGGATTATTGTGTATACTGTTCTATTATTTTTGTTAGGAAGCTATGGAAGGAGAAACCTGTCAATTTCTTCAGGGAACTGGTAAATACCACCTCTGGCTGCCCCAGAATGGGGAGGGAATGGAGATTTTGCAATATACTTCTGGAGTTGGGTGGGAATGGAGATTTTGTATTTGTATGCCACCCCAAGTCTTCGGAGAGGGGCAGCATGCAAATCTAATAAATTATTATTATTAAATTATTTATCCTTCCCCTCCCATGCCCACCAAGCCACACCCACCAAGCCACGCCCACAGAACTGGTAGGTAAAATAATTGGAATTCACCACTGATTTGTACTATTATCATTCCAGAGATATTATAGAGGAAAAGATATTATCCATGGGCCTCTAGTTCAAGTCTTTCGTAAAACCTATTGCATTTAAATTAGATTTTTTCCCATTTTGTAGTGCCTTAAAACTAGGACAACATATGCCTTTGTGCTCACACATACACACAATTTATGTTGTCTTATTTGCACATCTTAATTTTTCCTAGCTCCTACTTCTTTCCAATGTGATGACTTGCAAGGAATGAAGTTAAGTATTTATAATCATCTAATAAAATATTCCATGGATATTTATGAGGTTCTATCTTAGCATACTGCATAATTTTATTAATCAGAATCAAAATAGTTGCCTATGTGAGCTCCAAGATACAATTGCAAATCTACTGTCCTTGTTATTATTAAACCATTGTAGTTATTTGCCGAATATTTTTACAATGCAGTTAGAATTCTAACTCTCCAAATAATTCTAGAGTTTACGGCGGCTTGCAACTTTATCAGTCAATGGGGTTTTTAGGTTTGCTGACCAACTAAAGTCAGTGTTTGCCTTTCAATGAGGAATAATTTTCTACTTAGATCACACGATATTGTTTTATAACTTCCTAACTTTTCTATGCCTCTGAACAATAACATCAATAAGCAGACTGCAGAGTAAGTAAAAATACAAGACACATATATTTCAATGCCACTGATGCAGTTGAAGTTGAAACTTTTATTGTTTCCTCATGTGGTTCCTTAGAAACATAGAAACATAGAAGATTGACGGCAGAAAAAGACCTCATGGTCCATGTAGTCTGCCCTTATACTATTTCCTGTATTTTATCTTAGGATGAATATACTGTGGAATACTGTGTTCAGTTTTGGAGACCTCACCTACAAAAAGATATTGACAAAATTGAACGGGTCCAAAGACGGGCTACAAGAATGGGGGAAGGTCTTAAGCATAAAACGTATCAGGAAAGACTTAATGAACTCAATCTGTATAGTCTGGAGGACAGAAGGAAAAAGGGGGACATGATCGAAACATTTAAATATGTTAAAGGATTAAATAAGGTTCAGGAGGGAAGTGTTTTTAATAGGAAAGTGAGCACAAGAACAATCTGAAGTTAATTGGGGGAAAGATCAAAAGCAACATGAGAAAATATTATTTTACTGAAAGAGTAGTAGATCCTTGGAACAAACTTCCAGCAGGCGTGGTTGGTAAATCCACAGTAACTGAATTTAAACATGCCTGGGATAAACATATATCAATCCTAAGATAAACCTTATTTAACCCTTTAACATATTTAAATGTTTCTGTGATGTCCCCACTTTTCCTTCTGTCCTCTTCATCAGTCTGGAGATTAAATTAAGACAGTGGTAGAAAATCTCCCCAGGCTTACCTCCGGAACCGCTTGCTACCGCACGAATCCCAGCGACCAATAAGGTCCCACAGAGTTGGCCTTCTCCGGGTCCCGTCGACTAAACAATGTCGTTTGGTGGGCCCCAGTGGAAGAGCCTTCTCTGTGGCGGCCCCGGCCCTCTGGAACCAACTCCCCCCGGAGATTAGAACTGCCCCCACCCTCCCTGTCTTTCATAAACTACTCAAGACTCATTTATACCGCCAGGCATTGGGGAGTTGAGATAGCTCTTCCCCCTAGGCCATTACAAGTTATGCATGGCATGTCTGTGTGTATGTTTGGTTTTATAATAGGGGTTTTTAGTTGTTTTTATTATTGGATTGTACATGTTGTGTTTATTATTGTTGTTAGCCACCCCGAGTCTGCGGAGACGGGCGGCATACAAATCCAATAAATTATTATTATTATTATTAGAACATTTTTGTGATGGCTCCTTTTATTGCACCATTATATTTGATGTTCTCTCTTCTATCAGTTGTAGAACAAACAATAACTATAATATCAGCCTAACCCCAGCTACCAATTTTCCCGTCCTAGAATTTGAGCATCTATGAACTATTTTTATTGAAGCTTTTCCTATTTGTCTACTCCACCATGCATCATTGAGGCATTAGGAAGCTCACATTAAGAGAGGGCAGGAGATGGCTAAAGAGTGGGCGATTTATGTCATCTAATTAGAATATAGTGCTTCTATAGATAAATCCCGCATAATCATTCCATTAATCATTTTTTTGCCACAGCAGAAGAATTTGCCACTCGAGTGTGAAAGCTTATCAGAGAAGCTGTAGATACGATCGGTGTAGCTTCATAGAACTACACAGATTAAAATCCTACGTGTCATGTTAGAACCATCGGCTTGTAACCTCCGATAAGTGACAGCAGCTGATCTATCACAGTTTCTGCCAATTTCTTTTTTCCTCAGCCAGATTGCTGTCCTCCCCTGCTTCACAACCCCTCCCTTGGAAACTAATATTGTACATTTGGTCAATAGCTTCAGGGAATCTCATGATGGAGTGTTTCTCAAAGAAGATGATGGGCCTTGGGAATGAATAAATGTGGATGTTCGTACAGCATTACAGCAACGTTCAAAGTTGTCATTTGAAGTTTCTACAAAAAGCAATATAGGCTTTTTCTTTCTGTCTTATATGTGCTCACATACAAAAACATTTAGTACCAAGAACACTTAAGGCTGTCTTTTGGTATTCCAAATTACTCTACATTTTACCCACCTCAGTAACTCTGATGAAATTAATTACTAATGCAGATGGGATTGATGTCATATAATATTTATTTCTTTATACATTACTTGGTAAAATAGACACACCTGGGCAAAACAATTAAAAAGAGGCATTTGGAATCTAAACAAACCCTACAGCTATTGAAATAATAAACGTAAAGTACCAATGATATAGCAGATTAAAATAAAATGCAATGGTTTTTTGAAGAAAAAAAGGATTGACAGATAAACAACCAAGAGAGCTTGATAGCTGAAGATACAACATGGGTAAAAGTCAGCTAAACAACCCCAGGGGGAAAAAACAGCAACCTCACAACCAATTAAATGCTGGGTTTATTTATTTTATTTATTTAATTTGACTTCTATGTTACCCAATCCCGAAGGACTCAGGGCAGCGTAAATTACAAAGAATGATAAAAAGAAATCAAGAAAAAAACAATATGTTCTAAAACCCTAATTAAAACTCATAGAGTTTTAAAACTCAATAACACGCGTACTTGCCATTCATACAGATTCATACAAGCTAGTTATTGATTTAGGGCCCCCAGGCCTGCTGGGTTAAACATAGAGTTGGAGAAAAAGAGGGTAAAATAAGTGTATAGCTGTCCCAAGTCCTCGGAGAGGGGCGGCATACAATTCCAATTAAACTTGAAACTTGTATAGTAATCTAAAGTCTCAAAATGAAGAATTTGATCTGAATGTCCGTGTTGACCTCTTAGTTGAATATCAAGATGAGTAAATTTTGTAATATTATAGTAGCATGTATATTATTAATTCCACAATAAAACAGTAACAGCCAAACCAGTAATTAAATAGCTGTTAATAACATGTGACAAATTATGTACAATAGTGAGTAAAGACGTTCCAGTGGTTTACATTTAAGTGAAGTAACATAGGTTGTATCTTCCAAACTAGTGGCTCAGGATGCAATTCCCTGTTGCAGTTTGTTATCACGCAACTAATAAAAGTACCAGGACAATTCAAAAATGCAATGCAGGCCAGATCTAAGGTCTCCATGGGTTGGATCCAGCCCTGGTCTTTGAGTTTGACATCCATGCTCAATTGGAATCAGAAAAAAAGCTGTGACAAAACATAAGCTGGAAGCTTTAGATCTGAACATTTTTATTTATTTATTTATTCATTTATTTTGTCCAATACACAATGAGGGTTTTAGTGGGTATATATATCTATATACACATAGCAAAATACATGATGAAGGTTATAGAGGAGATACTCATAGTAAAATATATCTAAGAAAGAATAGAAGAGAAGATATAGGAATAAAACATATCAATGAAAGAATAGAAGAAGAGATATAGGAATAGAAGAAAGGTATAGGAGATATAGGAGAGCAATAGGACAGGGGACGGAAGGCACTCTAGTGCACTTGTACTCGCTCCTTACTGACCTCTTAGGAATTTGGACAGGTCAACCGTGGATAATCTAAGGGTAAAGTGTTGGGGGTTTGGGGATGACACTATGGAGTCCGGTAATGAGTTCCACGCTTCGACAACTCAGTTACTGAAGTCATATTTTTTACAGTCAAGTTTGTAGCGGTTAATATTAAGTTTAAATCTGTTGTGTGCTCTTGTGTTGTTGTGGTTGAAGCTGAAGTAGTTGCCAACAGGCAGGACATTGCAGCATATGATCTTGTGGGAAATACTTAGATCTTGTTTAAGGCGTCTTAGTTCTAGACTTTCTAGATCCTGGAAAGTAGATCCCAAACTTCATTCTTCTTTGCAGTTCTTTCAATTCTCATTTTTGCCCCAGATATATATTTTTTATAAACATTTATGTTTCCCACAGGAAGATAGTTATATCAATGTGAATCAACCCCTTACTATCCATATAGAAGACAGTAAAATATAATACTAATCCCTATTGTGATTGCCTCTATATTTCTTCAGACACTGAAGTTGAATCTGTGACTCACATACTATTAAACTTCCCTTTACAGCATACCTGCTGTCTGGAGTTCATTGCCCCCTTTCATAGTAAATCCTCAAAACAACTGAAATCAATGGATTGTTATTGTGAGATCAAATGGCTGCTATTTCTAGAAAGACTGAAAAAAACGTCTAGCCATCCTATTATTATTGTTGTTGTTATTATTATTATTATTATTATTATTATTATTATTATTATTATTATTTATTAAATTTGTATGCCGCTCCTCTTCTCAGACTCAGGGCGGCTTACAGCAGTAATAGAAAACAATGCACAATACAAATCTAATATTACAAAATTAAAAACCCATAATTTAAAAAACATGCATACAACATACCATACATAAACTATATAGGCCTGGAGAAGATGTCTCAGTTCCCCCATGCCTGACGGCAGAGGTGGGTTTTAAGAAGTTTAAGGGTGGGGGCAATCCTAATCTCTGGGGGGGAGCTGGTTCCAGAGAGTTGGGGCCACCACAGAGAAGGCTCTTCCCCTGGGTCCCGCCAGACGACATTGTTTAGTCAACAGGAGCCGGAGAAGGCCAACTCTGTGGGACCTGACTGGTCGCTGGGATTCGTGCGGCAGAAGGCGGTCCCGGAGATATTCTGGTCCAATGCCATGAAGGGCTTTATAGGTCATAACCAACACTTTGAGTTGTGACCGAAAACTGATCGGCAACCAATGCAGACTGCGGAGTGTTGGTGAAACATGGGCATACCTAGGGAAGCCCATGATTGCTCTCGCAGCTGCATTTTGCATGATCTGAAGTTTCAGAACACTCTTCAAAGATAGCCCCATATAGAGAGCATTACAGTAGTCAAACCTTGAGGCGATGAGGGCATGAGTGACTGTGAGCAGTGAGTCCCGGTCCAGATAGGGCCACAACTGGTGCACCAGGTGAACCTGGACAAACACCCCCCTCGCCACAGCTGAAAGGTGGTTTTGTAATGTAAGCTGTGGATCGAGGAGGACACCCAAGTTGTGGACCCTCTCTGAGGAGGTCAGTAATTCCCCCCCCCCCCCCAGGGTAATAGACAGACAGATGGAATTATCCTTGGGAGGCAAAACCCACAGCCACTCCGTCTTATCCGGGTTGAGTTTGAGTCTGTTGACACCCATCCAAACCCTAACAGCCTCCAGGCACCGGCACATCACTTCCACTGCTTCTAACAGCTTCCATTTTAGAAGCTGTTGAGTAAGCCCATGATACATTAAATGTCAACTCTGTTTTGTAGTCATTTTTACGAAACCGAACCATTATTTATGTTTAGTTTTAATTAAGCTCTACACTTTCCCAAGCTGTTTCTCAAGTCATGGCAATCCTGACTGGAAAGTATTGGATTTGACCTATTTTTTATAGATATAATTTTAAGTTTGCTATATAAATTGGTCATGCTGTCCAAATATTTATATAGGTCATCTTTCTGATCTTTTGGCTATTTAGCAATGAGCAAACAACAAATAAATCTTGGCCATTAATTATCTCTTTATATCCTGCTGGCACTGTAGTAGAATTGTAGCCTTGTGTTTTCTTTCTTTATTCTGTTTTTACAGTTCAGTTCTTGCAAGCACAAATAACCATAGCTTGACATCTCCAAACTATTATATCAGCTGAGCACAGCCTACTGATAGGGGAAAAAAAAACTTACTAGGTCTCTATAGTGCTTCAAATTACAGCTTTTTTTCTTTAAAGCACATAGAGACGTGCATATATGCATCAGAATCACTCTGTAGCTCTTTAGAACCGCTATATCTTTTTTTCCAGAAACATGTGGCTGAAGTCAATATTCTGCTCGTGTGTTAAATTTTGGAATTAGATCCAAACTCTGTTCAATCCTATTCTTAATATCATCTAAGCTCCAAGAAAGGCAGCTGTTGATTTTATGAATAAAAACCCCCTATATCTTACTCTAATTTTCCATATCTTTTTTTAATGGTATTTTTCTGTTTAGCCCTAGCGATTGAAAAAAACCTAATGATTGCTGAAGCTAGTTGGCTGAGTCAGTAGACACTTTGCAATCAAATGCCAGCTGTTGTGGCCAATTCTCTTTAAAAATGCTAATAACTTTAGAAATATTATCCTTTGCTTTCTCTTCCAAAACATCTATCTTGGCAGTTTATGCTTTTGCTTTGCAAGCTGGTATCCTATTGCTGAAAATAACAAAAAGCCTTGATTTAGAAGAACTGCTAAGTGAACACATCAGTCGAACAGAAGATAGTCACTTCTGTCTTGGTTTGCTTTTTAAACAATTGTGTTTTGCTCAGGTTTACCCCCTGAACAAAATTCTAGATTGGAAAGAGCAAAATATATGTTAAGAATTAAGGATATTTGAGCACCGGCTAATATATTTATTGTAAGAAGCAGAACCAAGCTAGCATCCAATCCATTTCATTCATCCAACAATTTAATTCCATTTTTAATGTAGGCATTCTTTCTCAACAACATACTTCAAAGCAGTCTGTTAGTTTGCCAATGCAATTTATCTATCACCTGAAACCAAACTGTTCTTGCTTGTTTACAGAGCCTACGTGTACGGTGCAATATAAGTCAACATCATAATTAAAGCAGTAATCCAATTACATCTCAATGAGCAATTCTGTCAAAGTGTGAAAGAGATTGGAGAACTACCCTACATTACAGCTATTGGCATAGCATACCAGGAGCTTTGTAATGGAGAATTAATAGAGAATAACATTTTAGAACCAACCAACATAAATCACCAGGTCTGAAAAACATACCCTAATTTTCTGGAACTCTTGTATATTATTGTTAACCTTTGATAAAATATGCCATTTATTATTAAAATGTTTCTCTCTTGTGAGAATTAGGAAGATGTTAAGTGAAACCTACAGGCACTTTTATATGAAAGAACACATTTTCTTTATGAATAGGTGAGGTTTGGATTGTATAACACTACTGTTAAAAGAGGCGACACATGAAAGGGAGGAGAATGGGTTGTAATTTTTAAAAAACAGACATTTATTGTATATAAAACGAGCTGATCTATGTTTTTAAAAACCATTTTTTGAGGTTGTTTTTCATTCCAGTTTTTGAAGCCCACTCAATCAAGTTCATTCCATGAAGATGCCAAAGACCATAAAACAAATATTCTTGCCATCATAGGACCCCAAACACAAATTTATATTTGTTGTATGTGATGAGTAAACCAGGAAGGCAAGAGTTTCTACCCTTTGTATTTTAGCTGATATTCATTTAAATGAAATTATTGAAAGAAAGGTTATTATTGGATGAGATGGACATTTATCGTCTCCAGAATATAAGTGAGCAACTTTAAGCCAACAATTTTGTCCAAGACCCAATTTCAGAGCAGTTTGTATTGTTAAAATGCAACACCAATTGCTGCTTTTAAGCCCCACAAAAGGCAAAATAAATAGCATAATATCATCATTATTCTGTAAACCTTCAGAGGAAATCCTATCAGGCTTTAGTTTGAAGTATGAGTTGAACAACCAGATGTTTTATGAATTGCCATCTTGGGTGAAATCTAGCCAACTACTGTTTGTTCTGCAAATCACTTTCAAGCAAGCCATGATTTAGAAACATAGAAACATAGAAGACTGACGGCAGAAAAAGACCCCAAGGTCCATCTAGTCTGCCCTTTTACTATTTCCTGTATTTTATCTTACAATGGATATATGTTTATCCCAGGCATGTTTAAATTCGGTTACTGTGGATTTACCAACCACGTCTGCTGGAAGTTTGTTCCAAGGATCTACTACTCTTTCAGTAAAATAATATTTTCTCATGTTGCCTTTGATCTTTCCCCCAACTAACTTCAGATTGTGTCCCCTTGTTCTTGTGTTTCCTTTCCTGTTAAAAACACTTCCCTCCTGAACCCTATTTAACCCTTTAACATATTTAAATGTTTCGATCATGTCCCCCCTTTTCCTTCTGTCTTCCAGACTATACAGATTGAGTTCATTAAGTCTTTCCTGATACGTTTTATACTTTAATAAAATGTGTGAACCTGATTCCATGAAGAACAGGTGGATATTTCAAGTGCTGGCAAGATAAACTTCCTTGGATACGTGATCAGCTGAGAAACCCTTGAAAATGTCCAAAGATACTTCACCAGAAGAGCCCTTCACTCCTCCAGTCGAAACAGAATATCCTACGAAAATAAAACACGATCTAAGTATTGCCCACAAGATCATATGCTGCAACGTTCTACCCGTCAATGACTATTTCAGCTTCAATCGCAACAACACAAGAGCACGCAACAGATTCAAACTTAATATTAACCGCTCCAAACTTGACTGTAAAAAATATGACTTCAGTAACCTAATTGTCGAAGCATGGAACTCATTACCCGACTCAGTAGTGTCAACCCCTAACCTCAAACATTTTCCCCTTAGACTATCCACGATTGACCTCTCCAGGTTCCTTAGAGGTCAGTAAAGGGCGTGCATAAGTGCACCAGTGTGCCTTCCGTCCCCTGCCCAATTGTCTCTCCTTATCTCATTTATCTTTTCTTCCTTTCAAATATGTTCACCTATACTTTTATATCATATCTTCTATTCTTTTCTTTACTTATATTATTACATATCTTTCTCTTCAATGTGTATTATGTATTGGACAAAATAAATAAATAAAATAAATAAAAATAAAGGAGCCGGGAAAGTTTGCCAGGCCTTTTGTTTTCATCTGTTATTTACCCAGTTAATTTTGAAAAAGACCTAAATCTCCACTCTACCCAAACTGGCTCCATTGAAATGTCCATTGAAACCTCCAAACAAAATAATCTGAAGTGGTATGGAATGATGTGATAAATAGCAATAACATTTTACTGAATAAACAGTTTTCCTCTTTATTTAGCTGCCTAGGTGATCGTTGCTCTGATGCCGTTTTTCTAGAAATGGAGATAATTCCTATTGTGAATTTTAATTAAAGTCATGGTGATTGTACCAATATAACTTTATATAGCAATTCATTTATGCTGGGCTCAAACTGACATTGCAACATTTATTTACAGAATGCATTGCAAAGTATTTGGCTTTGTTACCAACTTTTCTTTTGATGTGTTATAGAATGTCCTGGATACTGATAGGGGACAGCTGGATAGCCTGTTTGGTTCATTAAAAAGAAAAAAAAACCCTTAGACAACTCAAACACTAATTTGCAGCCTGTCATAACTAAGGCTGGAAAAAAATGTTAGAAAAGAGATGTTTTTGGGGGACAAAACATTTTCCTTCTTCAGCAGGATGTATTCATTTACCATTAATTTCAGGGAATGTGGACTCAAGATGGAGATTTGAAGATTACAAAGGCTAATGTAGAAAAATATAAAACTTTCCATTTCAGTCATGGAAAAGACTGTTATGTGTACTGAGTTTTTGAGTTGCTAAACTGATGTCGAGTTTATTTACAGAACAGTCATTGGGAGAAAATATGAATCATGGGGTATAGTACAAAATAAAAATATATTCTGGCTGCATTTTATATAGTTCTATCCAAATTCAGACTTAGTTTCATGACTCAAAAAACCTGGAGAAATATATGTGCAAATACAATTACATAGACTCTAAATAAATGTTTTAAAGGATGCCTTAAATGCATATATTAGAGTAACGATCAGAGGCCTCACTTAAAGATAAAATTTAAGTCTGTATACTTGACACACAAAAACCATTTTACTTTGCGAGAAAATATGTTAAAAATTGGGAATCAACCGTTGGTGTATTAAGAGTGTTAAATGGAAGAAAGCATATTGGGGAAAACAAAAGGAAAGCAATAGATAAAAATAAGTGAACTTCTTTTCTGTACATCACTGTCAGAACATGTAGCTCCAAATTTAGGATATATCATCCTTTCCCTAACTCAAGGGTCGGCAAAGTGTGGCTCGTGAGCCACATGTGGCTCTTTGGGCCCTCTGTGGTAGCTTCCTGTCCCATCACTGGTTGGCCCCGCCCCTTGCTGCTTTTAGTTCTTTTTGGGGGTGTCATGTGACTGGGTGGAAGTGACATCGAGTTGTCCACGCCCACAAAGGTTTTGTGTTTTGTTTTTTTCTGGGAAACTGGCCCAAGTGGCTCTTTCACCATTTACGTTTGCCCACCCTTGCCCTAACTCAATGCTTTCTTTAAATCACAGCTAATCCATTTATGGTCTCATTGTTAAAAAAGAACTATTCATTTTATTTTTTCTTCATTTTTCAGATTGATATTAGCTTTGTGATACACCTTGGCATTAGAAGTCCTGATAGATACAAGTACGTAAGTACACATGCTTACATGAATTTATCCCAAAAAGTTAGTTGATTTATAATTTCATCTCATTAATGTATGCATCACTATAAATTCCTTCCTTCCTTCCTTCTCTCCCTCCTTCCTTCCTTCCTTCCTTCCTTCCTTCTTTCTTTCTTTCTTTCTCAAAAATTCTGAAGAAATGCAGATTTTTTTTTAAAGAATACATATTGGTTTGCCCATTGTTTTAGTGATGCAAAAATAGTGAAGTTCATATTAAAAATGTGATGCAAACAAATGTATCTCTTGACAATAGCCAAATATGGATCTCCTATTGAAGATTTCTCTTTACTGTTACTCTATTGATCATCCTCATACATATTCAAAGGAAATAGGTTTATTTCCCAGCTAGCTTGGTGGAAAACAAATTATCTCATGACTATCTTTTAAACCTCCATAGATCTCTCTGTATCAGTGGTGAAATCCTCCTGGATCAACCCGGTTTGGGAGAGTAGGTAGTGATGGCAGCAGCTGGTTTGGAGAACCTATAGCGATGGCAGCATGAGGCTCCATCCACCCGCATCATCTCTTCCTGTTGTTTTTTTTTAAAAAAAACTTTTAAAAGCCTTTTTTCTCTACCGCTTAGCCAGAAAGAGAGGGGGGGGAGAAGGGGAAGGTAGGGAGAAAAGGAAGGAAGGAAGGAAGGAAGAGAGAGAGAGAGATAAAAAGAGAGAGAGAAAGAAAGAAGAAAGAAAAGAGAGAGAGAGAAAGAAAAAGAGGAAAGGAAGGAAGGAAGAAAGAAAGAAAAAAAGAAAGAAAGAAAGAAAGAAAGAAAGAAAGAAAGAAAGAAAGAAAAGAAGAAAGAGTCAGAAGGGGAAAAAAATCTGGACTCACTTTCCAGCCAGGAGATTGCTTGGCAAAGAAGACAAACAAATACTGTTGCTTTAAACCGAGAGTCTCGAACCTTAGCTGCATGGCTGGCTGAGGAATTCTGGGAGTTGAAATCCACAAGTCTTAATTTTGCAAACTTTGGAGACTCCTGCTTTAAACTGAAAAGCCCTCAAAAGCTGCTGGGAAGGAGGTTTTTAATTTCAGAAGCGAAGTGACAATCAGCAGTGGATAAAAAGAAGTATTCTTGTATGGTTCTATGTTTTTGAAATGTTAGGATTTTGTGCAATATGGGCTTTGTGTTTCTAAAAGAGTTGTGGCTAAATGACTTTCATTCTGTGTGGGGTCTTGAGTGTGGAGCTGCTTATTCTGGTTCTACTACTCTGTTTTGTTAGCTGCCAAATCTTGCCATGGAAACATTTCAAAGTACATCTTGAATGGATTTTCTGGGGATCTGTTTGCCTGCTTGTGTGAATGGAGATAAATGTCAGGATTCCATTTTCTATGTAGTCATTATTTCATCTCTACATCCGGCAGCAATGTGGAATGAACTTCAGGCAGGTTCTTTGTTAACAGTTTGATTTTTCCTTGTTTTTCTAGGAGCCTTTTCTTATGAGTATTTTTTTTTGGGGGGGGGGGGGTTGCTTCTCACAGAAGAAAGAGAGGAAGGGAGGGAGGGAGGATCATAACCCTGGCTGCTACTAGACAGAGGATGCTTTGAAACAACACAGCAACTGCTGGAAGGTACCTCAGAGGTCATCTAGTCCAACCCCCTGCTCCCTCGCAAAATGACTGCTAAATTGATTGTAAAAGAACCTTGCCACTCCCACTCCGTCACATGGCCACATGGCCATGCCCACAAAGCCATGCCCACAAAACCAGTGGCAAAAAATAAAATAGATTTCACCTCTGCTCTGTGTGTACCTGTCACTTGCTTGTCTAATTTGGCTTTGGCTTAAATTTGTTATATAACTCCTCCACCAACTCTATGTTAAGCCCCCTTTGCATCATTAAACATCATTATACTTTAATAGGGATTGCATCTAGAGTGACACTGCCAGATTTTGAATAACTCTGTCATGACTGATTGCTGTCATTGACAGTTGTTAGCAAACACAGAGACAAATAGCATTATATATATAATATAATATATAAATATTATAGTTAAGCATTAATTTTTAAAGCTATGTAAGACAACGAAAAGGGATGGAGGTCTAGAAGGCATGCAAGTTAATTTTGTAGGAATGCACTTTTAGAATGAGATGGACAACTCTAACAAAACATGTACTGTTGTGTGCCAGTAATTGTATACTCCATTCAAATGAATTGTCTTCCATTATTATTTTCCTCTTACATTTAAAGTCAAATACAACCGAAATGCTTAAAACCTATTTTCCCAATCTGGTTTCTTACCAGATATCTGTGGAGTCTGCGGAGATGGGTGGCATACAAATCTAATAAATTATTATTATTATTATATTATTATTATTATTATTATTATTATTATTATTATTATTATTATTATTATTATTATTATTATTATTATTTATCTGTAATGCTCAGCAGCAACGGAACTGAATGCGTAAGTTAAAAATCTGTGTGCCCAAATATACTAAGCCATCTCCAAAGGATTTTGCCTCCAAGTGTTCAATTATCTGACAAAAAGTGTGTCATACTCTGGCCTAGACCTGATTTGACTGGGATGTGTGAGGGTATGACTGTAGTGGGTTTTTATATTATTATTAATTGCTGCGTTTTACTATTTTTATAATGTTTTTATCTTTGTTGTTAGCCGCCTGAATCACGGGCAGGCGTCAGGGATGCACAGCTGAGTCCGCATCCCAAAACTCACTACTGGAACGTGGTACCTTACCGTTCCAGTAGCAGGCCATCACTGATGCAATGCTTCTGAGCATGTGCAGAACTGTCTTGGGCATGAGGTGGGTTGAGCCTGCCACCATTGCCGATACCCATTCACAAAAATGGGCCAAACCAGAAGCAACCCACTGTTGGTCTATGGAGGTCTTGAAAACCTGTATTAATATTATTATTATTATTATTATTATTATTATTATTATTATTATTATTATTATTTATTAGATTTGTATGCCGCCCCTCTCCGAAGACTCGGGGCAGCTCACAACAATAATAAAAACAATATTACAGTAGAACAAATCTAATATTAAAAAACATATAAAACCCTATCATTATTTTAAAAAATCAAACAACACATTCATACCAAACATAAAACAAAATATAAAAGAGCCTGGGGGGAAGGTGTCTCAACTCCCCCATGCCTGGCGGTATAAGTGAGTCTTGAGTAGTTTACAAAAGACAGGGAGGGTGGGGGCAGTTCTAATCTCCGGGTGGAGTTGATTGCAGAGGGCCGGGACCGCCACAGAGAAGGCTCTTCCCCTGGGGCCCACCAAACGACATTGTTTAGTCGACTCTGTGGGACCTTATTGGTCTCTGGGATTCGTGCGGTAGCAGGTGGTTCTGGAGGTACTCTGGTCCAATGCCATGTAGGGCTTTAAAGATCATAACCAACACTTTGAATTGTGACCGGAAACTGATCGGCAGCCAATGCAAGCCACGGAGTGTTGTAGAAATGTGGGCGAATCTTGGAAGCCCCACGATGGTTCTCACGGCTGTGTTCTGCACGATCTGAAGTTTCCGAACATTTTGCAAAGGTGTATAGTGTTAGAATCCACCGACGGTAATGAAAACTACCATGTTCCGTCCATCCTTCCTTATTTCTCTCTGGATTACATTTATGGTACCTTGGGAGTCAATGCAAATGCTATTAATTATTCCCATTTCTTCCGAGGAAACCTAAATGAGATATAAGGCCTTTTGAATCAGGGGCTATTGCAATTTCTTTTCACTTAACAACTTGTCAGCTTAGTCGAGAATGAGCTAATGGTCTGATGCTTCTGTAGGAGCTTTGATGCCCTTAAAGCCGTACGTAGTTATGAATAATTTGTGTTTGATCTCAGAGGCAGGTGCCAAAACTATTCCCCCATAAAAGGATGATGATGCTTATATTTGTCTTTTCCTTCTAAAACTTTTAAGGAAGACCATCTTGTTAATATGAATAAGTTTGCAGGTGTTGTCAGCTGATGTTAATAACTGTATACAATCTGGTTTTGCCCCCACTGAAAAAGTATTTGCTTTTCTAATCTGTGATGGGGAGAGACAAATGGAATTGTTTTTGAATACTTAAAAAAAAAGATATCTACTGATAGCATGCTGAAGTCTTCTGTTATTTGTATCACCAATATACCCTGCAGTTTTCTTGATCATCCATACTTAATAATTGAGAAAGCATCATGAAATAAATTAACTCACATTTTGCTTTTAGATTGAGTTGAAGTAGAAAAAGTCATAAATGTTGCGGGAGCGCCGAGTTTGTAGGCAGAAAATTTGCACACACGCTGTGTGTCTGACTGTCTTCTAACAGGTATAAGTGTAAAAGAGCCATGTCCAAACCCAACCCATCTCACAAGAATTTAATGGAAATACTTTGGGAGCAAAAAAAAAAAAAAGGAAAAGGTAGTTTTATTCCAAGGTGAATTAAAAAATAAAATAAAATAAATCCAGGAAGTTTGACAAAGGCATCTGCAGGAGGAAAGGGGGTGAATTAAATTTGTCCCCTAAATTCCACTCACAAATTTAAGTGCATTTCACCCATTTTTCACCTAATATTGTATTTTATTCTCAGAAAGTCCTGCACTTTATCTAAAACCTGGCAAATGTCAAATGACAACTTTATTTCAGTACATGCCGAGATGGAGGTCAGGCAGCACTGGCTCTAAAGAGCTCCTCCAAAAGTAAATAGGCTTTCTTTTTAACTCATTTATATTTATACTTTTAATTTATTTTTAAATTTTTAACTCTATTTTACATTTTAACATTTTAACAAAATATTTTATACTTTTAACTTATTTTTAACTTTTTCAACTTTTTAAAATCTGTATTGGGTGGGGTGTTTATTCAGCACTTCCTCCTACATTTTTTATTTTATTTTAACAATCTTTTAAACAATTTTATTGGATATTGTTATTTAAATAATATTTCCTGGAGACAGACCAAGCTTTGATGGTTGTGGACTAATAAGACATGGGGAAAAGAAAGAAGCACCATGGAACCAGCCCAGGATCTCTCCCACCAGAGAAGAATGCAAAACAACCTAAAATTGAAGAGCTCTTTGCTGGCAAGAGGCTTAGAAACATAGAAGTCTGACGGCAGAAAAAGACCTCATGGTCCATCTAGCCTGCCCTTATACTACTTTCTGTATTTTATCTTAGGATGGATATATGTTTATCCCAGGCATGTTTAAATTCAGTTACTGTGGATTTATCTACCACGTCTACTGGAAGTTTATTCCAAAGATCTACTACTCTTTCAGTAAAATAATGTTTTCTCATGTTGCTTCTGATCTTTCCCCCAACTAACTTCAGATTGTGTCCCCTTGTTCTTGTGTTCACTTTCCTATTAAAAACACTTTCCCCCTGGACCTTATTTAACCCTTTAACATATTTAAATGTTTCGATCATGTCCCCCCTTTCCCTTCTGTCCTCCAGACTATACAGATTGAGTTCATGAAGTCTTTCCTGATACGTTTTATGCTTAAGACCTTCCACCATTATTGTAAGTAAATCTACCCCCCCTCCACTTTCAACAGTCTAAAGAGGCCAGAACAGATCCTGCCAAACAGCCAACAGTTTCTACAACCAAGGAGTCCATTTACAGCTATAGCTGATATGGAGGCTGAGGAAAAGACTAAAAAAAGACCAAGAAACAAACTAATTCAGAATGTGGAGAGCTTACCGTGGGAGAACACAACAGAGTTTATGGGAAAACAATGCCTACTCACATCACAAACAGTTGTTTCACCCATAACTCAATGCTTTATTTATTTTATTTATTTTGTCCACTACACGATGAGGGTTTTAGTGGGTATATATCTATATACACATAGTAAAATACATGATGAAGGTTATAGAGGAGATACTCATAGTAAAACATATCTAACAAATAATAGAAAAGAAGATATAGTAATAGAACATATCAATGAAAGAATAGAAGAAGAGATATAGGAATAGAAGAAAGGTATAGGAGATATAGGAGAGCAATAGGACAGGGGACGGAAGGCACTCTAGTGTATTTGTACTCACCCCTTACTGACCTCTTAGGAATCTGGATAGGTCAACCGTAGATAATCTAAGGGTAAAGTGTTGGGGGTTTGGGGATGACACTATGGAGTCCGGTAATGAGTTCCATGCTTCGACAACTCAGTTACTGAAGTCATATTTTTTACAGTCACGTTTGGAGCAGTTAAGATTAAGTTTAAATCTGTTGTGTGCTCTTGTGTAGTTGTGGTTGAAGCTGAAGTAGTTGCCGACAGGCAGGACGTTGCAGCATATGATCTTGTGGGCAATACTTAGATCTTGTTTAAGGCGTCTTAGTTTTAAACTTTCTAGGCCCAGGATTGAAAGTCTAGTCTCATAGGTATTCTATTTCGAGTGGAGGAGTGAAGCGCTCTTCTGGTGAAGTATCTTTGGACATTTTCAAGGGTGTTAATGTCTGAGATGCAATATGGGTTCCAAACAGATGAGCAGTATTTGAGGATGGGTCTGGCAAAAGTTTTGTAAGCTCTGGTAAGTAGTGTGAGATTGCCAGAGCAGAAGCTCTGCCCGCCCCACGTGCATATCCACACAATCCCCCCCGCTCCCCCATTTCCCAACTTTATGTAGGCCTGGGAGGTCCATTTTTTGCCCTCCCTAGGCTCCAGAGTCTTCCCTAGAGCCTGGTGGGGTCGAAAAGGACATCTCTTCCCAGAGTCTCCACATGAGCCAAAATTCCGCTGACCGGTGAACATATACACGTTGGAGCTGAACTAGGGCAATGGCTCACGTGCCAGCAGATATGGCTCCGCGTGCTACCTGTGGCACCCGTGCCATAGTTTCACCATCACTGCCCTAACTGTTAGTTCTAATTCTAGTGAGAACCCTCACCTCTTCGAATCCCTAGCACCGCGTAGTATGGTGAGCTCCCATTACTTGTTCCAACTTCTGCCAACCTAGCAGTTCAAAAGCGTGTAAAAATGCGAGTAGAAAAATAGGGAAATGGTGGGAAGGTAACAGTGTTCCATGCACCTTTGGCATTTAGTTATGCTGGCCACATGACCATGGAGATGTCTTTGGACAGTGCTGTCTCTTTGGCTTTGAAATGGAGATGAGCACCGCCCCCTAGAGTCGGGAACAACTTGCATATATGTGTGAGTGGAACCGTTTTTTTTTTAGAGACTGAGTCTGGCCTTTGAGAAGTGATTAGATAGTTTCTCCTTCCCCAGGAACCATTGGAGGAATTATCACTAATGGAGAATTTCTAAAAGGCCAGTATGCAGACCTCTTGCATAGATGGTTGTTTCAACGTTGGTTTGCAGTCTACAGATTGCCTTCTTTAGCAGCAGGTTCCCTCCAGAGTAGCCCAGGACATAAAGTGCAGAAACCCAGAAACATAAATAAAAACTGAGCTGCATCTGATATACATGTGTTTTTCTTAAAGAGGAGACAGTCACAAAAGCCAAAGAAAAGCAATTAACATTTGAGCAATCGTTCCTTATTCTGTGAGAGATAGCTGGACGCCTTTATTACTCTCTTCACTGGGAAGAAGGGCTAAAGGATTGCGCTTCTTAAATTTGTAAGAGCTCTGTGGAAAAAGTGAACGGATGGCTACAAACTCTTCTCTTTCTGGTCATTCTAAGAAAAAAATAAAAACTTGGGCAATAAAAAAAATATTTTGCAAAATGCCAAATGATAAGATCGTAAACATATGATACAATATGGACTACTGCACAAAATATAGTAAAATACAGTAGTACCTCTAGATACGAGCTGCTCCTCATGCGAGTATTCCAAGTTAGGAGCTGAGACGCGAGCAAAATTTCTGTTCAACACCTGAGCTCAAATTTGGGATACGAGCCGAGCTTCCACTAGGTGGCGCAAGAATTCCTTGCTTCCAGTTATCTCGGCGCAAAAAACAAAGTCTAAAGGCATTCATTCGAGATGCGAGTTGATCGACATATGAGCTCGGGTCTGGAATGAATTAGACTCATATGTCGAGGTACCACTGTACCAGCAAGAATAAGATAGTGAAGAGAGAACAAGGATATCTCTCTTGTTTTTAACTGTTTGTAAGTTTCTCTTTTTTCCCCTTTCTTTTCTTTTGAAATGATTCTTTAATAATAATAGTAGAGAGGATTGTAGTAACTTTGGCCTATTTTCTTGTGGTCATTGAATTCAGCAATGACATTCCTCAATGGCATTATTCTTAAAATTATTCCATCCAAGGGTCGTAAGTTGTGATGTCCTCCCACCATCACATTCTCTGAAAAAAGAGGCACCAGACTGACAAAGGAGGTGTAACAGTATTTGAGAATGGCTTTGAGAAACAAAGCAACTAAGGGAACTGTTATCAGAGTTTGCAGCACACATGTAAATGAATTTCCGCAGGAATTCAATTATATATAAGAAACTTTAATACCATACAGCAGAATCCAAAAGTGCAGAATTCAGAATTGCAGAAGCAATATTTACAGAAGCAATATAATACAGAGACAAGATAATACAGAGACAAATAAACACTGTTTCAGTTTCCAAACAGTCCCCATTGGCTGTCCTTGTTACCAAACCCTATTCCAGTTCATGAATATACACTGACAACTGTCAGATCAAAGTAAACTTAGCTGGAAAGCAATAAGGCATGAGACTCAGAAGAGCCCTCTCTACTTTTGGAAGCAGTGAAAGGATAGGAGGAGAAGACTGCATTGTGTTGGGAAATGGCCAACTAGGCTGAATGGAGGCAGGGGTGGGATTCTACCTGTTTGGACCAGTTTGGGCAAACTGGATGATCCAACAATCAGCTGGGAGAGAACCAGTTCACCCCAATGATCAGGTGGGTGTTGAAGTACTGTTTTGCAAAAGCTAGCCCACCCAGATAGCCAAAGCAACTAGCCAGTATGCCTCAAACCAGGATAACAGGAATTGCAGTCTTGAAGATAATTGAAGACAAGTACTTCCGAATACTTGATCAGCTGATCTGTGCAGCAAAGCAGATTGCCATGCCTTACCTTTGTTTCTCCCCAGAAGTAACACAGAAAGTAAGTTTTCGTAAAATTGGGCACGCACACACGCGTGCAGCAAAGCATGCGATCACCGAACTAGTTGTTAAACTTGCAGGAACCCACCACTGAGTGGATGGGATTTAGTAAGACCTCAACTTGGAGTCATTGTGTAGCTGTGAAAGGACTAAGCTTGACCTCTCCCAAGATCCATAAAGGCTTATCTGGTTATATCCAGGAGAAGACAAACAGTCTGGTGAGATTGATGCTATTCACGAGTGGTTTTGATTGCTTGTGCTTCACTCTTTGTGACTTGTCAGATTCTGTTGGTATAACCTTACAATGTATTTATTTTTATTTTATTTATTTATTTGTTTTTTCAAGTACGTATTGGTGGTATACAAAGATATAATATTTATATACATGATACTAGTAAGAGAGAAACATTAGGACAGGGGATGATAGGCACGCTGGTGCACTTATACAGGCCCCTTACTGACTTCTTAGGAATCAAGAGAGCTCAACAGTGGATAGTCTAAGAGTAAAGTTTTTGGGCTTAGGTGATGATACTACAGAGCCTGGTAGTGAGTTCCATGCATCAACTACTCGGTTATTAAAGTCGTATTTCTTGCAGTCGAGTTTAGAGCAGTTTACTTTAAGTTTGTATCTGTTGTGGTTGAAGCTGAAGTAGTCGTCGACAGGAAGAACGTTGTAGCATATGATTTATACTAAATAATATATAGAATAGAAATAGCTCCTTTGGATAGGTCTCTTGTCTGGTCCACCTAATAAGGCTGACATTAAAGTACTTCAGGCTAAAAATGGGAGACCAGAAATTTGAGTCCCATCTTAGGTATGAAATCAACTTAGTAGCTAGGGTCAGTTGGGCAAACTACTTCAGAAAAACTTTGTCATGAAAACTGCAGTCAACAGGAGTCAGTAGATGTTCACACACAAACACACACACAAACACACACTCACATACCCTACCTCTTAACATTTATATATTAGAGCTTAGTTGACTTATTCAATTGTGTTGGGTTAGAACAGCCGTCATATTAAATTCTATCCTCTCCTAAAATATTTCTTCTCATTCAAGTAGAGGGAAAAACTGAATTCATATTTATCCAGGCTATTAGAATTGAGTTATAAAGAAGTACTCTTGTATAAAGGCATCTTTCAAAAATTATTATGTCTGGCAATTGTCAAAAGCTGTTTTAGCTTAATTGAAAATCAGCAATGGGAAACACCGTGAAGTACAGCTAGAAAGATATCCTTTCTATTGTATTTCACCCTTATTTGCCATCAGAAGGCTCTCTATTTTAAGAAACACAATTCAGTTCTTTTTAAAGTACATTTAGTGCTGTTTTCTTTAAACAGAAGGAGACGGAGTCAAAGAATTTACCATAATAATAAAGCTGAGGGTCATAGAATTCCATTTAACTTGAAAATAGTAAGAAATGAATGTAATAAGAGTAAAAAATATTAATGCGGCAGCAGTTAAAATTATTGTATTTTAAGTGCAAGAAATTCATGTGTGAATCTACACAAATAATTTGTAACACACTAATCTTGGTTTTAAAAACAGGCTAAAATTAATAACATAATTTGCTATGCCCAAAGAAATAATACATAATAATGGTCCAATTCATGCACCAAGGAATAAAGACTAGCTTCCCACAGGAGTTTTACATTGTTCCAATTCATTTTATTTCTATAAAAAGGGAATATTTCTGTCGCAATTCAAAGTGGAACTTGACCTGACGAAATCTTCATTTCAGGTATTATGCAAATTCAACCACTTTGTCAAAACCATTCCTTAATTATTACAATGATTTCCAAACCTGACCTGGATTTATTTATTTATTAGAGTTGAAAGGGACCTTGCAGGTCATCAAGTCCAACCCTCCTGCTCAAGCAGGAAACCCTACACCACCCCAGTCAGATGGCAATCCAATCTCCTCTTGAATATGTCGAGAGTTGGGGCTTTCACAACCTCCTTTGGCAGGCCGTTCTGAAGTGTCTGCTTAACAACAGCCGGCTGCTTAGAGCCATGCGGATTGGCGTCTCTATCCAGGGTGCTGATTGGACGCGTATACCCATGTAAAGCGGGAAAGTTACTTGTTGTGGATTGGTTTCTGCCTCAGCCAGTCTGGAGTATAAAAGGCTGGTTTACTATGTTATTTGTTAAGCCTGTACCTGCCTCCTCTGGCATGTTTGATAACAATAAATGTTCTAGTTCCTACTAAGGCCTCTGTTTATTATACTGGCGACGAGGATTCGAGCCTATGTCACGGAAAGCCTTATGATAGCAAGTGACAGTAAGGGAAGATGTCTACACAGCTAACTTTTGCCCCTTTTGATCCACAAGGGGAGACCTGGGACTCTTATGTGGCCCGCTTTGATTGTTTTTTGATTTCCAATGGTTATGTGGAGATCTCGGGGGATCGGAAAAGATCCTATTTTCTCGGTTTCTGTGGAACCGAGATGTTTGAGACAGCTCGAGCTTTATTTGCTCCGGTCTCAATCCACGATGTCCCATGGCAAGAATTTTTATCCACATTGCAAGACCACTATGCACCGACCCCTTCTCGTTGTGCACGCCGCTACAAGTTCTACCATAGAAATCAGACGGAGGGAGAATCGATCAACGAGTTTGTGGCTGCCCTCCGCCGGGCTGCATTATATTGTGAGTTCAATAATTTGAATGACTATTTACTGGACAGGGTAGTTTTCGGAGTGAGAGACGGCCACCTCAAGCGCCGTCTCCTTGCCATTCAGGACTTAACTTTTCAGGCGGCGTTGGCTGAGGCTCGCGCTTTTGAATTGTCAACGCAATCCTTAGCTGTCATGGACAGCACGGTAAATGCCACTCAGAAGGGGCCAACCTTACCTGACAAGCCAAAAATTTCCCCAGAGGTGGATGAGGTCCAAGGGGGAGAGGAGGAGGAAGTCAATCGCCTGGTGGCAAGTCAAAGCCGTGATCCGCCCGCTACCCGTCCCCGTCCCCGTCCCCCATTGTCACCATGCCGCAGATGTGGGGGAAATCACTTTAGGCTAAGTTGTCCCTTTCGAGAAGCGGCGTGCCGGCGCTGTGGCGCTAGAGGGCACATTGCCAGGGTTTGCCATTTTCGCAGATCTCCGCCAGCTTCGACTAGAGATCAGAGGGATTTCCAGAACTTCAATTCCCACTGGCAACGGAAATCTTCCTCGGCCCGGAGGGAGGATTGCAATGCCATCTTCAGTTGTCCGCGTCCGGCAATCACGTATGTTCGGGAGACGTCAGACTCATCGGAGAAAATTTCAGTGGAGGTTTGCCTAGGAAGGGCGCTGTGCTCTATGCAAGTGGACACCGGCTTGGCTCATTCTTTAGTCTCGTGGGCCACTCTGAAACGTTGTTTTCCTAGTTTAAATAAAAATTGCCTACAGCCATGTAACCTGAACTTGAGGGACTACCAAGGAGCCCCGATTCCAGTCCTGGGAGAGGGATGGTTTGCAGTCCGCTTCAAGACTTTTGTGGGTAGATTGTCACTGATTGTGGTGAATGGACCCTTTTCAAACTTATTGGGACTAGATTGGTTCAAATCTTTGGGTCTCTCTGTCACTGGGGTAAATGCTGTTAAGGGAAATTCGGGGTTTGAGCAATTGGCCAAGGAATTTCCTACCGTATTTGATAATAACTTGGGTTGTTACACGGGGACCCCGATTTCTTTTAGTTTGGATCCCCAAGTTCTGGCGGTCCGCTTAAAGGCCCGCCGAGTCCCAATTCCCCTCTGGCCAAAGGTGGATGCCGAGCTGGACAGACTGATCGCCCAAGGGGTTTTGGAGCCGGTGGATCAGGCGACTTGGGAAACCCCGGTGGTCATTGCTTTTAAAGGGGATGGGGGGATCCGATTGTGTGGGGACTATAAGTGTTCCGTGAACAAAGCTTTGGCTCACCACTCGTACCCGCTGCCTGTGGTGCAGCAATTACTTCATACCCTGGGAAATGGTCGGGTATTCGCTAAGCTTGATCTCTCTCAAGCTTATCAGCAGCTCCCGGTAGACCCCCTAACGGCAGAGGCGCAGTCTATCATTACCCATAGGGGGGTGTTTAAGTGTCATCGCTTGCAATTCGGGGTGTCAATTGCCCCAGGGATCTTCCAGGGTCTAATGGAAAGATTGTTGTATGGGCTTGATGGAACTGTGCCCTATTTCGATGATGTTCTGGTGTCAGGGAGTTCCGAGGAGGAATTATTAGTAAGAGTCAGGAAAGTCTTGGCAAAATTCCGGGATGCGGGTTTGAAACTGAAGGCAAAGAAATGTGTGATTGGGGTTCCTAGAGTGGAGTTTCTGGGGTTCACTGTGGATGGGAAAGGAATCCATCCTACCCTGGAGAAGACGGGGGCGATTAGGGATGCCCCTAGACTGCAGTCAAAGGCTGAGCTCCAAGCCTTTTTAGGTCTTTTAAATTTTTACGTGGTTTTTATTCCGCATAAGGCATCGGTAGCGGAACCTCTGCACAGGCTGTTAGATAAACGGACTATTTGGCATTGGGGCGAAAGAGAGGAGGTCGCTTTTGTAACAGTTAAGGAAATACTTACCTCAAACAGTGTTTTAACCCAATACTCACCTGCACTGCCCTTAGTTTTGACTTGCGACGCTTCCCAGTATGGGGTGGGCGCTGTTTTAAGTCACAGGTTGCCCAACAGGGCTGAGGCTCCATTGGCATTTTTTTCGCGCACCCTGGCGAAGGCGGAACGGAACTATGGTCATATTGACAAGGAGGCTTTGGCCCTCATTGCGGGAGTTTGCCGTTTTCATGATTACTTATATGGCCGAAAGTTTGAATTGGTGACCGATCACCAACCTTTGCTGGGTTTGTTAGCTGGCAACCGCCAAAGCCCAGTGGTTTTGTCTCCACGCATGTCGCGCTGGATTGTGTTTCTCGCGAATTATAACTATACGTTGTCTTATCGTCCAGAGCGGCACATAGCAGATGCAGATGCGCTCAGTAGGTGTCCTCTTTCCGATTTGTTAGTTGACCCAGCACCAGCTTGCTCTGTCATGGCCTTATCTGAGGGGGCCCTGGTTTTGTCAGCACCCGATGTGGCATGGGAAACGGGGCGCGATAAAGTTTTAGCACAAGTTAGGCAATGGGTGCTCAGGGGATGGCCGGCCTCCGCCCCGGCCGAAGTTTTTGTCCCATTTTTCCGCTGTCGGAGTGAGTTCTCCATAGAAAAAGGAACCTTGCTTAGGGGAAGCAGAGTTGTAGTACCTGCTAGTCTGCGCTGCCGGGTTTTGTCACTTCTGCATAAGGGTCACCCTGGCATTGTGCGCATGAAGGGGCTGGCTCGGGATTATGTGTGGTGGCCAGGTATTGACAGAGAAGTGGAGCAGCGGGTGTCGGAATGCGCGTTATGCCAAGAGAATCGGCCTTTTCCTCCCCGAGCTGAGCCATTGGCATGGGAGCCTCCTGCTGGACCTTGGGCTCGCCTGCATATAGATTTGGCAGGTCCTTTTATGGGGCAGACCTTCTTGATAGTGGTGGATGCCCATTCCAAGTGGGTGGAAGTTGCCCACCTCAGGTCTACCCAGTCCCAGGCAATTATTGACACTCTAAGGACTTTGTTTGCCACGCATGGGTTCCCGGACCTTTTAGTCTCGGACAACGGTCCGCAGTTCACTTCGGTGCTCTTTGAATCATTTTTAGCGTCAGCAGGCATTAGGCACGCGTTGGCATCGCCTTGGCATCCTGCCAGTAATGGTCAGGCGGAACGGGCAGTTCGCTCGGTCAAGGATGCCCTAAAGAAAATGCCACAGGGATCGTGGCAACAGAAATTGACAGATTTATTGTTGGCACAACACTCCACCCCCTGCGTGGCCACAGGTAAGACCCCGGCCGAGTTGTTAATGGGTCGGAAGCTGAGAATCATCTTGGACAGACTGCACCCCTTATACTCGCAAGCCGTGCCATGGCCGGAGCCTCTGGCCAGGAGGATAGAAGTGGGTGACACAGTGTTTGCACGATCTTACTCGGGGGGGCAGAGTTGGGAAAAAGGAATGGTGGGGCGAGAGTTAGGGCCCCGTTCGTTCGAGATTGTGTTAAGTGACGGCCGCATATGGCGGAGACACCTGGACCAGATACGTTTAAATAAAGCAGAAAGGCTGGGGGTGGCTTTGGATCATGACCACCCTAGGATTGCACACCGGGAATCAGTTATGCCAGTTAGGGGAACCGAGGAACCACCCTTAGCTGAATTCCCGAGGTCAGAGGTCGTTCCGGCTCCAGGTATTGAACAGAGTGTACCACCCCCAGAGTCCATGGTCGAACCATCCACAGAGCCTCGGCGCTCCGGAAGGATTTGTCGCAGGCCAGCCTATTTAAAAGATTATGTATGTGTCAATGAAAGGGATAGGAGTGAAGTGTCTGCTTAACAACAGCCGGCTGCTTAGAGCCGTGCGGATTGGCGTCTCTATCCAGGGTGCTGATTGGACGTGTATACCCAGATACAATGTAAAGCGGGAAAGTTACTTGTTGTGGATTGGTTTCTGCCTCAGCCAGCCTGGAGTATAAAAGGCTGGTTTACTATGTTATTTGTTAAGCCTGTACCTGCCTCCTCTGGCATGTTTGATAACAATAAATGTTCTAGTTCCTACTAAGGCCTCTGTTTATTATACGTTCCACTGGTTGATCGCTCTGACCGTCAGGAAGTTCTTCCTTATTTCCAGGTTGAATCTCTCCTTGGTCCTCATCTGGCCCTCTGGTGCCCTGGAAAATAGTGTGACCCCCTCCTCCCCGTGGCAACCCCTTAAGTACCTGTAGACTGCTATCATGTCCTAGTCTTGGAGTGAATCCCCCTGTTGATGCAGCTTAAGATTGTGTTGGGTTTTTTAGCCGCTACTGCACATTGCTGGCTCATATCTAGTTGGTTATCCACTAAGACACCGAGGTCTCTTTCATAATCAATACTGCTCAGTGAGGTTCCTCCCAATCTGTATGCGTGTCTAGGGTTTATTTTTAACCTATGTGAAGCACTTTACTTTTCTTGACATTGCATATAATTGTGTTAATTTGGGCCCACAATGTTAATCTATCTAGGTCTTTCTGTATTTTGAGCCAATCCTAGTCTAGGGTGTGTTGGCTACCTCTGCCAACTTGGTGTTGTCTGCAAATTTGATTAGTTTCCCCTCTATTCCCTCATCTAGGTCATTAATGAAAACTTTGAAGAGCACAGGGTCCAAGACTGAATCCTGTGGTACCCCACTGCCTACCTCCTTCCATGTGGATTTGGAGCCATTGAGGACAACTTATTGGGTGTGGTTGGTCAGCCAACTGTTTATCCATCTATGTGTGTTATAATCTACCCCAGTTTTTCCCCCTAATTTGTGGATTAGGAGATTTAGGAATAGCTGCAGTAGATTTTCACAAAGGCTAAGCTGAATATGACCCATTAATTTGTTCCTGGCTGGGTTGTGACAGCCTAAGCAATTGGGATGATTAATAAACCATGTTCAATTAACCATTTGCTTGCATGCTGTTAGCCAGGTTGCATTTCAGCCAGGACTATATAAGAACTCAACTCTTTATGGTTCTATAAAAGAAGGGATGGCAGAATTTGGATGTGGAGTGAATTAGGGTATCTGCCTAGAATCCCTAGATAACCATAAGTGAATTAAGTCCAAGTGCCGTTGAGCCTTATTTAACTCCAACCAGGTGATGGAAAGATTTCTGTGCATAGGCTTTTAGCAATAAATCAGTTTAATTGAATCTTCATCTGGTCTTTTGCACTTGACAAGATCACCATCCAACTAGGTGAGCCATTTAGTATTTGTGCTTGGATGACAAGTAATCCTGATGCTGTATGGTATGGCAGGCTGTTGACATCACCCAATTCCTAAGAGGTCAGTAAGGGGCATGCATAAGTGCACCAGAGTGCCTACCGTCCCCTGTCCAAACGTTTCTCTCTTACTAGTATAATGTATATAAACATTGTTATATCTTTGTATACTACCAATAGGTACTTGACAAAATAAATACATAAATAAATGAACCCCAGAATCTAATGTGATTAGGAAGTAGAGGTTGGTGCTTTCTTCATTAATTCTTTTTCTCTTCCTTCTTTTTTACCTGCTGACATCCATTATTGTTCAAATTCATCTATTGCTTTGGGTTTAAAGGACTTTGTTCCCTGGAACCCTATTTAAGAGTTCCTTCGGCATTGTCTTAGGAAGAAATGTTTCAATTGTAAACATCCATTTTAAATTTTTTCATATAAATTTCCTCACTGTTGTTTGAAAAGAATAAGTCATTGAAAACCCACTTTCAGATTTGCAGGATTAAGGTAAAACATAAAGAGAGGAGAAAGGGGGGGGGGTCAAGTAAAATTTCTTGGATGATGGCTTTTCATGCTTGATATGCTTAAGATGAATTCAAGTGTCATCTTAATTGATTGCGTATGTATGTTTTCAAGGTTATTGTGTGAAATATACAAGGAATTATAATAGAAGCAGGAATCATTGCAATAAAACTGAGGACAATGTTTCAGATGCGTTTTAAACCAAAAGTGAGGAGTTTTTATTTATTTTATTTTATTTGTTTGTTTTGTCAAGTATGTATTGGTGGTATACAAAGATATAACATTGTTTATATACATGATACTAATAAGAGAGAAACATTAGGACAGGGGACGGAAGGCATGCTGGTGCATTTATGGACGTCCCTTACTGACCTCTTAGGAATTGGGAGAGGTCAAATGCGGATAGTCTAAGGGTAAAATTTTGGGGCTTAGGAGATGATACTGCAGAGCCAGGTAGTGAGTTCCATGCATCAAATACCAGGTTGCTAAAGTCGTATTTCTTGCAGTCAGGTTTAGAGCTGTTTACTTTAAGTTTGTATCTGTTGTGTGCTCGTGTGTTGTTGTGGTTGAAGCTGAAGTAGTTGTTGACAGGAAGGACATTGTAGCAGATGTTTTTATGGGCTATGCTTAGGGCATGTTTAAGGTGTTGTAGTTCTAAGTTTTCTAAACCTCGGATTGTAAGTCTAGTTGCAAGTGGAGGAGTTCATGAACTGTAACTGAGTTCATCTGTGCAATATTCCTAACCTTCAGGTAATTTTAGGCAAGGAATAATTCTTAAGAGCCGTGGTGGCACAGTGGTTAGAATTATGCTTAGGCTGGTTAATTCTGCTGACTGCCAACCGTTCAATTTTCAACAACTCAAGGTTGACTCAGCCTTTCAACCTTCTGAGGTTGGTAAAATGAGGACCCGGATTGCTGGGATATGCTGACTCTTTAAACTGCTTATAGAGGACTAGTAGTATATAAGTGCGAGTGCTATTGTTTTACTGAATATTCATATTTTGTTGTATCATAGTATCGTAAATAGGGTAAGTGGCCAAATACAGCACTATAGCAGTGTTGGTCATGACCTTTAAAGCCCTACATGGCTTTGGACCAGACTACCTCCGGAACCGCCTGCTACCGCACGAATCCCAGCGACCGATAAGGTCCCACAGAGTTGGCCTTCTCCGGGTCCTGTCGACTAAACAATGTCGTTTGGCGGGGCCCAGGGGAAGAGCCTTCTCTGTGGCGGCCCCGGCCCTCTGGAACCAACTCCCCCCAGAGATTAGAATTGCCCCCACCCTCCCTGTCTTTCGTAAACTACTCAAGACTCATTTATACCGCCAGGCATGGGGGAGTTGCGATATTCCTTCCCCCTAGGCCATTACAAGTTATGCATGGTATGTCTGTGTGTATGTTTGGTTTTATAATAAGGGTTTTTAGTTGTTTTATTATTGGATTGTCACATGCTGTTTTTATCATTGTTGTTAGCCGCCCCGAGTCTACGAAGAGGGGCGGCATACAAATCCAATTAATAATAATAATAATAATAATAATAATAATAATAATAATAATAATAATAATAATAACAACTATTATTATTATTATTATTATTACTATTATTATTATTATTATTATATGGTTTATATTCAGCCTTCTAGTTGAATGTTACTTTTCTAAATCAAGTTTAACTCTTAGATATGGCCAACTGTTCAAGACCAAAATTGAACACCAGTTATAAATATTAGACCTATTTTTTATTATAGATATAGGCTACTTTTATTATTGTGTATCTCCAAATGTGAGTTTAAGACTTAAATATTATGCCTAGTGAGAGTGGACTTGTTTTTATTTTTCATGCTCTTCATTTGGGATATATTTATATTTAATTTGCATACTCTTAACGGGGGATATATTTCACAACCTAGTACTTTGCTAAGCACAATGGAGAAATTGACTTGTCTTCTTAATTTGGACAGGAACGTGAATGTGTCCATAGTTTTTATTTGACAAAAGCAACAGCTTAATATTTTGTTTTGGCTGTAAGCCACCACAAATCCCGAGCAGGTAGACTTGTTCAATAACGTCAATAAAAATAACAGCAATCTAAAGCAGAATACCTCATTATTAATAACATTCGAGCAGGAAATTAATGATCCAATCTACTGTCATTTCCAGAATTATTCAAAAAGGAGTTGGATGCTTTCGGTTGCAGATAATGGAAAGCCAAACACTGATCTGATAATGTTTTCATTTGAAATTGCCATTGAATAGACAGTTATTTAAATCTGACCAATAACAACCTTGCTTCAGAAAGCAATGGAGCAGCAAGCAGTAAGGATTTTTTAAATAAAAAAATAACCTTAGCACTTCAATGCACAGATTCTAAATACAGTAGCAGCCATCAAGTCACCCTACCCTTTCTTCTAAAGGTGTAAAACACATTGTTCAAAATGATTGGGAAAAACTTTGTTTGTTTGTTTGTTTGTTTGTTTGTTTGTTTGTTTGTTTGTTTGTTTGTTTGGAACCCACATTACATATCTGACATCAACACAATTGAGGGAGTCCAGAAATATTTCACAAGAAGAGTCCTTCACTCCTCTTCCCGCAACAAAATGCTTTACTCTGCCAGACTTGAAATTCTTCGATTAGGCGATATACAACGTTGTCGTCTCCATTCTGACTTAACTATAGTTCATAAAACCATATACTGAAATCTCCTTCCTGTTAGTGACTACTTCACCTTCAACTGCAACAACACACAAGCATGTAACAGATTTAGACTAAATGTTAACCGCTCCAAACTAGACTGCAGAAAATGAGACTTCAACGATAGAGTGATCAATGCCTGGAATGCACTACCTGACTCTGTGGTTTCTACTCCTAACCCCAAAACCTTTAACCTTAGACTATCTGCAATTGACCTCTCCCCGTTTCTAAGAGGTCTGTAAGGGGTGTGCATAAGCGCACCATTGTGCCTACCGTCCCTGTCCTACTGTTCTATTGTCTTCTATCCTTACTTTTTATCATTGCTTTTCTAATGTTTTATTTATACAAATTACCATCCTATAATTGTTTGACAAACAAACAAATAAATTTCAAGCAGAAGATGTCTGGGAAGGAATAAATAGGCTATATTGGGACCTGAATAGAATAGAATAGAATTCTTTATTGGCCAAGTGTGATTGGACACACAAGGAATTTATCTTGGTGCAGATGCTCTCAGCGTACATAAAAGAAAATATAGATTTGTCAAGAATCATGTGGTACAACACTGAATGATTGTCATAGGGGTCAAGTAAGCAATGAAGAAACAATCAATATTAATAAAAATCTTAGTATACAAGCAACAAATTACAGTCATACAGTCATAAGTGGGAGGAAATGGGTATTAGGAATGATGAAAAAACTAGTAGTAATAGTAGTGCAGTTTGACAATGTTGAAGAAATTATTTATTTAGTAGAGTGAACTAAGCTTTTGCAGAAAGTAACTGAAATTAGCCCAACTATTTATAAAATGAAATAAACATCAAAGTGGAGGGAGAAAAGGATACTTGGGATTTCAATTCAGTTTAGATTTGTCTGTAGCAGATAGTTGGTCTGATGAAGTGCTGGGAAAGATTGAGGGCAAAAGAAGAAGGGGACAACAGAGAATGAAGTGACTGGATGAAGTCACTGAAGCAGGAACTGTGAACTTAAATGGACTCCAGAGGATGGTTGTCCATGGAGTTGCAGTGGGTCAGACTTTGCAACTAACAACAACAACAGCATCTCTTTAGAGACATGCATAAACAGTCAGCTAGCACTATCTTTCCCTGGAAAACAAATTAAATCAGGCCATAAATTAATCATCAAGACTAGAAAAAGGATGGGTAAGAAATAAATCAAGCTAGAATGTTTACAACAATTAATTTAGTCCTGGCTGTGCATATGTATGTGCATAGGGAAATTGAAAGCTTAAGCATCATATGACATAAAATAATGATCTGAGTTGCTTTGGTTTTGCACAATTCAATATCTGAATCAATTTACAAATTGGAGAATTGAATCAGGTGCCTTCTAATGGACAATATTAATTACTTATATGTGTGTACACAAACATTTTGTCCCAATGTATATTGGCAAAAATATATATCATGTGGAAATATACATACACACAGTATGTGCTTAATCCTTGACTTACAACCGTTCATTAGTGATTGTTCAAAGTTACACTGGCAGTGAAAAAAAGTGACTTATGACAGGTTCTTGCATTTACAATTGGCCATGTGATTAAAACTTGAGCGTTTGGTAACCGGCATGTATTTACTTCAGATGTTTCTATCCAATTAGGCACAATTTCTTTAAAAACCACATTGCCTAGCACATGGAAATTATGGTTCTCATTGTGAGGATGACCTGTATTGTTAAAAACTCCTGAATATCCACCAGACCAAAAAAGACCTGTATAATAGCAATAGAAATAGCATTTAGACTTATATACCGCTTCATAGTCCTTTACAGCCCTCTCTAAGCATTAACTACATTAACTTCATGCTGATGATATATACTGCTGAACTATGTTCTCATGGCTTCTGACAGCCTCCCAAAATGAGAAGGTTACTAACCCACGAATTAAGGTAAAGCAGCAGTGTCTATGTAGCAGGAAGCGCCTTCTTTGTTGTTTGCTAACTTGTGCCTGTAACTAAGGCTGTCTAATAGCCGAATCAAGAAAGCTATTAGGATAATTCTGCTAATGGAGCAATTAGAACAACAGCAACAACATCAAGGCCATTCATTTTGTCTGACACGCTATCAGGCATATGAACACGATGGTGTGGGAGTTTCTGTCCTTGCCAAGTTAAAGTCAAGAGAATCTATCCTTCTCCTTGATTTAGAATTAAATCTGCCCCAAAATTAGACACACCTGGTATTTTACTTCTTCCAATATTCAACAGAAAATTATTATTGGAAAAGTGGTGATTTTTCAAGTTACTTAATTTTGCTTTCTGGATTTTTAATGGACAGTGTGTTACTTTATAAAGTTTGAACTCAGGACAGTTGAGCTGGAATCCAAATCCACCCACGCCAAACAACCCCTGCCCCCCCACCTTTTAATAAATTAATTCAAATCAATTTGGTTGGAATTTAATTTGTTTCATCATTCCTTTGCTCCTATTAGGGCAAACAAAAAGTGAGAACTTACAGCTTGAAATCCTAAGATCTGGTTCATCCCAAAAAACCTTGATTGTGGTCAAAAAAAACAGTTATTGAATTTTAATGTGTTAATGTAATTCAGGGGTGTCAAATCCAAGGCCCGTTGGTTGGATCCAGCCCATGGGGTGCTTAGATCTGGCCCATGGGGCCACCCTGGAAATAGCAAATGACCTGCCAGGGAAAGCAAAGTTTGGGAGGGCCACAATGGCCCACCCAGTCTCCCAGTTGCTTGCAGATGGCTGCAGAAGGATCCCCCCAGCCCTGCCCGAGCCATCACAGATGCCCTTGACATGAGTGACGTCAAGGTGGCCATGCCCATCCTAGCCATGCCCATCTGGCCCCCTGAGGTCAAACACAGCCCTGATTCAGCCCTCCATGAAATCAGTCCTAACCCCTGATATAATGGAAAGAAAAGATAAAGGTTAAGATTTCCACTGTCCAGTTGCGTCCAGCTCTAGGGCCCAGTGTTTCTCTGTGTCTTAGTCGATGGGGCCAGTCTTTATCTGAAAACATTTTTTTGTGTTCATGGGGTCAGCATGCACTGAAGGCACACAGGAGGCTGTAATCTTTAAGTGGTACCTACCGTAATTTTTGGAGTATAAGACACATAGGAATATAAGATGCATCTTAATTTTGGGGGAGGAAAATGGGGAAATCTGCTTACCAGGTATTCATCCAGCTAGCATCCTTAGCCAGCACATTATTTTATCCCCTAGTTAGGACTTTTTAAAAAACCTTCATTTGATGAGAGTAACAATGAAAGAGCTTGCAACCTGGAAAGAGCTGGGAAAATCGTTAGCAGCTAGTTAAGGCTGGGGAAAAAACCCTACATTCAGAGTATATGATTCATCCAAATTAACAGCCTCTTTTAGGGAGGAAAAAGATGTGTTTTATACTAAAAAAAATGCAGTATTTATCTACTCACATTTGCATGCTTTTGAACTGCTACGTGGGCAAGAGCTGGATCAAGTAAAGGGAACTCACCCCATCATGTGGCGCTGGGAAGGAGGGAGGGAAGGATGGAAAGAAGGAAGGAAGGAAGGAGGGAAGGAAGGAGGGAGGGAAGGAAGGAAGGAAGGAGGGAAGGAAGGGATGGAAGGAAGGAAGGAAGGAAGGAGGAAAGGAGGAAAGGAAGGAGGGAAGGAGGGAAGGAAGGATGGAAGGAAGGAAGGATGGAAGGAAGGAAGGAGGGAAGGAAGAAGGAAGGAAGGAGGGAAGGAAGAAGGAAGGAAGGAGGGAAGGAGGAAAGGAAGGGATCTTACTAATCTAGATATAGTTTATGATCCAAATCTAAATCCAACATATGTTGCTTGATATCTTTTGACATCCTTCCAGATGCTTGTGATATCAGTGAGAATCTAAAGGTGTAATCTAAGGTTATTTTTTTTTGTTTCACCTGGAGGGGTTAAATTGTTAATCAAGATTGTTCAGAATAGAAGTCTCTCATTAAAATTAATTTAGTTAGTATTTCAATAAGTTGCTCCTTAGTTGGGTCTCCCTCTCCAAGCTTTCTTGAAATATAGCAAAAGAGATAAAACATTGCTCTTAAGAACTTGGACTGAATTACCTCCAGGGTTTTTCTCTCGCTGGCTTTTTTTTCCCCTAATACCTTTATAGGCATAAATTTGTGCACCATAAAGTATTAAGCTCAGCATTTTGACCCTGAAAAACATGATTAGAATGGGAACATAATTATTTCTATTGTGGTTGGCAAATCTAATTATTGCATTAGAGGTGGGGGTTTTTTGTGCATGAGATGAAATTGGGTTCTTTTCTCTGCTCCTTCCAGTTATTAGAAAATAGGAACACAATTCCTAAGTGTTTAAGAGTCTTAATTTGCTCAATTATACTGTTGATTTTTTTTATTGCAGGAGAACATTAGTGTTTTGTTTTATAAGTACAACCACTTTTGTTTGATAATAATTCATTTCTAATTTTTCTTCTCTACGATAAGCACCTGAGGCTCCTAAACCCCTTTGAATTCTGTGTTTCAGGGACAAGATAACCCAATGTGACCCATAACTATTGGTTTATTTGCTAAAATTGGGAAAATGAACTTTACTTTACTGGCTTAAAATAAGGAGTTGATAAAATGAGAACATTTTAAAAGGGATGGTCAGTGTGCAATTTAATTCCATTTATGCTGAGAATTGGGCTAAAAGCAGCAGGTGTAATTGCTGTCCATTGACTTAGGTGTTTATTCTATGCAGCAGCACCATTAATATCTGCAGATGGTTTAATATTCACTCTCACAATTTTTTTCCTAAAGATCAAATCTAAAATTATCTTCAGATCTATAGAGGCATCATAACTGGACATTTGAGTAATTTGTTCCTGTCAGAAAATTTAACATATTTATATTGTTGTTGTTGTTAGTTGGGAAGTAATATTTGACCCATCGCAACCTCATGGACAACGTTCCTCTAGGCCAGGGTTAGGCAAAGTTGGCTCTTCTATGACATGTGGACTTCAATTCCCAGAATTCCTGAGCTAGCATGATTGGCTCAGGAATTCTGGGAGTTGAAGTCCACCAGTCATAGAAGAACCAACTTTGCCTACTCCTCCTCTAGACCTTCCTGTCTTCTACCATCCTCTGGAGTGCATTTAAGCTCACACCTACTGCTTCAGTGACTCCATCCAGCCACCTCATTCTCTGTTGTCCCCTTCTTCTTTTGCCCTCCATCTTTCCCAGCATTAGGCTCTTCTCCAGTGAGTTCTTCTTTCTCATTAGGTGGCCAAAGTATTTGACTTTCATCTTCAGGATCTGGCCTTCTAAAGAGCAGTCAGGGTTGATCTCCTCTAAGACTGACCGGTTGGATCGCCTTATAGGCAAAGATGCTTCGCTTTTCATCCAAGAAACTTCTTTACCTCAGAGCTAAAGAAACTTCTTGAATGAGAAGCAAAATGTCTTCAGAGAAAAACCAGAAAATCCAGTTGACTCAGTCTTAAATAACAATCATGACCTGGATGACAGAGAATCTCCATAGACCTTATTTGTTTGCTTGTTTGTTTCAGTAAGAGCTTAAATATTTTCTTTTATGTTGTGAAATTCTTCTCAGAGATGGTACTGATGACACTTATAATGATGGGGGTCTTAGTTCATTACAGGTAGCCTTGTTTCCTCGGCTTATTTTTGTCGTATTTTTGTTATTGTTTGCCTCATAATTAACTTCTATGATCTCATACTCAGCTTTCCTTTGAGACAATAATAATCTTATAATGGGGTTCTTGCACAATTGTCTTTTCTAGATTTCATAAAACTTAATAGATTCTTTTATTTTACCCTGGGCAGCTAGCAAAATTGCACATGGAGACGCACGCACGTGGAAGCAAAAAACTACGCCGGAACATGGGTGCACCTGTGTCTCCGTGTGCAATTTTGCTACTTGCACAGGTGAAGTAGCATAATTGCCCTGGACTCCGCTAGCACTCAGAGCCATGGGGACGAGCACACATCACCGTTCCACCTTAGCAGCCCACCTCTGCTCCCATCAGATATCATGATAATTAATAAACTAATGGACTGTGCTGAAGTGACCAGGCTTAGTCATGAATTGCAAAACAAACAAGAAACAGATTTTTTACCGTATGGGAAAACTTTTACAAGTGGCTAAAAGTTATAAGAGATAATACAAACAAGTTAAATAAACTGTTCTGCCGGGCTCTCTGATAGGAGCCTCCCAAAAATTCAAGGGTACAAATTTCAGACACTCACACGTTTGAAAATTCAAAACAATGTTCTTTATCACAAAATTCAAAATAAACAAAGCACTCTTTTTGTATTGCAAAGAGCACTCTTCCCAAAACAACCGGGTGGTCTGTACAATTTCCCTTAAGCAGTCATTAAGTACTTAGCTAGCAGCTGTGAAGACACATCACACCCCTTCTTCTTCCAACAAAGTGTGACACACACACACACACACACGTTGCTTTGCTTTGGTTTCAAAGGCGTGAAAAAGCAACAAAGTCCAGCAACACAAGATTTCTGATGAACTCCGTTCAGATATTCTTCCACACCTGCTATTTATAGCAGCAGCCCTAATTACTGGAGCTCCACCCGAACACAGGTGGCCTCCCTTATTTCCTGTAATATGTTCTTATTTGGTCTCTTCTACGCATAATTCTGCGCTTGCGTGGGTCCAAAATGTCATCATCTGAATCAATGGAAGATAAGGGAGAGTGACTGCCTTGGCTGTGTGCCAAGCCCTCCTCTGCCGAGTCACTCCCACCTTCTTCTTCGTCCGAGGAAACTAAACTCTGAACCGATTCTGTCGGCAATAACACAGGCCTGTGACATGTAGAAGTTTCCCCTGCATCCACCTCCCCATTCCCTGGGGCAGGAGCTGGGCTAGAGCCAACCACAACAATAAACAAACAGGAAAAAATTGTAAAAATGTAATCAACAAATTTAATGAAAATAGTAGATAATATAGATGCAGGATAGAGAAGGATAGATATATGTGTGTCTTTATATGTATGTAAAGCGAGAAGTACGGTAATATTGTGAAGTGTAAATATATCTGGAAATGAAATAGCTGTAAAAAGCAAGCATGGGCTATTGCCCGGACGGGAGTGAGGGGGAACGCAGTGGCGTAGTGAAAATGTAGCTCCACCCCAGAGCATCCAATTTGCACTAAAAGATGTTGAAAGAAAATGCAGGGTGTCCTGCATAAGCCACGCCCACAGGGTGGTAGTCAAAATTTTGTTAGCCCTTCACTGTGTAAAAGTGGTTAGTATTTACTTTATTTGTTTATATTTCATGTATTTTTGTATATCTTGTTTATATGTTGTTTGTTTTTAACTAAAAAACTCAATAAAGATTATCAAATTTAAAGAAATAAAATTAAACAACCAAATCAAACAATCAAACAATCCTCTGTGCTTTCTAAACTTTCTTGATTTCTTGTAAATGTTTCATTACTCAAACTGTGAAACATCATCAATGCTGGTAAAGAGTGCAGTTTGCTGTCAGTTTATATTCTGGTGGTCTTAGAGTTTGTTTAGTTGGGCTGTTTACTGTTGAATCTTTGGCAGTTGCTTTACTGTTTGCTTGATTGCTTTTTTTTACGAGAAGGGAAATGTTTTCAATGGAAAAGAAAACCCAAGAAAGTCCAATTGTCTTTTGGATCAAGTTCCAATGGCTGTAGTGGGCAGAGGAAGCAACTTAATCCAAAACAAGCAGCCATCAATTAAGCTGATTTGATTCATAATTTAAATGAAACAAAAAAGTTTTAAAGGTTATGACCTTTAAAGCCCTTCATGGCATCGGACCAGAATATCTCCGAGACCGCCTTCTGCCGCACGAATCCCAGCGACCGATTAGGTCCCACAGAGTGGGCCTTCTCCGGGTCCCGTCAACTAAACAATGTCGGTTGGCGGGCCCCAGGGGAAGAGCCTTCACTGTGGCGGCCCCGGCCCTCTGGAACCAACTCCCCCCGGAGATTAGAACTGCCCCTACTCTCCCTGCCTTCCGTAAAGCTCTCAAAACCCACCTTTGTCGTCAGGCATGGGGGAACTGAAACACCTCCCCCGGCCACGTAAAATTTATGTATGGTATGTTTGTGTGTGTGCTTGTTAATATAGTGGGGTTCTTTTTAAAACTATTTTAAATACTTAAATTTATTGAATTTATTTGGATTTGTACGATTGTTTATATTTTTTGTTGTGAGCCGCCCCGAGTTCGCGGAGAGGGGCGGCATACAAATCTAAATAATAAATAATAAATAAATAAATAATATATAACCACTCAGGTTTTGTGTTTTGATTATGAACCTGTCCAGAAGAAGCCTTACAGTGAAACTGGTTAAATATAATCTAATGTAAATGCTATTGCAGAAATGTTTTAGTTGAACCTGGGTGACTGGGAGAAGTAAGTGATCCATTATTTGTATGTACAGAAACCTCTTTTATCTGTCTAATATCTCCATCCCTGCATGAAAGTGAAGGGTGTTTCTCCTGGTTACTAATAAACAGCTTTTACTTTGCACATCAAAGGCATTGTTAATGGCTGAGAACACAAGGAATCTTTGGTTTCTTCTGGATTGGAAATGAAGGCACCTGCTGGTCAAAGAAGAACTCCTGATGCATGGAACAAGAGCTTTTAAATAACAAACAGTTGGCTGCAAATGAGTCGGGGTTGACCTTCACATCACCAGCAGCGCGAGGTGTTTCGACTGATCTCTGAGAACAGTCCATTTTTTTTGCAATAACACAAAATGATAAAAGACTTGTTTTCTTACATCAGGTTGACACATTTAGGATTTCGAATTGCATTGATTATTTCAACAACCATGCTGAAACAGAGATACTCTGATGTACCGTATGTGTGCAGCCACATGTGTCTTCAACGAAGCAAGTTTATTTTATTTATTTATAGCCTGCTTTTATTATTTTTACAAATAACTTAAGGCGGCGAACATATTCAACACACCGTCCTCTTCCTATTTGCCCACAACAATAACAACTCTGTGAGAGAAAGTGTCCAAAGGCCCAAAATTACCAGGCTGGATTTCATAGCCTAATGTGGGAGTAGAACTCACGGTCTCCCACTTTCTAGCCTGTTGTTTTAACTACTAGACCAAAATGGCTCTCCAGTCTGTCATATATCTGTTTGTTGACTGCCAATAAGACCTGAAGAAGGCAACTAATTCCAGAAATTGAGGCTACCACCAAAGCCATTTCCTAGTACAGTGATACCTCATCTTACAAACGCCTTGTCATACAAACTTTTTGAGATACAAACCTGGGGTTCAAGATTTTTTTGCCTCTTCTTACAAACTATTTTCACCTTACAAACCTACCGCTGCCGCTGGGATGCCCCGCCTCCGGACTTCTGTTGCCAGCGAAGCACCCGTTTTTGCGCTGCTGGGATTCTCCTGAGGCTCCCCTCCATGGGAAACCCCACCTCCAGACCTCTGTGTTTTTGTGATGCTGCAGGGGAATCCCAGCAGGGGGATCCCAGCAGGGGGATCCCAGCAGTGCAAAAACGGGTGCTTCACTGGCAATGGAAGTCCGGAGGTGGGGTTTCCCAGCAAGGGGAGCCTCAGTGAAATCGCAGCACCACAAAAACACAGAGGTGCAGAGGTGGGGTTTTGAGGACTTTGGTGTTTTTGCGATGCTGCAATTTCACTGATGCTCCTTTCACTGGGAAACCCCACCTCAGGACTTCCTTTGCCAGCCAAGCGCTTGTTTTTGCGATGCTGGGATTCCCCTGCAGCATGGCAAAAATACAGAAGTCCGGAGGTGGGGTTTCCCATGGACAGGAGCCTCAGGGTAATCCCAGCAGTGCAAAAACAGGTGTTTTGGGTGGCAAAAGAGGTGAATTTTGGGCTTGCACACATTAAGCGCTTTTCCATTGATTCCTATGGGAAACATTGTTTCGTCTTACAAACTTTTCACCTTAAGAACCTAGTCCCAGAACCAATTAGGTTTGTAAGACAAGGTATCACTGTATTGTGATGGCAAACCTATGCCACACATGCCATGGGTGGCATGCAGAGCTATATTGGAGGGCACGTGTGGCATTGCCCTTTATCAGCTCCACCCTGCATGTGCACAGTAGCCAACTGATATTTGGCCTTGGTGAAGGCCATTTTGCCCTCCAGAGGCTTCAGGAGCTTCCCTGAAGCCCCGGAGTGGGGAAAAACGCCCAAGGGGCAAACCGGAAGTCTGTTTTTTGGAACTTCCGGTTTGCCTGTTTGGCCATTTTTTCACTGTGCCAGGATTCAGTGTGGCCTGTGCACATGCATGAGGATGGGGGGGGATTGTGTGCCTGTGCAGGGGTAGCAAGGTGTGTGTGTGCATGTGTGGGGGAGAGGGAATGAGTGTGGGCACGTTTGCCAACACTGTCTTAGTAGATCACTGTAACATTTCTAACAGTGCCTTCACCACTTGACTAATCTGGAAATATTTCTTTTTTGCAAAATCTTCCAAAAGTGATGAGGATTCGGTGTTTTATCTTGATATGGTCAATTTTATTAATTTGAAAGGATCCCATAGTCCCAGCATGATTAGGAAGGGAATCAAAAATAAGTCGGTAAGTGTTGTATTGCCTCTGTACAAATCGATGGTGAGACCACACTTGGAGTATTGTGTACAGTTCTGGAGCAGCTCCCTTATGATACCAGGTTGCAACGCCTTGGCCTCTTCAGCCTTAAAAGATAGTGTTTCAGGGGTGACTTGATCGAAGTGTATAAAATCATGCATGGGAGAGAAAAAGGTGGATAGAGAAAAAATATTATTTTCTTTAACACACAATACTAGGACAAGGGGCCACTCCCTAAAGCTCGTATGTAAGAAAGTGAGGACAAATCAAGGGAAATATTTCTTCACCCAGAGGATCCTTGGTTGATGGAATTCACTTCCAGAAGAGGTCGTGATAGCTGTCAGTCTTGATAGCTTCAAGGCAGGATTAGACAGATTCATGGATGCCAAGTGTATCGGTGGTTATTGAAACAGATGTCCAAGTATTGGTTGAGGCAGACAGGGTTCCCTTGGGTACCATTTGTTGAGGGTCAAGGGAAAGGGAGGGTCTTGCCTTCTCTTTCTGCTCAAGATCCCCAAGGATAATTGGTGGGCCACTGTGTGACACAGAATGCTGGACTCGATGGGCTTTGGCCTGATTCAGTATGGCTGTTCTTATGTTCTTATGTTCCATTGTTTCTAATACCCGTGTTTCGCCGAAAATAAGACAGCGTCTTATATTAATTTTTGCTCCTAAAGATGTGCTACGTCTTATTTTCAGGGGATGTCTTATTTTTTTTCAATGAATTGTATCCTGTATTCTGTTGCAGCAAAAACGCATCCAAACAAGCAGCTGCATGTTGGATGCGTATTGGATGTGTTTTAAATCTGATCAATGCAGCGTTTTGCGATGCAATTTATGGACAGCGGTGTTATATATGTTCTGTTCGTGAATACTGCGAAATGAAACCTCTCCTATGTCTTACTTTCAGGGGATGTCTTATATTAGGCAATTCTACAAAACCTCTCCCATGTCTTACTTTTGGGGGTGACTTATTTTTGGGGAAACAGGGTAGTGCCTGGGATAGTAGCAGGCACAATAAACCAGTACCTAAGCTCTGCAAGCTTCACTGGTTTCCTATTAGTCTCTGGTCACAATTCCAGATGTTGGTTATTACCTATAAAGCCCTACATGGCTCAGGGCCAGGCTATTTATGGGACCATCTTTTGCTGCACACCTCCCAGAGACCAGTAAGAGCAGACAGAGTTGGCCTCCTCCAGGTCCTGTCGACTAAGCAATGCAGGTTGGTGGGGCTGCGGGGGAGGGCCTTCTCTGTTGCCACCCCAGCTCTATGGAATCAGCTCCCCCCGCAATGTCTCTACTGCTCCCACCCTACACCTGCTCACACCTTCCACAAGGCTGCGAAAACCTGGTTTTGCCAGCAGGCCTGGAGGCCATGAATTAACATCTATCATGGCCAAATTGTGTGAATGGTATGCATGTACGTTGATTGGATTCTGTGGGTTTTAATTGGAGTTTTATACTTTTATAGTTTTATAGTTAAAGTTTTAGACTTTTATATTTGACTTCTTTTATTGTATTGTATTTGTATTTTATGTCATTGTAAGTCGCCTTGATTCCTTTGGGATTGGGCGGAATAGAAGGCAAATTCAATAAATAAATAAAATAATAATACAGAACTTAATCCAGAAGTATTCAGAACTGAACAAAAAGTAACTTGTTTTAAACATATTCATAGCTAATGATCAGCTGGATAAAAGGTTCAACTTTTTGAAGAAGCTGAAGAAAATTTACCTCCCACAACATGTTCTGGATGCTATGATCTTCACATTGGCTTTTATTTTTATAGGTGCAGATTCCTGTGTTGATTGGAAATCTGACACCTCTTCACCTTTCCTTCTCTTACACCTCCTCCAAGTGAAAAGTAAGTTATTAAATTACGCTGTTTTATTATTTTTGAAAAGAGAGCATTAGGTAAATCATAGCATTGACTTGTAAACTGAAATTGACTGATTATTAAATAAAAATTTGCTGTATTTATGGTATAGTATGTTGGAATAATAATAATAATCAAAATCAAAATCAGGCCATTAGAATAAATGCTATTGAAATCAGAACTGAAAAATCAAGAGATGATCCGAAGTGCAGACTCTGTAAAGAAACAGATGAAACAATCGATCACATCCTCAGCTGCTGCAAAAAGATTGCACAGACTGACTATAAGCATAGACATGATGCTGTGGCACAGATGATCTACTGGAACCTGTGCCAGAACTACCATCTACCAGTGGCAAAGAACTGGTGGGATCATAAGCCTGAAAAAGTGGTTGAAAATGAGCAAGTAAAACTACTGTGGGACTTCAGACTTCAGACTGACCGGATTTTGAAGCATAACACAACAGACATCCTGATTGTGGAGAAAAAGAAAGCATAGATTATGGACATCGCAATCCCAGGAGACAGCAGAATTGAGGAGAAGCAGCTAGAGAAATTAGTGAAATACGAAGATCTAAAAATCGAGCTGCAACGACTCTGGCATAAGCCAGTGAAAGTGGTCCCAGTGGTACTCAGCAGACATTTGAAAACCATCGGAATTGACAAAATCTCCATCTGTTAATTGCAATAGGCTTCTCTACTGGGGTCGGTATACATGATTCGCCGCTATATCATGCAGTCCTAGGTGCTTGGGAAGCGCCCGACTGGTGATGGAATACGAAATCCAGAATAGTGATCTTATTTGCTGTTTTGTATTGTTAACAACAACAACAATAACAACAACAACAACAACAACAAAAACAACAAGTTGGAAAGGACCTTGGAGGTCTTCAACCCCTGCTTTGGCAGGAAACCCTACACCACTTTAGACAAATGGTTATCCAACATCTGTTTAAAATCTCCAGTGTTGGATCATTCACAACTTCTGGAGGCAAGCTGTTCCACTGATGCAATTTTCTTTAAAAAATGCTGGTTTTAGAAAGTGAGTTAGTCATTATCAGGAGATAAAGTTATGTTCCAGTCAGCAATGTGAAGCAAATTACCAAGCTATTTATGACTTTTTTTTTAATGAGAGAGACCATTTCAGTGATGCATTACCCATAGTGAGAGGGATCTTGGAGTTCCAGTAGACAACCATTTAGATATGAGCTAGCATTGTGCAGCAGCTGCCAAAATAAGCCAACACAGTTCTAGGCTGCATTAACAGAGGGATAAAATCAAGATCACGTGAAGGGTTAATACCACTTTATAAGGCCTTGGTAAGACCATACTTGGAATACTGCAGTCAATTTTGGTCGCCATGATGTAAAAAGGATGTTGAGACTCTAGAAAAAGTGAAGAGAAGAGCAACAAAGATGATTAAGGGACTAGAGGCTAAAACATACGAAGAACAGTTGCAAGAACTGGGTATGGCTATTTTAATGAGAAGAAGGACCAGGGGAGACATGATAGCAGTTTTCCAATATCTCAGGGGTTGCCACAAAAAAGAGGGAGTCAAACTATTCTCCAAAGCAACTGAGGGTAGAACAAAAAGCAATGGAAACTAAGGAGAAATTTTCTGACCTTTAGAACAATTAATCCGTGGAACAGCCTGCCTCCAGAAGTTGTGAATGCTCCAACAGTGGAAGTTTTTAAGAAGATGTTGGACAACCATTTGTCTGAAGTAGGATAGGGTTTCCTTCTTAAGCAGGGGGTTGGACTAGAAGACCTCCAGGGTCCCTTACAACTCTGTTATTACACAGAGCAATTTTAATGTCTTCCTGAATCGCTTCCTTCCATCCCTTTCCATCTTGGGATTGCACAAGGTCTTTTTCTGAGAAGGTTCTGAGCTAATTAAATCCTCCTCTGTTGCAATGCAGTCTATCATGTTGGCCAGCCTAACATTTTGTACCTGTGGTTTTCAAGTGCTACCTCCTGGGAACATCAACAGCTCCTTCAAGGATGTTGCTATTCAGTGCTTTCCCCATGAGATACAATCCCAAAATCTCACAAATATGATAATTTAAGCAGTGTGGAGAATATACTTGCAGTGGGGATACTGATGCCCAGGATACTGTGTTGATGTGCACAACCCTGTGTGGGTTGTAATAAAGTAACACTTTAAATAACGGAAACATAATGGTGAGGATAGGTAGAATAACTGTGATAAGGAGCTTGTCTCTTTAGTAAAGGTTGCCATGTTCTCATGAGCAGTCAAAAATAGCTATTTAATGTGAAACAAATTAGAATAAATATTCATAAGTACTTTTGCAATCTTCCAATGTGCTTCCTACTTATTCTTAGCTTATTTTTAGATGCTTTTATCAGTAGGAAGATATACTTCTGTTGATTGTCCTAATTTTGCTCTTTTATTATACTGTGAGTTAATCTTTTGCATTGATTTGGGCAGGAACCATTTTGGAACAATAAAATTATGATTATTACAATAGCATTTAGGCTTATATACCACTTCACAGTACATTTGCAGGCCTCTCTAAGCAGTTTACAGAGAGTAAGCATATTGCTCCCAACAATCTGGGTCCTCATTTTATTGATCTTGGAAGGATGGAAAGCTGAGTCAACCTAGATTATGATTCTTATGATAAATAAAATGCACCAAGCCCAAGATCAAATTTAATTAAACTTAGATCCAGGTAACTGTATATAGGATTGCATCTTTATAGCTGTTCACTCCTCCACTCGAAATAGAATACCCTACAAGACTAGACTTGACTAGACTAGACTTTCAATCCTGGGCCTAGAAAGTTTAGAACTAAGACGCCTTAAAACAAGATCTAAGTATTGCCCACAAGATCATATGCTGCAACGTCCTGCCTGTTGGCGACTACTTCAGCTTCAACCACAACAACACAAGAGCACACAACAGATTTAAACTTAATATTAACCGCTCCAAACTTGACTGAAAAAAATATGACTTCAGTAACCAAGTTGTCGAAGCGTGGAACTCATTACCGGACTCCATAGTGTCATCCCCAAACCCCCAACACTTTACCCTTAGATTATCTACGGTTGACCTATCCAGAGGTCAGTAATGGGCGAGTACAAGTGCACTAGAGTGCCTTCCGTCCCCTGTCCTATTGCTCTCCTATATCTCCTATACCTTTCTTCTATTCCTATATCTCTTCTTCTATTCTTTCATTGATATTACTTTATCTTGTTTTATGTTTTATTACTATATCTTCTTTTCTATTATTTCTTAGATATATTTTACTATGAGTATCTCCTCCATAACCTTCATCATGTATTTTACTATGCGTATATAGATATATACCCACTAAAACCCTCATTGTGTATTGGAATAAATAAATAAATAAATAAATAAATAAATAAATAAATAAATAAATAAATAAATAAATAAATAAATAAATAAATAAATAAATAAATAAATAAATAAATAAATGTGTATCTGCACTAGAATACTCAAATATAGTAATCACATTGCCAGAGATGACTATTAAAATTAAAGACTGCATTTTTCCGTATTACACGCTGCATTAGCCTTGTGAACAATTAAGCATCCTTAACTTCAGTTGCAGATGTGTTCCTCATCATTCATAAGTCTGAATTTATTTCTTTTGGAAGTGCTATAGCAATATACCATGGTTTTAAGTTATTTTCAAATCAATTACAAAGTACGTTTCAAGAATTGTAATCTTTTTCTGCGTGGAAAAATATGCCTAATATACCTCCACAACCGTATTTTTCTCTCTTTCTTTGCATGCATTACTATTACTGTTGTTATTCTCTGTTTACAACAATGGGGAGTCGGTTCCTTAGCTGAGGTTGGCCTTCCTACATATTGAGTTCTTCCCAAGAATCTGGGAAATATTGGCGTAATTCATGTGTGTATCCAAGCACTGTGGCCTTTTGCAATTGACAGATGGAAATGTTGTCAGTGCACAGATTTTCTAAGCGCTATCCAATATTTTTTGGTATGATACCCTGTGTGCCGATAAATACTGGGATCACCCTGGTTGGTTTATGCCATTACCTTTTAATTCTGATGTTCTGATTTCGATACTTGGTGATCTTCTCCCGTTCTTTGTCTTCTATCCTAAGATTCTTCTTTTCAACCACAGTTATATCTGGCCTTTTAACGTGTTCATTTTTAATATTTATGTATGATTGTCATCGTCAACCATGATCATTGTCATCGTTGGAACTGGTGTTGACCTGTGCAGATTTTAAATGAGTCAGTCATATAACATTAGCCACTTTGAAATCTCTCACATATAGTTAGCCCTTGAATTTGTTGCAACTAAGGAGGAATTAACACTGCTTGACGGATGATCACTTAGTATGTTGGCAGGCTTTCCAATTTACTGCAAAGAAAGTGTTCTATTCTTTACCTTCTGTCTATCTTCTGCTCAGGGGCAGTAAAATGTATGTATTGGGATGCAACCCAAAGAATGAGGATCTGTGTAGCAATCCTGCAGGTCTTTTTTGCAACAATTATGATTTTATGATTCTCAAAAAATGTTACATTGAATGTCAAATGTTTTGGGTTCTTTTTTAATCTTTCTATTTATCAAGGGCGGCTGATATACTTGCATTGCACACTAGCTCCTGTGCTTCTCAGAGAAAATGATGCTACCTTGCCAGATGAAAATAGATTTCCTCCTCCTGTGCCAGGCATTTCTTTGCTGTTTTGTGAAGTTATGAATGTTTAAGCTTCAGTTCTTCTATAATAACCTCATGGAGGGGAATCTTAATATCCATGACAGCATCTGTTTCTTGTGCTTTCCTGCGAAAAGTCAAAGGAGGGATACTGATCGTGCATAATAACCACAGAGTAGAATATATAGGACATGCCAGATGGTTTTTTAAACAGAATAATAGAGTTGGAAGAGGCCTTGGAGGTCTTTTAATCCAACCGCCTGCTCAATCAGGAAACCCGGTATCAGCGATGGCAAACCTTTTAGACACCGAGTGCCCAAACTGCACATGCGCACGCCCAAACTGTAAGGTGCGTGTGCATGAAAGCTCAGGCATGCATGAATGCGCATGTGTGCAAATGCATGCACAGATGTGTGTGAATGTGCACATGCATGGAAACGCATCTATTCAGATGCTGCAACGTCCTGCCTGTTGGCGACTACTTCAGCTTCAACCACAACAACACAAGAGCACACAACAGATTTAAACTTAATATCAACCGCTCCAAACTTGACTGTAAAAAATATGACTTCAGTAACCGAGTTGTCAAAGCGTGGAACTCATTACCGGACTCCATAGTGTCATCCCCAAACCCCCAACACTTTACCCTTAGATTATCTACGGTTGACCTATCCAGATTCCTAAGAGGTCAGTAAGGGGCGACTACAAGTGCACTAGAGTGCCTTCTGTCCCCTGTCCTATTGCTCTCCTATATCTCCTATACCTTTCTTCTATTCCTATATCTCTTCTTCTATTCTTTCATTGATATGTTCTATTACTATATCTTATTTTCTATTATTTCTTAGATATATCTTACTATGAGTATCCCCTCTATAACCTTCATCATGTATTTTTCTATGTGTATATAGATATATACCCACTAAAACCCTCATTGTGTATTGGACAAAATAAATAAATAAAATAAATAAATAAAATGTGCAGACATGGTGCTGGAAGACCAGCTGGAGGCCAACATGGGCAGTGTGGCATAAGTGCACTAGAGTGCCTTTTGACCCCTGTCCTATTGTCTCTCCTATATCCCATATATCTTCTCTTCTATCCCTATATATCTTTCTTCTATTCTCTCATTGATTATTTTATCCTATACTCTCTCTTCTATTCTTTCTCTATTTCTATTTCCTCGAAGGTGTCCTCTATTACCTTCATTGTATATTATTGTGTATTGGACAAAATAAATAAATAAAAAATAAAGAAATATTTTTCTTTATGTTCCATCATTTGCAAGGGGAAAAAAAGCTCACGAAACCAACACCACAGAGATCTGACTTGGGGTGACAGTGTGCATCCCAGCAGAGAGAGCTTTATGTGCCACCTCTGGCACACGTGCCCTGTTGGATTAATGTTTTGCAGAAGCTAGCCCACCCAAATAGCCAAAACAGCTAACCAGCCTGCCTTTGATCAGGATATCAGGAACCTTTATCTTGAAGAAAATTGAAGACACGTACTGCAGAGTTTCTTAGGAAAATATTTACTTCTTTCGTAGCAAACCTACACTAACTACATCTCTAGCAGTTACTATACAAAGTACAATTCTCTATCTGCTATTCTCAGTTACAATATTCTGCTACAAGCCACACTAATTCACAAGCCACTCTAAACCATACTAAGCCACAATACCTTCAAGCCAAGCCACAAGCCACACCAATGCAAAGGTGCATTATGTATATATACGTTTGTCAGCCAATCAGATTACATTACAATTTGCATATTCACCGTGACTAAGCAGTTTTACAATTCTTCTCTGTTTCTGCAGTTTGGACTATTGCATCAGGTAAGCACCGATCCTGACATGCCATAGGTTTGTTATCACAGCCCTACACTATTTTAGACAAATGTCTTCTTTAAATACCACCAGTGTTGAAGCACCCACAACTTTTGAAGGCAAGTCATTTTAGGAATTAATTGTTTGAACCATCAGGAAATTTCTCTTTAATTCTAGGTTGGTTCCCTCTTTAATTACTTTCTATCCATAGCTCTTTGTTTTGACTGGGTGTTTTGGAGAATATTGGACTGCCAGTTCCAAAATTTTAGCAAACAGTGATAATGGGACCTGTAGTTAGATGTGGTAACACATCTGGACTACTATAGGCCCTCAGTACCTATAGTATTTCCACTTTTTTAGACAGGTATGTCTCAGTAGAATAATAATAATAATAATAATAATAATAATAATAATAATAATAATAATAATAATAATAACAGCAACAGCAACAGCAACAGAGTTGTAAGGGACCTTGGAAGTCTTCTAGTCCAACCCCCTGCTTAGGCAGGAAACCCTCCACTACTTCAGACAAATGGATATCCAACATCTGCTTAAAAACTTCCAGTGTTGGGGTATTCACAACTTCTGGAGGCAAGCTGTTCCACTGACTGTCAGGAAATTTCTCCTTAGTTCTAAGTTGCTTCTCTCCTTGTTTAGTTTCCACCCATTGCTTCTTGTTCTACCCTCAGGTGCTTTGGAGTAGGTTAACTCCTACTTCTTTGTAGCAACCCCTGAGATACTGGAACACTGCTATCATGTCTCCCCTGGTCCTTCTTTTCACTAAACTAGCAATGCCCAGTTCCTGCAACCGTTCTTCATATGTTTTAGCCTCCAGTCCTCTAATCATCTTTGTTGCTCTTCTCTGCACTTTTCTAGAGTCACAACATCCTTTTTGCATCATGGTGACCAAAACTGAATGCAGCATTCCAAGTGTGGCCTTACCAAGGCCTTAGAAAGTGGTATTAACACTTCATGTGATCTTGATTCTATCACTCTGTTGATGCAGTCTAGAACTGTGTTGGCTTTTTTGGCAGCTGCTGCACACCGCTGGCTCATGTTTTCTTTCATGTTCACTTTGATGTTTTAAAAGTAAAGTACAATGTGTTCTGAAGACCATTATATTTAGAACTAGATACAGATGGCCTGTTGAGATTCTCCAATTAATTTACAGAGAGAAATTTCTCAAGGGTGAGATTTTACTAAACAATGCTGATAGTATCACTTCTAAAAAGAGGTTTGTGGAATAAATTTATTTCTGATCACAGACTTTTTACTGAATGTCAAGAATGAAAATCAGGAAAGTTATAGGTCAGGGATCTCCAGCCTTGGCAACTTTAAGACTTGTGGACTTTAATTCCCAGAATTCAAAGCTGGTTGAGGAATTCTGGGAGTTGAAGTTCACAAGTCTTAAAATTGCCAAGGTTGGAGACCCCTTTGATAGATAGTTACAGAAAGTTAGGACATCTACCTATACCTCATATTTCCCATTGCATTGCTGAGAAATTTACCAGATTCTCCTCCCCACACACACACACTTTTGAAAGAAAAAATGAAAACCATTCCAAGTATTGAAATGCAGAAACATATATCTGGGCATCATTAAATAAATTTTATACATTACTGGCAAACCTTTGTTTCAAAATGATTCCTTAGATCAGAAGTAGGCAAATTTGGCTCTTCTATGACATGTGGACTTCAACTCCCAGAATTCTGAGCTAGCATGATTAGCTCAGGAATTCTGGGAGTTGACGTCCACAAGTCATAGAAGAGCCTTAGATAGTAAGTGTGTATTATCTATGAGCCACAGTGACACAGTGACCCTACAAGACTAGACTTTCAATCCTGGGCATAGAAAACTTAGAACTAAGACGCCTTAAACATGATCTACGTATTGCCCACAAGATCATATGTTGCAACATCCTGCCTGTCGGCGACTACTTCAGCTTCAACAACAACAACACAAGAGCACACAACAGATTTAAACTTAATATTAACCGCTCCAAACGTGACTGTAAAAAATATGACTTCAGTAACTGGGTTGTCGAAGCATGGAATTCATTACCGGACTCCATAGTGTCCTCCCCAAACCCCCAACACTTTACCCTTAGATTATCCACGGTTGACCTATCCAGATTCCTAAGAGGTTAGTAAGGGGCGAGTACAAGTGGACTAGTGTGCCTTCCATCCCCTGTCCTATTGCTCTCCTATATCTCCTATACCTTTCTTCTAGTCCTATATCTCCTCTTTTATTCCTTCATTGATATGTTCTATTCCTATATCTTCTTTTCTATTCTTTCTTAGACATATTTTACTATGAGTATATCCTCTATAACCTTCATTATACATTTTACTATGTGTATACCCACTAAAAGCCTCATTGTGTATTGGACAAAATCAATCAATCAATAAATAAACAGTGATTAGAGTGAGTATTGCAAGTTATTTCAGCTGATCGCTGGCTGCCAGCAGTTTGGCAGATCAAATCTCCCCAGGCTCAAGGTTGACTCAGTCTTCCATCCTTCTAAGGTAGGTAAAATGAGGACCCAGATTTTTGGGAAGCAATATGCTGACCCTGTAAACCACTTAGAGAGGGCTGTAAAAGCACTATGTAGTGGTATATAAGTGCTATTGCTATCCAATATGGTAAACTAGTAATCTCTGATGCACACAGTTACACATCCATATCCATACACACACATATAGAATCTTTTAAGATAAAAATGCATTTATTTCAAGGAACAATGCGAGTTCCATGTTATTTAGCCTTCAGAAAATGCATTACAATTCTTTAAAAATATTCAACCTTTTGCACTGTTTAACTGTTGAATAGAACAACCCTGCCATTTTCTAACTAATGTTATGTATCTAAATGCTCATTGCTGTGCATAATAGAGTAGAATTCAAGCTACATTTTTATTTAGAATGTGCACATTCCTTTCATGATAAGTACAAAATCCAGGTAATATTCAGCAAGAATTAAAATCCCTACAACACCTGGATCCTGGTTTAAATGGAATTACTTTCAAAGCTGTGGAAGATGGGACTACACACTGAGCTTCAAAATTGATTCCGTTAATGGAGTTTTCCATCGTGGTAGAGGATCAAGCCACATAAACTGCTACTGATACTCTTTGTTTGTGTCTCCCACTACTTTTATTGAAACAAACAAAACACAAGAGCCTTTACTATGAGCATCTGGGGCATAAACTGATTGCAATGCCCAGATCCTGTTATCACTGATCTTTATTCAAGTTTAAATGTTTCCAAGCATCCAATTACTTACACATCATGGGACTAACTTTTGTCTTTTCATTTTTGCAAAAGCAAAGAGACCGCGAATAGCCAAGCTGCAATTCTTTCTCCTTGCCTCCCTTTTCTCCTCCTTTCTTTTCCTGGCTCCTATCACGGATGCCGAAGCTATTAAAAAAAACCTGCTGAGTCCATATTATCTTCACCTAATCAGAGAATACTTTCAAAATTTGCACACACCTGGGACATGGGCACCGCGAAAGAGGTTTTATTTCAGCCCCCCTGAGAAATGCATATAAAATATTGCTGTGGCGTTGCAGTTTTAACACTATAGTGCAAAGCAAAAATGACAATTTTAAAATATAGATAGCAAGCCTTGTAATGAAAACAAATGATGGTAAACTGGACCCTGGGGCAGAATTATATACTCATTACAGGACCACAGTGGGTTTCCTGTATATGATATGAAATTGCAAAATAGGGCCCCTGAGAGAGAAATGCAATAACAGTGGTGGCATTTATAGGTACCACTGTAGGATACCTCTGGCAAATGCATTTCATTATAATCTGCACCAGTGATGCAGTTATGAAAACTCAGGTTTGACCTTACCAATAACAACCAACCTGGTGAAGTTTGCTAAATGATTTTGAATGATATTAAATTCCCAGTAGTTTCATGTTTACTCAACCTGAGGCAATTAGCGTTGATTCAATCCATTTGCATTCTTGGCTCTGATGATTTAATGGAGGGCGGGCAACACAACAGCGCCTTTATATGCCTTATAAAGGTTGGTCCTTTATTTTAGAAAGCTGCCTTATGGATTTATTTGATTTCATACCTTATTTTCTTGGTTTTGTTTTTGAGTTTTTTCTTTATAGATCAAATGTCTAAACTTAACATTTTTTATAAGTGATAGCGAAGTTAAAACTATATTAGGGTTTTTAATGATGTCCTTACCTTCAATTGGTTAGTTGTCCAAAGTTGGGTTTTGCGACTATACAAATGTTTTAAATAAACAAACATAAACATTATTTTTAACCCTGACGAGTCCTTCAGGATTGGGTGGCATAGAAGTTGAATAAATAAATAAATAAATAAATAAATAAATAAATAAATAAATAAATAAATAAATAACCTTTTTCAAATTTGTCCCTTACTCAGCTTTGTCTCCCCCTCCAAAAAAATATATTTTTTTTTTGTTGTTGTTAATTGCGAAGTCATGTCCGAGCCATTGGGACTCCATGGACAACATTCCTCCAGGCCTTCTTGACTGCTTCAGTGACTCCATCCAGCCACCTCTTTTTCTGTCGTCCCCTTCTTCTTTTGCCCTTCATCTTTCCCAGCATCAGGCTCTTCTCCAGTGGGTCCTTCCTTCTCATTAGGTGGCCGAAGTATTTGAGTTTCACCTTCAGGATCTGGCCTTCTCAAGGGCAGTCTGGATTGATCTCCTCTAAGACCGACAGGTTGGATTGCCTTGCAGTCTGTACCCATAATACATTATCCAAAGCTAGGTCTAGTTTTCCCCTTGAGAAATGTTGTGTGGTAAAAATTATTTTATATGACATCTGATGAACATTCTTTGATAGATCTAGTTTGTTTGTTTGAGAAACTATTACAGTATATTGAAACAAAGACAATTCCAGGATAACATATCTATTATTATTGTTGTTATTATTATTATTATTATTATTATTATTATTATTATTATTATTATTATTATTATTAGTAGCAGTAGTAGTAGTATTGTTTTGTTGTTATTGTTGTTATTGTTGTTGTTGTTATTATTATTATTATTATTATTATTAGTAGTAGTAGTAATAGTAGTAGTAGTAGTAGTAGTAGTAGTAGTAGTAGTAGTAGTAGTAGTAGTATTAATTAGATTTGTATGCCACCCCTCTCCGAAGACTCGGAGCGGTTCACAACAGCAAAGCACAGTACAAACCCAATGATTAAAAAACAGTTAAAACCCTTAATATAAAAACATACATAAAACGGAACGGCCAGGGGGAATCAATTTCCCCATGCGGCAGAGTTGGGTTTTCAGTAGTTTGCGAAAGGCAAGGAGGGTGGAGGCAGTCCTGATCTCTGGGGGGAGTTGTTTCCAGAGGTCCGGGGCCACCACAAAGAAGGCTCTTCTCCAGATGACATTGTTTTGTTGACGGGACCCAGAGAAGGGCAACTCTGTGGGATCTAATCAGTCGCTGGGATTTGTGCAGCAGAAGGTGGTCCTGAAGGTATTCTGGTCCGATGCCATATCTAGGGCTGCATGTTCTCAGAGTGTTGCAGGTTGGACATGCCCAACTTAAATATTTTGGTTTGGTTTGCAAATAATATGTATAATCACATATATGCTAGAAATTATCTATCTACCTAGCTGCCATAGTAGCCATCAATAATTCTTTTTTGATGCTACCAATGTAAAGTTGAAAATCTAATCTTAAAAAACTCCCATGAAGCATCCAGCTGTATTCATGAAGGGTTAAGCCTGGGTAGAGAAATAAATATATGATCACTTAACTTACCTCCGGGACCGCCTTCTGCTGCATGAGTCCCAGCGACCCGTTATGTCCCACAGAGTCGGCCTTCTCCAGGTCCTGTCATCGAGACAATGTCGTTTGGCAGGACCTAGGGGAAGAGCCTTTTCTGTGGGGGGCCCGGCCATCTGGTGTCCGGTCCCCCAGAGATTCACACTGCCTCCACCCTCCTCACCTTCCGTAAAGGTTTAAAGACCTATCTGTGCCGCCAGGCTTCTGGCCATTAAACCCTAGCCCTCTGTCCGACGAGTGTAGTATGTCTTGCTGTATGAATGGGAATGAATGATTTTAAATGTTTTTAATTATTTTAGCAATATGAATTTAAATTTTTTGGATACGTACATTGTATTAAGCCCTTCATGGCATCGGACCAGAATATCTCCGAGACCGCCTTCTGCTGCACGAATCCCAGTGACCGATTAGGTCCCACAGAGTCGGCCTTCTCCGGGTCCCATCAACTAAACAATGTCGGTTGGTGGGCCCCAGGGGAAGAGCCTTCTCTGTGGCGGCCCCGACTCTCAGGAACCAGCTCCCCCCAGAGATTAGAACTGCCCCTACCCTCCTTGCCTTTCGTAAACTCCTCAAAACCCACCTTTGTCGCCAGGCATGGGGGAATTGAGATATCTCCCCTGGGCCTATATAATTTATGTATGGTATGTTTGTAGGTATGTCTGTTTATAAATGGGTTTTTTTAACTATTTTAAATTTTAAATTATATATTATTAGATTTGTTATGAATTGTTTTTATCATGTTGTGAGCCGCCCCGAGTCCACGGAAAGGGGCGGCATACAAATCTAATAAATAAATAAATTGTTTGATATGTTGTGAGCTGCCCGAGTCCTCGGAGAGGGGTGGCATACAAATCCAATTGATAAATAAGTTATAAATAATTTTTGCCAATGGTGCTTTTTCAGGAGGCAATTGGCTGTCTTGTTTTTCTTTTTCTTTTGAAAATGTTTCGCTTCTCATTCTATAAGCTATTCTGTTAGAGCAGTGTTTCCCAACCTTGGCAACTTGAAGATATTTGGACTTCAACTCCCAGAATTCCTCAGCCAGCTTTCGTTGGCTGGGGAATTCTGGGAGTTGAAGTCCAAATATCTTCAAGTTGCCAAGGTTGGGAAACACTGTGTTAGAGGATCCTATTCCCTACTATCCTGTCAGAGTGGAAGCAGCTTCTTAGATGAGAAGTGAAACATATTGCAAACAAACAAACAAATAAAAAGTCTAGTTGCTTCCTGAAAAAGCACCTTTGGGACAACCATGACCTGGAGGACTGAGAATCTCTACAGACATATGTAAACCAGAGGTGATTTCTGGCTTACCTTGTTTCCATTTTGCTCCTTGATGTGCCACGCAGGCGCATGGATGCATTACATGCTACACACTTGCTACATGCAGGTGCATGTGTATGCACAGTGCTAAAAAAACTGTGCATGTGCAGAAGCAAAAAACAAAATTGTACCGCCTGTGGCACCCCTATGAGAACCAATTCAGGAGCATGGCGGACATGGGTCACTGCCGGTTCCAGTGGCCCAGGCCTCCAAGTTACTACTGGTTCCATAGAACCAGTGTGAAGCAGGAGGAATGCACCTCTGACATATGCTGATTTTCATCCATTCATTTGGAGGGCTAAAGGAGAATTGGACTTCTCGTATATGGAGTGCATGATCCTTCATATTGGCTGCTTTGTCAGAGTTTGGATGGCACAGAGAAATGTGAATGTGTGGGACACTATCCAGTTCGAGCCCTCCAAATATGAAGTTAAATGCTTCACAGGGTACTTCACTCATGGAAACTGGGGGCCACGTTGCCATTGCTCCTTTCTCCCCAAATCTTGGTATAACCTCATGCTTGGGGTGATTATTCAATTAAACATTGCTACAGAGCCCTGCACACCACAACAACTAGACACAAGAACAGTTTTTTCCCCCTGAATGCCATCACTCTGCTAAACAAATAATGCCCTCAACACTGTCAAACTACTGTCTGCACTACTATTATTACTAGTTTTTTTTCTCATCATTCCTATCACCCATTTCCTCCAAATTATGATTGTTTGACTGTAACTTATTGCTTGTATCCTTAAGATTTTTATTAACATTGATTGTTTCTTCAATGCTTATTTGATCTCTATGACAATCATTAATCATGATTCTTGACAAATGTATATTTTTCTTTTATGTACACTGAGAACATATGCACCAAGACAAATTCCTTGTGTGTGCAATTACACTTGGCCAATAAAGAATTCTCTTCTCTTCTCTTCGATTCTACTCTATTCTGTTATATTCTATTCTACTTAATCTGCCATGAATTATCACTTCTGGTTTTGTTTTGTTTAAAAAAAATTCCCTGCAGACCCTTTGCTTTTTTAACTCCTTTAATTCAATTAATAATTTTGGATAACTTAAAATAATTCACATTCTTTTGTGTCTTTCTGATTAGTCCTACAAAAGCTATTACAACTGCAGGAAGATAATCGCTTTGCTCATGATTTTAACGGAATGGTTTTAATGACCTTAAAACAAAACCAAAAGAGAAACGGAATGCAATTTTAAACACCTTTATTATTTAATCCACTCAGATTAACTTCCAAGAAAACATTGGTAGGATTGCGCTACTAGGCACACTTAAATGCATCAGTTTCGAAAGGTTGAAGCTTATGTTGGCTGATCATTGCAACATTAATTATTGTAATAAATGAAAATTGGTGCTGCTGATTATTCTTTCCATCAGCCCAAGGTCAATCATTCCGTTTACAACATCTATCTAATTGCTTTCCAGATTCTGTGGCTGCATACTTTAAAAAAAGAAAAGAAATTAGACACATGCCTTTAGTTAGGAATTTGCCAAAATGCCATTTGACACATCTAATGATGTGAAAAATTAAGGCTAGATTATAATCTCACAATTCCATTCATGTCCAAGGAGGCAGAACTCAAGAGAGAACTCTTTTCTTTCCATTTAATTTGTCAGCTACTTTTTTTTTTTTAAATGGTTTTCTTCTGTCGATGAAAATGACACATTGGGTTCCAGTAAAAACACACCATGTGTTTTGTGTTAGAACAGAACACTGTGTTCTGTGTTAGCAAAAACTTCAGAAGAGAAGGGATTTAGGGGTAGTGATTTCAGACAGTCTCAAAATGGGTGAACAGTGCGGTCAGGTGGTAGGGAAAGCAAGTTGAATGCTTGGCTGCATAGCTAGAGGTATAACAAGCAGGAAGAGGGAGATTGTGAGAGCCATAAAAACTAGTGCTGAAAAAAAACCCCAAACCCCATAATCAGCGCTGAGCAGATAATTATCCTATTCTTTAAAAATATCTCATTTGAACTGATAAAAAAGTTTCTTTCAGCAAGCACAGAAAAGAATTTCGGTACAACCCAAAATAGTGTGAGTGTGTTTGTGTGTGTGTTCTTATTCACTGAAAATGTGGATATAGTTTTACCCTTTGATTTGTCTCCATTGTACAATTGTTCCCATTGTACAATAATCTGACAGGTGGTCTTATTGCACTTCAGTTAAATCCCCTGGAAAATATAATGAGAGTCTTCCTATGTTTTTTTTCCCAGACTAGAAACATGTGGACAGGTTAGAAAACAGGGAAAACACTGGAGATTTCAGGGGAATGTGAAAAGAACCTTTCCAATAAAAAAAATATTTCCACTACCCCCAGCAATAAAGTTCTCTCAACTAAGAAAAATTCAAAAGACACAGCCAAGATTCTTGAGGATAGCTTAGAAAAAAAAATCTGTAGCATATGAAACTTGCAAATTTCAACAGCGGCCAAAATAAATAAATAAACGAACCTACTTTTGACTGTAGCAAAGGGGAAGAAAAATCTATCAGGAGTTCAAATCTGAAAGTGTGAATCAAAAATAAATTTGTCAATCTAAATTGAGTAGACTGTAGAAAGGGTTTCCCTCTCTATTTTGCTGTGGTAAGATTTGATGAGGGAAACTTAGTTTTACAGTTGTTGTTTTGCCTTCTATTAGGTTAAGACGTTTGGCTTCCCAGCCTGGGAAAGGTAGGGCGATCTTTTTCCACTCTAGTGTTTAAGCAATTTCTATTCGTTTGTTAGCTTTATTTATTTATTTATTTATTTTATTTATTCATTTGTCCAATACACAAATACATAGGAAGAAAAATAGACATGTAGTAATATATATACGGGTAAAGTGAACTTAGAGGAGAGGATATATGAAAGAAAGAAAATATATATGATAATTTAGAGAAGGACAGACAATTGGCCAGGGGAAGAAAGGCACACCAGTGCACTTATGTATGCCTCTTACTGGCCTCTTAGGAACCTGGAGAGGTCAATCGTGAAGAGTCTAAGGGAGAAATGTTGGGGGTTAGGGGTTGACACAATTGAGTCTGGCAATGAGTTCAACGCTTCGATAACTTGATTGTTGAAATCATATTTTTTACAGTCAAGTTTGGAGCGGTTCGTATTAAGTTTGAATCTGTTGCGTGCTCTTGTGTTGTTGCGGTTGAAGCTGAAGTAGTCATTGACTGGTAGGACGTTGCAGCATATGATCTTGTGGGCAATACTCAAATCGTGTTTTAGGCACTGTAGTTCTAGGCTTTCTAGGCCCAGGATCGTTAGTCTATTTTCGTAGGATATTCTGTTTCGAGTGGAGGAGTGAAGGGCTCTTCTGGTGAAATATCTTTGGACATTTTCAAGGGTGTTGATGTCTGAGATGTGGTATGGGTTCCAGACAGATGAGCAGTAGTATAGGATGGGTCTGGCAAATTTATTTGACGTCCATTTATTTGACTGGTCCTAAAATGTAGTGTTGTGGTACCCTATTGCTTACTTCTCTCCATGTGGATTTAAGACTCATTGCATATAGTTTGCCAGCCCGTTATGGATCCACCTAGTGGTGAGGTTGGCTATCCCACTTTTCTATAGTTTATGAAGAAATAGGTTATGGTCTACTTTGTCAAATGCCTTGCTAAAGTCTGAGTTTTTTACATCCACAGTGTTTCGCTGGTCTAATAATTTAGTCATGGTGTTGAAGAATGAAATGAGATTGGCTTTGCATGATCTGTTTTTAACAAACCCATGCTGACTGCTAGTTATTACTTTGTTCATTTCCATCTTTTACTTTGTAAAATCCATCTTTTGTAGCGTTGAGAGATCTGTATTATTATTATTATTATTATTATTATTATTATTATTATTATTAATTAAATTTGTATGCCGCCCTTCTCCGAAGACTCAGGGCGGCTCACAACAGTAATAAAAACAGTATAACAATGGGACAAATCTAATAATAAAATATATAAAACCCCCAACAATTAAAAACCATACAGCATATACACACCAAACGTGAAATATAATAAACCTGGGGGAGATGTCTTAGTTCCCCCATGCCTGGTGATATAGGTGGGTCTTAAGTAACTTGCGAAAGACAAGGAGGGTGGGGGCCGTTCTGATCTCTGGGGGGAGTTGATTCAGAGGGCCGAGGCCACCACAGAGAAGGCTCTGCCCATGAGGCCCGCCAGACGACATTGTTTGGTCGACGGGACCCGAAGGCCAACTCTGTGGGACCTTATCGGCCGCTGGGATTATCTTTTCCAGTATGTTTCTGGGCATTGATATAAGGCCGATTGGTCTGTAGTTTCCTGGGTTGTTTTTTCATCTCTTTTCCAGTCATCTAATAAGTCCCCTCTGAGTTCTTTGGCACTCAACAAGAACAACAACAGTCAATTTTATTTGATTAGTCAATCAACCATATCAAAGCAAAAATAGTGACCACATCAGTCGTCATAAAACTGTGATTGGTTAAAATATAATAAAGTTGGATAAAATAAAGGGAATTTGGATAAATAAGTTAAAATGCAGCATTCTTTGGCACTCAGACTTCCTTATGGTCCAACTTTCATTTAAAAGTATAGGCATTCATGAAAAAAGTAACCTTTGGGATAGTTTCCAGTTTCCAGTGATAGGAGTTTAATGCAAAACTTTTATGTTGAGTAGAGAACCTACTATATCACAAGCACACAAAAATATAATGGCTGCTCTGTAAGGCCGTTTTGCTTTGTTTTGAGAAATATCTTTCTCTCAAAGCTTCATCAAGTGAAAGGCAGGGGGAAAAGGGGCTTTAAATTTGTGTGGCTCCCCACTGCTGCATATTAGAACTAATGAGTACCAACCGTTCTGAACATCTGCCGATCATCTAACTTCTGGAGTGCTATTATATTCAATAGATCTCTTAACGAGAGATGAGAATCCATGGAGGAAATGGATTGGATGGGGGTGAGGGATAATGAAAATGTTTTGAAAGAGCACATTAAACTTCTCTGTAATTAATTGTCCATATATTAGATTTAAAGGGTAGGGGAATGTATTTGGGGCTTTAAATTGTTGTGTCTGTGGAGTGAGGGGATGAGATCAGAAGATAAATGACAACATCAAACTATTATTGTCAAATGACAGCACAGGCTTGTTTAGTTGAGATACAAAAACTCATCTGCATTGCTTGCAGAAAGAATTTTTTTTTTATTCTTAAAATATACATCTCAACCTTCACATCCAGGATTCTTCAGTGGGACTTTTTTGAAAAATGGGGACATGGAGAAAAAAACCTGCCCATTGTTGCAAATTTTTAAATAAAATACTGTATTTCAAAAGTGGACATCTGTATATTTTCGGTCCAGATTCTGTCACACCTAGCTTTTTTGCTTGAAAACTGAGAGAGAGAGAGATAAATATATCTGGCTTTGTTTTTTTTAATTTAAGTTACACTTTTATTTTTGCTCAGTGTGGTCAAAGAAACAAAGGGAAATATATAGTAAAACTATGTTTGACGTCCATTGCACATCTAAATGCCAAAATACATGGGATATTTTTTAACCAAAGATTCTGTAAAATCAGTTTAATTGGAGTTAGGGTTATCCAATGGTGGGATTCAAATATTTTACTACCAGTTCTGTGGACGTAGCTTGGTGGATGTGGCGTGGCTTGTTTGGCATGGCAGGGAGATGAACTGTAAAATCTTCATTTCCTCCTGATCAGCTGGGACTTGGTAGGCAGAGGTGGTATTTTCCAAACTACTTAAAATTTATGCTACCGGTTCTTCAGAACTGGGTCAGAACCTGCTGAAACCCAACTCTGGGTTATCCTAAACCATTTGTTTGTTTGTTTGTTTGTCTGTCCGTCCGTCCGTCCGTCCGTCCATCCATCCATCCATCCATCCATCCATCCATCCATCCATCCATCCATCCATCCATCTATCTATCTATCTATCTATCTATCTATCTATCTATCTATCTATCTATTTTGTCCAATACATAATACACATTGAAGGGAAAGATATGTAATAATATAAGTAAAGAAAATAATAGAAGAAAAGATATAAAAGTATAGGTGAACATATTTGAAAGGAAGAGAAGATAAATGAGATAGGGAGAGACAATTGGACAGGGGACGGAAGGCACACTGGTGCACTTATGCATGCCCCTTACTGACCTCTAAGGAACCTGGAGAGGTCAATCATGGATAGTCTAAGGGGAAAATGTTGGGGGTTAGGGGTTGACACTACTGAGTCAGGTAATGAGTTCCACGCTTCGACAACTCGGTTGCTGAAGTCATATTTTTTACAGTCAAGTTTGGAGCAGTTAATATTAAGTTTGAATCTGTTGCGTGCTCTTGTGTTGTTGTGATTGAAGCTGAAGTAGTCATTGACCGGTAGAACGTTGCAGCATATGATCTTGTGGGCAATACTTAGATCGTGTTTTAGGCGACGTAGTTCTAAGCTTTCTAGACCTAGGATTGAAAGTCTGCTTTCGTAGGGTATTCTGTTTCAAGTGGAGGAGAGAAGGGCTCTTCTGGTGAAGTATCTTTGGACATTTTCAAGGGTGTTGATGTCCGAGATGTGGTATGGTTTCCAGACAGATGAACTGTATTCAAGGATGGGTCTGGCAAAAGTTTTGTAGGCTCTGCAAATAATTCCTTCCAAATAATCATTTTGCCTTGAAGGAAGGTGTTCTTTTAAACCCAGAAGATGATATTTCTAAAACAAGATGTGGGAGGCAGGAGGCAGTCCCATGAGTAATCTGGTCCCATGCCATGTAGAGCTTTATAAATCTCACAAGGGTAGAGCAGGGTTGTCAAACTCAAGGCCCGGGCCTACTGGGTGCTTAGATCTAGCCACAAAACTGCTCTGGAAACAGCAAAGGACTGGCCCATGGAGCCTCTGCCAGTGGAAACAAAGCTTGGGAGGGCTGTCTGAAGAACTCTTGAGCTCTGTTTTAGCTCTCAGAGGTTTTCAGGAGGCCTTCACAGCTGAAAATGGAGTTGGGAGCACGTTTTTGCTGGCAGAGCATTTGGGCCATCACAGGCGCCCCTGAAATAAGTGATGTGTTAGTGCCCTAAATAGCATTTGAGAAATAAATCAGATTCCAGTCCAATTCTCTCATCCAAGGTTCAATTTATTAGCAGAGTAATGTTGGCCGCGTCATTGCTATCCTGATACTCACTTCCTTCCAGTTCTCCACCCAGGTTAAGGTTCATCCCACATCCCCACACCCACAAATTCATTTCGAGGACCAGTCCGAATTCAGGGATTTCACCAACTTCCTCTTTACTTCAGTTGATGTAGAGCAAAAGATGACCTTCGACTCTAAGAAAGGAATTTGTTGCGGCTAGTACCTTTCCCTCTCATGCAACTACCCCTCCCAGTTCTCCTAATACTATTCTACTGTGGCAGGACAAAATCTCTAACTACATAAGAACCTAAGAAGAGCCATGCTGAATCAGGCCAAAGCCCATCGAGTCCAACATTCTGTGTCACACAGTGGCCCACCAATCGTCCATGGGGATCTTGAGCAGATAGAGAAGGCAAGGCCCTCCCTTTCCCTTGACCCCCAGCAAGTGGTACTCAAGGGAATCCTGCCTGCCTCAACCAACAAAGAGGCAGCATTTGGACATCCGTTTCAACAACTAGTGATACACTTGGCATCCATGAATCTGTCTAATCCTGCCTTGAATCTATCAAGGCTGACAGCTGTCACAACCTCTTCTGGAAGTGAATTCCATAAACCAACGACCCTCTGGGTGAAGAAATATTTGCCTTATAGTTAGAAATCAATAGCTTCTAGCTTCTAAATCTTCAGATTTGAGGAACAATTTTAAATCAAATTTTATCACATGATGGCTTTGGCCTGATATAATGTCAAGTTGGCCACACCCACCCACCTAAACATGCCAATCCTGGGTCCCTGAAGTCAAACAAAAATCCTGATGCGGCCTTCAAAAAAACCAAGTTTGACACCCCTGGGATAGAGCAATAATGCAGATGTGTTATAGTTCAACAAATTTATTTTATTTTATTTATTTTTATTTATTTATTTATTTTGTCCAATACACAATACATATTGAAGAGAATAGACATGAAGTATTATATATAAAGAGAAGATATAAAAATAGAGGAGAAGACATATGAGGGAAGAAAAGATATATGATATATGAGATAAGGAGAGACAATTGGACAGGGGATGAAAGGCAGGCTAGTGCACTTATGTACGCCCCTTACTGACCTCTTAGGAACCTGGAGAGGTCAATCGTGGATAGTCTAAGGGAGAAAGGTTAGGGGTTGACACTACTGAGTCCGGTAATGAGTTTCACGCTTCGACAACTCGATTGCTAAAGTCATATTTTTTGCAGTCAAGCTTGGAGCGATTAATATTAAGTTTGAATTTGTTGCGTGCTCTTGTGTTGTTGCGGTTGAAGCTAAAGTAGTCCTTGACAGGCAGGACGTTGCAGCATATGATAATAATGATCAGTGGTATGTGGCATGGCCATAAAGGTAGTGGGAGGCGTCATTTGTAATTATTGCCATATTAGGAGTTTTTGCCGATTGCCAAAACTTTCCTACTTCGACAGAATGATTTTTTAAGATAAGAGTGGGGAATTGCTCATTAAGTCTTTGAATGGCAGCCTAGCATAGCAAGTAAGTTCAGAAGATTTCCAAATGCATTAGCTCGAGCAATTTAATACCTTCAACAAATTTAGCTGCCACTCATGAGCCAATCTGCCCTTGATAACGGGACAATGAAAATTAAATAGATTCTTTCTTTTGATGGACAATAACTTAGAAGAGACAAAAGCTTTCATTTGGTTTTTGAATGTTTTAGAAATGCCTTTCATTAACCAGAGTTAACTAATATCAGGTTGGAATACCTATTGCCAAAAAAGGGTAGTAGAAAGTTTATCACGTTTGTGAAGAATTTCCTGCTAGAATAATTTTTTTAATCCATCTTTTGTAGCATCTTTCTTTCACCTGGCTTGCAATTTCATTTTTCTTATAACTCGTAGTATTGTTGTGTCATAAAGTCAGTGATGGGCTCCTACGGGTGCAGTCAGCTACACAGAACCAGTAGAAAAATTTTGGTCAGGTACGCAGTTATTATTTTTTATTTTTTATTTTTTTACTTCTGGGCTCTGGGAATGTTTTTCCTATTGCAGTAAATGAGGTTGAATGTGTATAATTTTAGAAAAGCTGTGTGTACATGTGTTTATCTAGTAGATAATGTATATTTTTGTGTGCCTGTGTGTAATACGTATGTATACAAAGTGTTGGTTATGACCTATAAAGCCTTTCATAGAACCGGACCAGATTATCTCAGGGACCGCCTTCTGCTGCACGAATCCCAGTGACCAGTTAGGCCCCACAGAGTGGGCCTTCTCCGGGTCCCGTCAACTAAACAATGTTGTTTGGCGGGACCTAGGGGAAGAGCCTTCTCTGTGGCGGCCCCGGCCCTCTGGAACCAACTCCCCCCAGAGATTAGAATTGCCCCCACCCTCCTTGCCTTTCATAAGCTTCTTAAAACCCACCTCTGCCACCAGACATGGGGAAACTGAGATATTCTTTCCCCCTAGGCCTTTACAATTTTATGCATGGTATGTTTGTATGTATGTTTGGTTTTATAATAAGGGTTTTTTAGTTGTTTTAGTATTGGATTGTTACATGCTGTTTTTATTACTGTTGTTAGCCGCCCCGAGTCCACGGAGAGAGGCGGCATACAAATCCAATAAATAGATAGATAGATAGATAGATAGATAGATAGATAGATAGATAGATAGATAGATAGACAGTTAGATAGATAAATATGGCATATATAGATAGAATTAAATAGTATATTTTGGATGTTCAGTAATAGTAAGTAGATAGGGAAATTGTATTTCTTTGAAGCAAGGAGAGGCCAGGCACGCTAACCCTAACCATGTGATGTGAGTGATGTCAAGTTGGCTATGTTTAAGCCAGTCACATAGCCAGACTGGCTATGTTTAAGCCAGTCACTTCTAAGACTTTAAGCCACTCCTGGTCACATGATCATTATGCCACTCCCACCTGATCACATGGCCAGCAAACCACACCCACAAACTAAGCCACATCCACAGTGTGATAGTAAAAAAAAATTCACCCCTTCACTGCATAAAGTGCATATTTAGAAAGACCACAAAAATTACCATATTTTTTTCAGAGTATAAGACACACCTTTCCCCCTCCCCCCAAAAAAGAGGTGCTCCTGTCTGAGCCAGTAGTTGGACTAGAAGACCTCTAATGTCCCTTCCAAGTCTGTTTTTTCTGTTCTTTTTATGTGCACAACACCAGTATCTGGCAGGAAAAACCCCCCAGCTTTATCATTATGCTTAATCTTTCAAAGAGACCTTTTCTTACAAGCAACCATTTAACTGTCTAAATCTTCTGATTACCATCTTTGCATTATTTTCTGTTGTTTCCAATTTCATATAATGGACACATTTATATGGAAAGTACAACTAATAGTTAGAAATCAATAGCTTCTAGCTTCTAAATCTTCAGATTTGAGGAACAATTTTAAATCAAATTTTATCACAAAACATTTGATCATTTACTAACTGTGCTTCCCAATAGGGCATAATTATTTCAGGGAAGACTGTAGGACATTCAATTAACTTTTTGTAGTGCTGAATGAGTCATTATTAATTTTCTGCTAACCATTCATTTTTACTGACATTTGTTATCTGCTTTATCTTACAACTGATGACATTCATCCGGTAACAGGATGGAGACTGATGTCTACGTGTGGGACATATTTTAGTTAACTTGGTTGGTTGATCAGGGGTAGTCAAATCCTGAATTATCAAATTAATAGATGGTATGAAATACAAGAGCAAAACTGCAATAATAGTAATGAGATTGGACACAACACCAGGTGTTCCAGAAATAAACAGGACTTATTGAACCCTAGTCCAATGAAATAGCGCCGGCGGACTTACCCACCGGTGCCTTTTGCAGACGGGGCCGGGCAGACAGGGACAAATGGCGAGCCGCCATGTTGGTTTTTGGCCGAAATCTCGCGAGATTGCGAGACTTCGGCCGACGATCGGGCCGGAGAGGCCCGATCGTGACGTAGTCCGGGCGGGGCCTGCCAGCCCTATATAAGGGCGTGCAGGCCCGGAATCAGCCTTTTCGGCCGGACTCGTCACCTGAGCAGACACCCGCCCGCCCTCCCTATTTTGCAGTGTGCTATTAGGGGTCGCCCTAGGGGGCCAAATGGGAATTTTTTGCGGCTTGGCCTCTTCGCCAAGCCGTTTTTTCACCCATTCCACACTGGGGAGAAGGATAAGCGGTTAGGGGGTGCTTGCACCTTTTTTAGGCTAATTGGCTTACCTTTGGTCATTTGGGTAGGCAGGTTAGGGGCGGAAAACTGGGTGGTGGTTTAGCAACTGCGTGTTCTCCATTGGGCATCTTTGGGGATGATTGACAGGTTCTCTCCAAGCTCGTGGTTTTGGCGACCTGAGCAGTTGGGGGGAACCTGTCTTTGGGTCCCGCACCTTTAAGTCCCCTGTTAGGGGTTAGCCGGCGGGACGCCCCTCATGCAAGTGCATGGCAGGGTCTCAGGTGAGGGAGGGGTCCCTCACCTGGATTAGCATGGAGCTACGCCCATATGTTGCCCAGGAAGTTTATGTGACGTCATCTTTTCCGCCCCGGAAGCAATTGTTTGACCCTGCAGGTCCATTGTTTGGGTCATAGTTAGTTATGTTAATTATGGTAATTTACTTGAATAAATTATGCTAATTTATTTTAATAAAAATGACCCAGTTTAAATCCAGCTCTTGTGTCCGTGTCGTTACTCCGCCTCTTCTGCAATATGTAACATCCAATTCTCGTGAGAAATCTTGTAGAAAATTTATTTTGCAAAGCCTGGCAAAGGAAGCACTGAATGGCAGAGACAATGTATAATAGCAGGGTTGGGTGTGCGCATATATTTGCTGTATATAACAATTCTGCCTTAAAGGCTTACTATGGTATGGTTGAAAATTTTGGTAGGCTTGACCATGTTTTATATTTTCAAAAGAAGGCAGAGATTGGGAGGAAAGGATGGTTTTTATTTTTAAAAAAATACTTTATTAATTATATACATTAAATAAAGAGAAAAGACAAAACAACAATACATTTACAGAATGTATATACATGTAAATCTGTAAGAGGAGAGGATGATGTTAGACTATTAAAATACACAACACAACAATATAACCTGGAAAAACAATCAGCTATGATGTGGAGAATCCATCCCGCTAGCAAACTTTGAATCTTCTTGTGTTCAGTTATGCTTTTCTTCATCTAGAGATAGAAGTAGCTGTTAAATTCTGTACAATAATATTTAGTTTGGTTTATTTTTGAGAAATACATTTTATGTTAGTAACATTTTTAAGCAAAAAAAAAGAACCACCCTTAAGATTTTCTCTGTTACATTTGTTAATCACGTTAAGCCAAAAATGATCTCTTCCCCCCCTTTAATATATACAGTGTTCCCTCGATTTTCGCGGGTTCGAACTTCGCGAAACGTCTATACCACGGTTTTTCAAAAATATTAATTAAAAAATACTTCGTGGTTTTTTCCTCTATACCATGGTTTTTCCCGCCCAATGACATCATATGTCATTGCCAAACTTTCGTCTGCCTTTAAAAAACATTTTTTTTACAAAAAACTGTAATAAATAAACATGGTGAGTAATAATCTAAATGGTTGCTAAGGGAATGGGAAATTGTAATTTAGGGGTTTAAAGTGTTAAGGGAAGGCTTGGGATACTGTTCATAGCCAAAAATAGTGTATTTACTTCCTCATCTCTACTTCGCGGAAATTCGACTTTCGCGGGCGGTCTCGGAACGCATCCCCCGCGAAAATCGAGGGAACACTGTACCTTCTAAATTGGGAGGACCATGAATGATGTATTTTACACTACAACAATTTAGGGTTGTATAACAAGGCCTTCCAAATTGATTTCATGAATCCTTCTCATATTTCCAGGGCTAATTTGCATCTAAACTGATACTTTTAATATATTGATTTATTTTCTGTAGAGATCTTAGGGATGAAAGAAACTCCAAAAGTTTTGGCTTCTACTTGATTTCTATTGATCAAAATAAAATGTTGATATGGCAATTTTATTAATCAGTTTTTAATGGTTTCCAAGTTGATCCCAGCAACCAGAAATATTCAACTAGAAACAGTGTAAATGGATATTATAGAATTCATTCAGCAATGCAAAATCCATCAGGCTAAGTCATTTCAGTATTCCTTTCCAGTTCATTAGAAGCATCATTTTTAATTGGAGTTATAATATTTATTTGCTCATTCTCACCTGTTTTGATATGCTACATTTCTTCGGTAATTTCTCTAGTGATTTTAGTTCAGTTCATTCAACTCCTTCTCATTATCTCCAGCTGAATTGTGCTCTATCATCTAGCTGTATATCAATATCCGGTTTTTTAAAAAAATCTTTCTGAAAATTGTGAGCTGGATCAGGTTGAAATATATGTCAAGATCTGTGTGTTTCATGGTTGTGAGATAGGAATTCTCCCATCATATCTTCCCAACTTGCTTTTCAACTTGTGCAAAGCTGTCTTTTGAAAAAAAACATCTTTGTAACATTCAATAGCCATAGCACTTAGACTTACCGTATTTTTGGAATATAAGACTTACCTTAGTTTTTGGAGTGGAAAATAGGGGGGGAAATCTGCCTACCAGGTATTCATTTGGCTAGCATCCTTAGCCTGGTCAGTTTCAGCACAATATCTTATCCCATGGTTAGGGCTTTTAAAAAAAAACCTTATTCCAGAGGGAGTAGCAATGGAAAAAAGACTGAAAAGATTTAAGGCTGGAAAAAACCATATTTGGAGCCAATAGCAATGAAAAAAGCCTGCAAGCCAGGAAGAGCTGAGAAGATTATTAGTGCCTTAGTAGGACTGGAGGGGGGGGGGGGGGAGCTTAAAAAAAAAAGGAGAGAACTATATTCGGAGTATAAGCCCCTAGCCTCCTTGCTTTTCGCAAACCTCTGAAAACCCACCTATGTCGCCAGGCTTGGGGAAATTGACATACCTCTAGCTGTTTATTTATTTATTTATTTATTCAATTTTTATGCCGCCCTTCTCCTTAGACTCAGGGCGGCTTACAACATGTTAGCAATAGCACTTTTTAAAATAGAGCCAGGCTATTGCCCCCCACAATCCGGGTCCTCATTTTACCCACCTCGGAAGGATGGAAGGCTGAGTCAACCTTGAGCTCGGTGATGAGATTTGAATTGCTAACCTTCAGATCTACAGTCAACTTCAGTGGCCTGCAGTACAGCACTCTACCTGCTGCGCCACCCTGGCTCCATTTCATGTGTGGTTTGTTTGGATTGTATGACTGTTTTATAATGAGTTTTTTTATAATTGTTTTTAATATTAGATTTGTATTTCTGTATTATTTGTTGTGAGCCGTTCTGAGTCTTCGGAGAGGGGTGGCATACAGGTCTAATAAATTATTATTATTATTATTATTATTATTATTATTATTATTATTATTATTATTATTATTATTATTATTGTTATTAATTATTATTATTATTATTATTATTATTATTATTATTATTATTATTATTATTATTATTATTATAAGACACACCCAAATTTTCAGCCTCTTTTAGGGTGGTGGAAGATACATCTTATTCTCTGAAAAATACACTATATATTACTTCACAGTGCTTTTACAGCCCTCTCTAAGCAGTTTACAGAGTCAGCATATTGCCCCCAACAATCTGGGTCCTCATTTTACTAACCTCGGAAGGATGGAAGGCTGAGTCAACCTTGAGCCTACTAAGATTCGATCTGCCAAATTGCAGGCAGCCAGAGATCAGCAGAAGGAGCCTGCAGTACTGTACTCTAACCCCTGCACCACCGCAGGGGTTAAAGTGCGCCATTGTGTTGAGACAGAAATTAATCACCAAATGCCATTCTAACCTTCCCTCCAGTTTGACAGTAGAAATAGTTCTCAATTTACTATCACAATGGGTCCCCAACTTTCTGTCAATAAATGAGAATTGAGATAATTGAATCTCTGTTATAAATATATCCACCAGTTGCCGAGTATCTGAATTTTGATCACATGAGCCCAAGGATGTTACAATGGTTGTAAATGTAAAAAAACAGTTATAAGTCATTTTTTTCATTGCTGTTGTAACTTTGGACAATCCCAAAATTAACTAAATTTAAGACAAGGATTATCAGCTATCATAGCACTTGAGGTTCATGCGTGCATTTGAAAGAGTTGGATTATATCCGTCTTCTCTCTCTCTCTGTCACACACACACACACAAGCACACTAGTGTAAATTTATCTTTCCTTGTTTGAATATATGCTACCAGCATGAAAGAGCAATGATTCTATACATGGTGCCATATATCACTTGGAGACTGCCGTGTTTGTTAGCTGGAAAGCACAGCCAGCCAAGACATGATGGGGGTTTGGCTGTAAATCTCTGTTTAATAACAGTTGCCGAATAGAACAAGCATTGGTTTATATATTTTCATTGCACCACTTTCCCCTCGTTGCATGAATCATGGCTAAGTAAAGGCTGCCGTGCACAAGATTTGAAACCCAAGCTCTAAATTTTTTCCTGGCAATATTAATTCAAATCGACAAGTCATTATGAGTTCACCTAATGCAAAATACGAGGAAGAAAAACTTGCCTTTTGTCATAGACCTGATCCTGTTCTGCTACTGAGGAGGAATTAGTAATCCCTCAATTAGGAATTACGGAGCATTCTCACTTTCCAGTAGTATCTATGGAAAGACGATTTTCTTCTTCTCTAGTTCCTCCTCCTCCTCCTCCTCCTCCTCCTCCTCCTCCTCCTGTTCTTCTTGTTCTTGTTCTTGTTCTTGTTCTTCTTGTTCTTCTTCTTGTTCTTCTTCTTGTTCTTCTTGTTCTTGTTCCTGTTCCCCCTCCTCCTCCTCCTCCTCCTCCTCTTCTTCTCCTCCTCCTCCTCCTGTTCTTGTTCTTCTTGTTCTTCTTGTTCTTCTTGTTCTTCTTGTTCTTCTTGTTCTTCTTGTTCTTCTTGTTCTTCTTGTTCTTCTTGTTCTTCTTGTTCTTCTTGTTCTTCTTGTTCTTCTTGTTCTTCTTGTTCTTCTTGTTCTTCTTGTTCTTCTTGTTCTTCTTGTTCTTCTTGTTCTTCTTGTTCTTCTTGTTCTTCTTGTTCTTCTTGTTCTTCTTGTTCTTCTTGTTCTTCTTGTTCTTCTTGTTCTTCTTGTTCTTCTTGTTCTTCTTGTTCTTCTTGTTCTTCTTGTTCTTCTTGTTCTTCTTGTTCTTCTTGTTCTTCTTGTTCTTCTTCTTGTTCTTCTTCTTGTTCTTCTTCTTGTTCTTCTTGTTCTTCTTCTTCTTCTTCTTGTTCTTCTTCTTGTTCTTCTTCTTGTTCTTCTTCTTGTTCTTCTTCTTGTTCTTCTTCTTGTTCTTCTTCTTGTTCTTCTTCTTGTTCTTCTTCTTGTTCTTCTTGTTCTTCTTCTTGTTCTTCTTGTTCTTCTTCTTGTTCTTCTTCTTGTTCTTCTTCTTGTTCTTCTTCTTGTTCTTCTTCTTGTTCTTCTTCTTGTTCTTCTTGTTCTTCTTGTTCTTCTTGTTCTTCTTGTTCTTGTTCTTGTTCTTCTTGTTCCTGTTCCTCCTCCTCCTCCTCCTCCTCCTCTTCTTCCTCTTCCTCTCCTCCTCAGGTACAACAGGTGTCAGCCTGGCCAAACCATTTCCCCCCCATGGTTTCTCTCTTATTTGGAGAGCCTTAAAATTACATATCCATATCGCCTCATGTGGGTTTAAAGCAAATATTTAACTTGGAACTTGATGTCAGGACACAGAATAACAACAAATCCGGGGTGGGGAATTAAACATCAGCTTTAACAAATCCATATCTGCCTACTATCTGGTCATCAATGCCACTGGGAGGAGAAACATCAGTTGCCTACATCTTTAAATGTGTTTCTTTTTAAAATAAAAATAAAAATAACACCACTGTTTTACCCAAATAGCATAAAGGTAAGTGAAGAAAAATAAAGATTACAAAAAGAATGTGATGCCTGGAAGGATTTAAAAGATAAACACTTTCCGTTATTCACTTTGATGTGTTGACTTTCAGACATTTAAATGTTGTGATAACGTGACAAGTCTCGTCTGATGAATGTGGGTTCTCATGATGGGAATGTTTTCCTAGGATATGGCGGTGGCTGATGTTGATGATGAAGAAGAAGATTTTCTGTGTTGTTATTGTCTGCTTTATTTATGGTAGCAATGTCAACGGAAAGTCATACTTTCTGTTTTTCCCCCCTTCCCTTACCCTGCTTTCTCAATGCAAGCTCTGCTTTCCTTTCCTTCTCTATCTTTGATGTGCAAAAATCTTCCATCTATATTATTTACATAGACAGGAGTGATGTAGTGACAAGGTCCCGTCAAAGCTTGAATGGTTTGTTAATAATATGTACTAAATGGCATCTGTTATCAATCTTGCCCCTCAGACATCCCCTATAGTGATTTAAAGCTTCCCTTCTTTGAATTCTAAATCTAATTTTTAATGTACTTTTTGTCAGTTGTCTTTGCGGCTTTTAAAACGAGATTCTGTCATTCTGACATGCTCCTAGCTAAATTGAAATTTAATGGTGGGAATGGAGGCATTAGATGGGAACAATATTATCCCCCTTCACATTCACACACTATACATCTACACCGAGCCTTGATATTATTTTTTGGGCCCATTTATATTGTCATTTGTTTTGAAATAATGGCTTATGGCTTCATTTTAACTTATACCTTTTTATTTTTACAACTACAGGAAGTGACTCAGGGGTTGTACTTCTGGAGAAATCAATTTTCCTTCACCACAAAATAAATCAAGCCAAATAGGATATTATTTTGGGATGTAAATCTTCTCTATTTACAGTGTCACTAGAATGACCAGGTGACACCAATTTATCCCCTGAAACTCCCACCACAAAAACTGTGATTGAGGCAATATTAATCTGTTTTGGTACTGTCAATCATCTGATATTTCCATCTTGGACAGCCATAGTTTTTGGGGAGTTTTTGGCTCAGTCTTTAATTATAATTCATTAACTCCTGCAATGATATGATGAGTGTATTTCTTCTTTAGGAAAAAGTATGGGATATATGTGCCAGTGGCTACTGAATAGCAATTTATCTCTTTCAAAATATTCACATCTACTGGACATTATGTAGGACAAAATGCCAATAAGGCATTTTATCTTCATAGCAAATGCTGGGTTTGCATAAATTTGGTACGTTGGAAAGAGTCAGAGAATTATAATGAATTACACTGTCTTATTCTTGGAAACTGCCTAGATAAGCCCCCTGCAGTTTTCTTTCAAGGTGGTTCAAATGTGGGTTGCTAGTGCTACTTGTTAGATTGTGTGGGAATGAGGAGGCAAGACATAGGAACAACAGTTCAGTACCTTTTATTTCTCTCTAGCAGAAAGTACTACCGAATGCTGGCAGGCTGCAGGGAAGCCGCTTTTAATGGCTTCCCTGTAGCTGACTGGCCACTGACAGCAGTTTAATTATCCTGCTGCTGGGTGAATCGGTCAGCGGCAGCTTTGCAAATCTGGGTCATATACAGCCATACGTAACCAGTAGTGGCTTCCTACAGGACAGCAAAAGAAGTTGTACCGGTAGTAAAAGTTGAGCTCTGCACATAGATTTGGGTGTCCTGCATGTGTGCATGTGTGCCCCAGCATGTTTTCATTTCTGCGCATGCACAGGAAGCAAAATATTGTGAGGGGATGTGCATATATGTGAGATTTCAGTCATAGAAGCAAAAAAATCACTGAAATCTCACTCATGTGTGTCCCTCATGAGATTTAGCTCTCTGTGCATGCACACAAGCAAAAACACTCTGGGATACACACATGTGCATGCAGGACACCCAAAGCTGCGCACGCAGCACACCAATAGTGGTGAAAATGGGAATCTGTCCCTGTATGTAACAATACTTTTTGGGGGGCTGAAAGAAAGTGATTGGCCCAAGATCACCAAGTTGGTTTTGTGCAAAGCTAGAACTCACAGTTGTCCTGGTTTCTAGCTTGATGTCTTAACCACTATACTAACTGGGTCTCAACCATTCACTACTAGATGTCTAATAACTTAGCTCTGGAGTACTGCATCCAATTTTGGTCACCTCACTACAAAAAAGACATCGAAACTCTGGAGAAGGTGCAAAAAAGAGCAACCAAAATGATTAGGGGACTCGAAACCAAGACTTACGAAGAGAGATTGAGAGAACTGGGCATGGACAGCCTAGAAAAAAGAAGGTCTAGAGGGGACATGATAGCAGTTTACAGATACTTGAGGGGTTGCCATGGTGAGGAGGGGGTCTCTTTATTCCCCAGGGCACCAGAGGGCCGGACGAGGAACAATGGTTGGAAGCTGACCAAGGAGAGATTCAACCTGGAAATAAGGAAGAACTTCCTGATGGTCAGAGCGATCAACCAATGGAACTGCCTGCCAGGGGAGGTGGTGAACTCCCCAACTCTGGACACCTTCAAGAGGAGATTGGACTTCCATTTGGCTGGGGTGCTGTAGGGTTTCCTGCTCAGGCAGGGGGTTGGACTCGATGACCTAACGGTCCCTTTCAACTCTATTAATAAAATAAAATAAAAATAAATAAATAAATAAGGTTCAGGAGGAAAGTGTTTTTAATAGGAAAGTGAGCACAAGGACAAGGGGGCACAATCTGAGGTTAGTTGGGGGAAAGATCAGATGCAACGTGAGAAAATATTATTTTACTGAAAGAGTAGTAGATGCTTGGAACAAACTTCCAGCAGACATAGTTGTTAAATCCACAGTAACTGAATTCAAACATGCCTGGGATAAACATATATCCATCCTAAGATAAAATACAGGAAATAGTATAAGGGCAGACTAGATGAACCATGAGGTATTTTTCTGCCATCAATCTTCTGTTTCTATGTTTCCACAAAATCTAGCTGTAATTGAGAGAAGTTGACTGGGAAATAAGAAAAAAAAACACAGGTCAAAATGTGGTGTGTTTAAAACAGTGTTTCCCAACTTTGGCAACTTGAAGACATTTGGAGTTCAACTCCCAGAATTCGCTGGGTGGGGAATTCTGGGAATTGAAGTCCAGATATCTTTAAGTTGCCAAGGTTGGGAAACACTGGTTTAAAATAAACATACAGGAAGGAAAGCCGCTGTAAAACAATCTGCTTGATATTCTGTGACTGAATTACTGAATTCTCTATTTTTTCTGCCTCCTCTCTGACTTCCTATCACAGGGATAGTCAAACCTGATTTCATTGAGGGGCACATCAGGATTGTGTTTGACCTCGGGGGCTCAGGGTGCATGTGACCAGGCATGGCCAGCTCAACATCACTTGTGTGGGGGCACCTGTGGTGGAACTCCATTTTCAGCTGTGGTGGCCTCCTGCAACTCTCTGCCAGTGAAAAACAGAGCTTAGGAGGGCCCTTACAGACCTCCCAAGCTCTATTTACACTAGCAGAAGCACTGCAGGCTGGTCCTTCGCTGTTTCCAGGGCAACCTAATGGGCCATATCTAAGGTACCCCATGTACTAGACCCCTCCCTCCCGGGCCTTGATTTTGACACCCCTGTCCTAGCATATTCAGGAGAGAAGCAAAAGGAGAAGTTTTCTAACTGGAAGCAAAACAGTATGTTAGCATTCCACACTGGGATTACAACTGTTATGTCTCTCCCCTGCTGATTGGTTAAGAGCACTACCGTTCCTATTGGTTACTTCCTATCACTGGGCAGTCCTTGTTTAGGCGGGATATTTTATGTTACCTGATTGGTTGTTCTGTCATTCCTGTCAGTTCATTGTTCTGTTTGTTTCTTGCATGCTTCACTATTGTTGTCCGACTCAACAAAACCCAATGTTAGAATGCGAAACTTAGAAACAGAGTACAGTATATATAGCAGTTGTTCACTCAATAACAGACCAACTATATAGTTGGATAGAAAAGAAAAAAGAATCAAATTAAGAAAAAGAATAGTTGAAAACAGAATTGTAACATATTAAGTTGATTGACCTTGTGCCCATTTTATGTTTGTAAGTATGTTTGTATGTTTATTTCTGTTTTGTTTTGTTTTTCATTATTAAAAAAACCACAGAGCAATATAGTAGAGTATAAATATTATTTACAATGTATACAACAGACTAACCAGCATATACAGTCAGACATTTCCAGGTCAAGCAATCATATACAGCATATATTACAGCATTAACCATTAATATTACACACAGTTCCACATAATACCGTAAGTATAATATATAGACCACTATTAAGCACACAGCAAGTACATAGACAAATATTTAGCACACAGCAGTATTAAGCACACAGTTATATCTTAGCACACAGCGATATCAAGCATTAGCAAGACTAACTGCAATAGCCACCAACAACCAATAATACATTACAGAGTGCAACTCATCTGTCTTCCTTTTATGGCTAATTGCAGCCCTAGCCCTTAAAGTAACATACTATTTCCTCCAAACATACATTGCTGGTTAGTTCATACATTGCTCAGAAAAGAAATAAAGGGGACACTTAAACAACACAATATAACGCCAAGTAAATCAAACTTCTGTGAAATCAAACTGTCCACTTAGAAAGCAACACTGATTGACAATCAATTTCACATGCTGTTGGGCAGTCAATATTTTACAGAACAAAGTATTCAACTAGAATATTTTATTCATTCAGATCAAGGATGTGTTGAGTGTTCCCTTTATTTTTTTGAACAGTATATTTTGACAAACCCAACTGGTACAGTATGTATTACTGACATAATCAACCAATGGAATAGCTTGCCTTCAGAAGTTGTGGGTAGGCTCCAACCATTTGTCTGAAATAGTATAGGGTCTCCTGCTTGAGCAGAGGGGGGTTGACTAGAAGACCTCCCTTCTTGCTCTATTACTCTATGATTATATTTTTATTTATTTATATTTATTTGCTTGTTTGTCAAACACAGCAGGCATAGGTATAAACATAAACACAAGCAAAGTAAGTACAGATAAATGAGGACAATAGGACAGTAAGACAGGGGTGGTAGGCACGATGATGCATTTATGCACACTCCTTACAGACCTCTTAGGAATGGGATGAGGTCGACAATAGGCAATCTAAGGTTAAAGTTTTGGTTTGGGGAAATAATCACAGAGACAGGTAGTGAAATCTAGGCATTGATCCTTCTGTTGCTGAAGTCATACCTTCTGCAGTCGAGTTTGCAGTGGTTTACATTAAGTTTGTATCTATTGTGTGCTCATGTATTGTTGTGGTTGAAGCTGAAGTAGTCATTGACAGGTAGGACATTGTGGTAGATAATTTTATAAACTACATTCAGAGACCAGTTCAAAGGCGACGTAGTTCTAAATTGTCTAAGCCCAAGATTTCAAGTCTGGTGGCCTAAGGTATTCTGTTGCGAGCAGAGGAGTGGGGGATCCTTACCATGAAATATTTTTAGAATCTCTCATTGTATTAAGGTCTGAAATGCAGTGCAGGTTCCAGATAGGTGAGCTGTATTCGTACTATGTTCTATGTTTATACTTGCTTGTCTGTATCTGGATTATAATTACCATATACAATATTTAATTATATATAATTATAATGCACACCAAGACAACTAGACACAAGAACAAGGTTTTTTCCCGAATGCCATCACTGTGCTAAACAAATAATTCCCTCAACACGGTCAAACTATTTACCAAGTCTGCACTATTATTACTACTAGTTTTTTCTCATCATTCCTATCACCCATTTCCTCCCACTTATGACTGTAACTAAGTTGACTAGATTCTTGTGTATAGGCTTGAGCAATAAATCTTCCTAACTGCAACTTAATGTATGGTCTTGATTGTTCATGCTTGACATAGCATCTGTGGCTCTACCACTTGTAAATGCTTTCTCTCAAGTCCATATGGGGTAAAATTTCTTGTGAGCACCTAGTACTATTGGGGAAAAATACATTCTCACCTGTTCCTGGGCATTTCTATCTGTTGCTGACAATAAATGAACTTCCTCTGAATGAGCTTTTCAATCATTACTAAGTCTGTACTACTATTGCTACTAGTTTTTTTTCTCATCATTCCTATCATCCATTTCCTCCAAATTATGATTATATGACTGTAACTTGTTGCTTGTATCCTTAAGATTTTTATTAATATTGATTGCTTCTTCATTGCTTATTTGACCCCTATGACAATCATTAAGGTTTGTACCTCATGTTTCTTGACAAATGTATATTTTCTTTTATGTACACTGAGAGCATATGCATCAAGACAAATTCCTTGTGTGTCCAAACACACTTGGCTAATAAAGGATTCTATTCTCTTCAAAAAGTAATTATGTCTTTACACTGTCATAACTCAGAGTGGTTTTGTTGCCATTTCAAAAGCAACCATTTTGTCAGATCTGGCAACCACATTGTTTTTTCAAGTGCCATCAGTCCATGACTGCAGAAATGGCCTATAGATGCCAATTTATGCCACATCATTCCCATATTACTTTAATATATACTTTTCTTCCTATTTGGTGTAGAGTGTTGAATTCATTTTTATGTAATACAATGTCTATGGGACTGAGAAGGATTCATAATCATTTGAAAAATTTAAAGAGATAAAGAACGGTCACAACCCGTTGCTTCCTACAGTATGTGCATGATGAAGAGGTAAAGAACATTCAAAAGACCTATGGAAAATATGAATGGGAGAAGAAAATGGGAAATTATTTGCTTTATAAAAAGGCATTTTATTATTGGCTGAGCCATGTGAGAAGCTCTTTTTTATGAGCGGTGTTATGAGATATACACAGCATGCTCTCGGCATTACAAATATTCCCACCACGTCTAGAAAATGGGGAGAAAAAGCTCCCTCTTGTTCTTTTCTATGTCTATTTTGTTTCTTTCCCACCACATTTTTCTTCCTGCTTTCAGACCTCATGAAATAAAGGAGCAGCTATGAAGACACATCTCTTTGGTGTATTGTTAGAACGGCTGTGCCCCAAGGTATCCGCATTAAACTAAGGTCAGTGGGACAAAAAGAGATGATGGATGGAGTCACACAAGCCCAACAGCCCAGCTTGCCGCATGTGACAGAATGTAACAAATTGCTCTTGCACAATTGCCAAAGTGGAGACTTCATCCTTTAGATTTTTGGAAGTTAAAACTTGGCTTTTTACCCAGGCATTGAGAGTGAATTGTATAAATGAGTATGGCATGACAGTAACTGAAACATCACCAATCCACCAAGGGAGAGGCAGAGGCAGAGGCAGCTCCTTGCCTTCCTTTTCTTTCTTTTCTTTCTTTCTTTTTAAAAGTAATTTTATTGAATATAAATATTTTAAAAACATTTTCAATCAACATTTCTGGGAGAGCAGAGCAGAACAGAACAGAGCAGAGAAGAGAAGAGAAGAGAAGAGAAAAGTTCCACGAGGAAACAAGGCAAGACAAAGGCAAGACATCAAACCGTAAGTGATTGATCACTACTGCCCATTAAACACCACAAAGCCTCAATCTGCCCAGCACCCCAGGACCTCCAGCACCCTAGCACCATCAAACTTCTTGCCATTGCCCGAACCCCCTGCAGAACCAAGCTTACCCTGCCATCAGCGGAGCTATCAACCAAGGCTTGGAGCATCTGAAGCTTGTAAGCCAAGTGAATAACCAAGAGAGAAACCCTTAGTTTGAACAAGCGCTAGGAGTCCTATTAACAACAAAAGGACCTGTAAACGCTCCATTCAAAGGGAGACCGAAAAATCTTCTAAATCACCTCATCAAACACCATTTGGGTTAATAAGGCAAGCTTAAACTATTAGGTGCTGGCTGCGAAGGAAGAAGGGCGGTTACTGGGCATTCAAAAGCCATTGTTCTTGCCTCTCTCTTAAAGTTACAAACTCCTAATTGCCTCTCCCTCAACAGGCTGTAAAGTCATAAAGAGGCCCACTGAGCAGGAAGCCAGAAACTCAGGCAGGGTAACCAAAAGACTTTCCTGAAGCACTAACACCCCCCCCCACACACACACACACCCTGGTAGACAGACGCTGACACAGAACAGCTCAAATCAAAGCAGAAATGCCAATCAAAAAGAATATACAACAACAAGAACAAAAAGAACAACAAGCAACAATTGATAATCACAGCTATCAATGCTTTAAATGCAAAGACATTATCAATGATCATGATGGTTTCATAAAATGCCAGACTTGCAATCAGTCTGCTCACAAAAGCTGCTTCAATATTTCTAAACATATTGACACCTTCCTAAAAGCAAACTCCTCATTTCTTTATATGTGCTCATCCTGTGCCCCCAAGCTAAATATACTTAGCAACTTGTCTGATGAGATTAATACCTTAAAAGAAGCCATCAAAACCCAAAAAACATTAATAGAAAGTATTGAACCAAGACTTCTCAAAACGCAAGAAGAATTCAAAAAAAGTATTGAATCAAGACTCTCATCCATGGAGAAAAATATCCAAACACTGAATCCACCCGACAAAATACCACTCACCACTCCACCACCCCAACCTCAACCACTTCCAATACTCCAAAAACCCACTAATTCTACCACTGATATCTCTACCCTAGTCAAGGATGCCATGGAACGTGAACAAAAACGCCAGAATGCTATCCTCTTTGGTCTTGATGAAAGTCATGAATCAGATATAACAAGAATAAGAAATATCATCCACCAACATCACTCACATGCACAAACATTCGCCCAAGAAGACATTTTGGAAGTTACCAGAATTGGACCTGAGCACAAGTATAACGATGGCTCAATAGCTCCCCGCTTCTGCAAAGTAGTATGCAAAACTGAACAAATAAAACAGCAATTCATCAACACCATTAACCACATTGCCAGAAATAACAAGTCCTTCAACAAACTCAGATCCAGACCAGATCTTTCTCTCCTCCAACGTATTCGCTCTCGCGAACTACGGGCAGAACTCAAGAGACGCTATGAACTTGGTGAAACAAACCTTTACATAGATTACCGCACAGAAAGCATCAAACCCAAAACCCATAATTCTCCCCACATCTTCCGGTCTAACTTTCAACCTACCATCTCACAACATCAAACTGACACCAGCCAGACCACCATTCCACAACAACAAATGGACAACCCTACCACCTCAAACCAAGAATAGGAAAGCGTGCCCCTTACTTCCTCTAACCACCCCAAAACCAATTCTCAACACAAGACCAATCTCAAATGTAAACTATTAAATGCTAGAAGTTTAGTCAACAAGATATCTGAATTCCTCCTTCTACTTGACACCTCCAATTTTGATATAATTTTTATATGCGAAACATGGCTAAATGCTTCCTACCCAGACTCCATTATCACATCAAAAAACTACCATGTTTTCCGATCAGACCGTGAATCCCGCAGAGGAGGCGGAGTAGCTATATTTTACAAAAAATCGCTGAACCTAAAAATCCTTAAAGTTGCACAGGATTTATTGGTACCTGAAATTATTGTCTGTGATTTATCCCTAAATACCACAATTCGCTTCTTACTCTGCTACAGAGCCCCGGACTACGACATCGAACATGCTAACAAATTATCCACATTACTAACGTGGGCAACCAACTGCCCATACCCCATTATCTTCCTCGGAGACCTCAACCTACCACACATCAACTGGTCCTTAAATGAATGCAGCACGGAACCCATCCATTCTACTATATATAATACCGTCACCCAACTGGGACTTGACCAACTAGTAACTAAAAATACCAGACTTGATAACTGTCTGGATCTCATCTTCTGTAACAGCAAAAGTACAATATATGGCTTACAAATAACAGAACCATTTTCCAACAGCGACCACAGCATGATAAACTTCAGTCTCAACTTAAGCCACACTATGAACCACCAAAATAATACAACACCAAAATTCAATTTCAAAAAAGCGAACTACGAACTCATTGAAGCCCACCTCTCAACATTAAACTGGAAAACTCTATTCTCTGAATGCTACACTACTGATGACCTCTACAACACATTCCTACTCGAAATGAAAATTATCTTCAGACTTCATGTACCTCTAACATGTACCATAAACAAAAAAAATAACCTCCCCATCTCAATAAGAAAATTACAAACAAGAAAAAAATCTCTCTGGAGGAAAAACAAAAAAGGACAAGTTTCCAACTTCAAAAGCCGATATAAAAGCATTTGCAATCAAATAAAAGCAGAATGCCTTAACTACTACAGCAAACAAGAGGAAAACCTCCTACGCACCAAATCTAATAGAGCTTTCTACAACTTTGTCAACAATAAACTCAAAGACTCTAGACCAATCCCACCTCTCAAAGGACCCAACAACAGAGAATACCATGATGATTCATCCAAAGCCAACCTCTTCAACTCTTTCTTTGGCTCTGTCTTTGTTAACAGCAATGGCTCATCCCCCAATTTCATCAATCGCACCTCAAACTCCCTCAATGATTTAACCCAAGTAGACTTCACTGAAGACCAAGTTGAAAAAGCATTACGTGACCTTAAACCTTCTCTATCAGTTGGACCAGATGGTCTATGTGCATACTTTCTAAAAAAGCTCTCTTCTGCCATAGCTGAACCACTAAGCATAATTTTTGAAAAATCCTTCAGAACCAACACACTTCCTAAGCTATGGTCGAAAGCAATGGTCATCCCCATCTTCAAAAAAGGAGACCCCTCTCTTGTAGATAACTACAGACCAATTTCACTATGCTGCGTCCCATGCAAAGTCATGGAATCAATTATAAACAAATCAATTACTCTCCATTTAGAAACTAATAATTTGCTCTCTAATAAACAATTTGGTTTCAGAAAAAAACTATCCTGCAACCTGCAGCTCCTCCACTGCAAAAATATATGGACAACTCATCTAGATCAAGGGAAATCTACAGATGCAATTTATATTGACTTCTGCAAAGCCTTTGATTCAGTGGTCCATGACAAACTACTCCTAAAACTCAAATCCTATGGCATCTCAGGATCCCTCCACAGCTGGATTACAGCATTCCTATCAAACAGACAACAAGTGGTCAAAATAGGAAGCACCATATCCACCCCCGTCCCAGTTAAAAGCGGTGTTCCCCAAGGTAGTGTACTGGGACCAACGCTCTTCATTCTCTACATCAATGACCTTTGCGATTACATCACAAGCAACTGTGTCCTCTTTGCCGATGATGTAAAACTCTTCAACACCACCGATAACACAACTACTCTCCAAAAAGACCTTGACGCTGTTTCTGAGTGGTCTAACACATGGCAACTCCAAATCTCAACTAGTAAATGCTCTGTCCTACACATTGGGAAGAAGAACCTGAACTCCAAATACGAACTGAATAATCAAATTATCACAGATAATCCCCACTCGGTTAAAGACCTTGGTATACTAATAACAAAAGATTTAAGTGCCAAAGCCCACTGCAACAATATAGCCAAGAAGGCTTCAAGAGTTGTAAACCTAATCCTACGTAGCTTCTGCTCTGGCAATCTCACACTACTTACCAGAGCTTACAAAACTTTTGCCAGACCCATCCTCGAATACAGCTCATCTGTTTGGAACCCATATCGCATCTCAGACATTAACACCCTTGAAAATGTCCAAAGATACTTCACCAGAAGAGCCCTTCACTCCTCCACTCGAAATAGAATACCCTATGAGACTAGACTTTCAATCCTGGGCCTAGAAAGTTTAGAACTAAGACGCCTTAAACAAGATCTAAGTATTGCCCACAAGATCATATGCTGCAACGTCCTGCCTGTCGGCGACTACTTCAGCTTCAACCACAACAACACAAGAGCACACAACAGATTTAAACTTAATATTAACCGCTCCAAACTTGACAGTAAAAAATATGACTTCAGTAACCGAGTTGTCGAAGCGTGGAACTCATTACCGGACTCCATAGTGTCATCCCCAAACCCCCAACACTTTCCCTTAGATTATCTACGGTTGACCTATCCAGATTCCTAAGAGGTCAGTAAGGGGCGAATACAAGTGCACTAGAGTGCCTTCCGTCCCCTGTCCTATTGCTCTCCTATATCTCCTATATACCTTTCCTCTATTCCTATATCTCTTCTTCTATTCTTTCATTGATATATTCTATTCCTATATCTTCTTTTCTATTATTTCTTAGATATATTTTACTATGAGTATCTCCTCTATAACCTTCATCATGTATTTTACTATGTGTATATTGATATATACCCACTAAAACCCTCATTGTGTATTGGACTTTTATATCCTTTCTTTATATATAATAACTCATGTCTATCCTCTTCAATATGTATTGTGCATTGGACAAAATAAATAAATAAATAAATAAATAAATAAAATAGCTTATTCCCTTCACTGACGGGGAATGGGTGGATCATGGTTAACTTGATAGAGCTTTTGTTTTAAGAAGTTAAATACATTCCTATCTAACATAGAAACATAGAAGTCTGATGGCAGAAAAAGACCTCATGGTCCTTATACTATTTTCTGTATTTTATCTTAGGATGGATATATGTTTATCCCAGGCATGTTTAAATTCAGTTACTGTGGATTTATCTACCACGTCTGCTCGAAGTTTGTTCCAAGGATCTACTACTCTTTCAGTAAAATAATATTTTCTCATGTTGCTTTTGATCTTTCCCCCAACTAACTTCAGATTGTGCCCCCTTGTTCTTGTGTTCACTTTCCTATTAAAAACACTTCCCTCCTGGACCTTATTTAACCCTTTAACATATTTAAATGTTTCTATCATGTCCCCCTTTTTCCTTCTGTCCTCCAGACTATACAGATTGAATTCATTAAGTCAGTCTATCTATCTATCTATCTATCTATCTATCTATCTATCTATCTATCTATCTATCTATCTATGCAAAATTACATGATAGCCAAGAATCCAGGAGCTGCAATTAAATCAATTTGCAGATGATAGTGAGGTTGTAGCAGGCTCAGTTTATTTTATTTTATTTTATTTTATTTTATTTTATTATTTTATTTTATTTTATTTTATTTATTTTATTTTATTTTATTTTATTTTATTTTATTTTATTTTATTTTATTTTATTTTATTTTATTTTATTTTATTTTATTTTATTTTATTTTATTTTATTTTATTTTATTTTATTTTATTTTATTTTATTATTTTATTATTTTATTTTTTTATTTTATTTTTATTTTATTTTTTGTCAATCAAGTATAGGATAGTAGTTTATATAAACAGAACACAGAAAGTAATGATAAAAGAAGACAGTAGGACAGGTTCGGTAGGCACAATGGTGTGCTTATGCACTCTCCTTACAGACCTTTGAGAAACAGGAACACGTCAACTGTAGACAACCTAAGGTTGAAGATTTGGGGATTTGGGGAAGAAACAACAAAGTCCGGTAGTGAATTCCAGGCATTGATCACTCTATTGCTGAAGTCATATTTTCTGCAGTCTAGTTTGGAGCGGTTTAAATTTAGTTTGAATCTATTACGTGCTCATGTGTTGTTGCAGTTGAAGGTGAATTAGTCATTAACAGGAAGGGCATTTTGTTATATGATTTTGTGAACTATAGTTAGATCAGTTTGGAGGTGACGTAGTTGTAAATTGTCTAATATCAATATTTCAAGTCTAGTGGAGTAAGGTATTTTGTTGCGGGGGAGGAGTGAAGGACTCTTCTTGTGAAATATTTCTGGACACTGTCAATTGTATTAATGTCTGATATGCAATGCGGTTCCAAATATTAGCATATTTTTCAGAGTGTAAGATGCACCAAAGTATAAGACGCGCCTTACTTTTGGGGGATGAAAATAGGGGGGGGGGGGAGAATCTACCTACCAGGTATTCATCTGGCTAGTGTCCTTAGTTTGTTCAGCTTTAGCACATTATTTTCTTCCCTGCCTAGGGCTGAAAAAACCTTTTTCAGAGGTAGTAGGCATGAAAGCAAGCCTGCTAAGACTTAGCACAGGAAAAACCTTCTTCAGAGGAAGTAGGAAGCTCGGAAGGGCTGGGGAAAAAAGCTTCTGAAAACCTACATTCGATATATAAAACGCATCCAAATTTTCAGGCTCTTTTAGGGAAGAAAAAGGTGTGTCTGAAAAATATGGTGAATAAGCTTAAAAGAATAGATTTCAACAGCTTTAAATCAGTGTTTGCTTAAAGAACCACACAAAGAGGTGCAAATTTGGAATATTTGCTGGGGAAACTAAGATGATGGTGATTCATGAAAAGCAGTAATTAAATACTGGGGGGGAAAGAGTTAGGGTCAGCGCCACATTAATTATTCTTTCACACTACCTTTTCTATTTCCACAGTTTACTCAGCCTTCCTACCTAAAATTTCACAGATATTCCTCCATATATTTTGCTGCCTATTTTGGGTACAGAATCCAATTTCAATAAACTTTTTCATTATAAAAGTTATGGGCACTTTTAAAAAGAAAATTGGGGTGTAAAGGAGTATAATTTAAAATACCTGTAGATGAGATTTACAGATTTACAGAGTTGGAAGGGTCCTTGTAGATCATCTAGTCCAACCCTCGCTCAAGCAGGAGACCATACTACACCATTTATGACAAATGGCAGTCCAGTTTCTTCTTAAAAGCCTCCAGTGATGAAGCTCCCACAACTTCCAAAGTCAACTTCTATTCCATCAGTTGATTGTTCTCACTGTCAGAAAATTTCTCCTTATTTCTAGGTTGAATCTCTTCCCTTGATCAGTTTCCATACATTATTCCTTATCTGGCCTTCAGGTGCTTTGGAAAATAGCTTGACCCCTTCCTCTCTGTGGCAATGCCTCAACTATTGGAACACTTCTATCTTGTCTCCCCTGGTCCTTCTCTTTGCTAGCCATGCCCAGTTCCTGTAACCGTTTTCAATGTGTTTTAGTCTCCAATATAAACAAGCAAGCAAAATAATTTAACCCCTACCCTTATTATTGTGGCAGTTGTCATGTTTTATTCCCCTATTAGCTTTCTAATTTTTGTACTAAATTTATTAATTTGTTTGTCTGTTTACATTTATTACATTTATTTATTTACATCTCCTTACAGACTCAGGGCAGCAAATAACAACAAAATAAGAAACAAAAGTTAAAAACCCATAATAAAAACATTCATCCATCCATCATTCAACAATTGGGCCAGGGCAAGGAGTTGGTGCTCAACGGCCCTCCCAGGCCTGCCAGCAAAGCTGGGTTTTTAGGACTTTTCAGAAGGCCGGGAGAGTGGGGGCGGTGTGAATCCCCAGGGAAAGGTAGTTCCAGAGTGCTTGAGCCACCACAGGGAAGGCCCTCCCCCATGGTCCCTCCAGCTGGCATTGTTTGGCTGACGGGACCCGGAAGAGGCCAACTCTGTGGGATCTGATTGGTCGTTGGGATGTGTGAGTCAGAAGATGGTCACGTAAGTAATCTGGTCCTAGAGCAGTGATAGCGAACCTATGGCACAGGTGCCACAGGTGGCACGCGGAGCCATATCTGCTGGCACACGAGTCGTTACTCTAGCTCAGCTCCAATATGCATGTGTGTGCTGGCCAGCTGATTTTTGGCTCCCACAGAGGCACTGGGAGGGTGTTTTTGGCTTCCAGAGAGCCGCCAGAGGGATGGGGGAGGACATATTTATCCTCCTCTGGTTTAAGGGAAGCATTTGGAGCCTGGGGAGGGTGAAATACAAGCCTACTGGGCCCACCAGAAGTTGGGAAACAGTCTTAAGTGGGTCTCTGGGAGGTAGGGGCAGCTGTTTTCACTCTCCCCAGACGTTGAATTATGAGTGTGGGCACTCGCACATGCGCAATATCGTACGCGCATGCTCTTTCGGCATCCAAGGGAAAAAAGGTTTGCCATCACCATCCTAGGCCATGTAGGGCTTTATAAGTAATGACCAACCTTGAATTGCGCTCAGAAATTGACCAGAAGCTGATGCAGCTCTTGGAGTGTTGGAGTTCACGACAGTCTTATGAAATATGGATATTTTCCTAAAGTCACTTCTACTGATGAGGAGGGCTGAGAAATAATGACTGGTCCAAAGTTTCCATGGCTGGTGGAATTAACATATTAAGTTCTTTATATACTAATCTAATATTTTTTTCAAGTAAATAGTGTGATCGTACAGCTACCAACGTAGTAACAGACTTTCCTTGGGGTAACTAAGAGCAAAATGGGTCATTACATGACTTAAAATAGATGGGGAATCCTTGCTTAGCCCTACTGTTTAATCACATTTTTCTATCTGAGAATCAAGGGGCTTTTTGATATTGATATTAATCATCATTAAACAGAGGTGGTCGTTCTATTTTTGTCCACCTGCCCGTTCAGAGATGCTTATTATAAGTTGAAAGAATCTGCTCGGTTTTCTTTCAGAAATCCATCCCACTGGGAGGATATGTAGGAGGAAAGTTTATTTCAGCAGCTTTATCTCTAAACTACTCTAATTGCTACAGTATACAATATGCAACACCTTAATTTATCATGCTTTTGCCTGCTGGGTTATTGTGCTGGTGATACCTACTCATTAGCATTTATGAACTTCATATTCCACTAGCTGTAGAAGCAGTAAATAAAGGACGTCAATCTGTCTCCTAATTTTTACTAACAAAAATAAAGAATACCAAAACCAACTACTTTCAATTTTTCACAGGTACCTCACAAAGATTGCATGTTTTGAAATGTGATATTGTATTACGTTGATGAGTTTTTGAATAATGTCCCCATTCAGTATCTATCATAACCATAAAAACATAGAAACATAGAAGATTGAAGGCAGAAAAAGACCTCATGGTCCATCTAGTCTGCCCTTATACTATTTCCTGTATTTTATCTTAGGATGGATCTATGTTTATTCCAGGCATGTTTAAATTCAGTTACTGTGGATTTACCAACCACGTCTGCTGGAAGTTTGTTCTCAGCATCTACTACTCTTTCAGTCAAATAATATTTTCTCACGTTGCTTCTGATCTTTCCCCCAACTAGCCTCAGATTGTGCCCCCTTGTTCTTGTTTTCACTTTCCTATTTAAAATACTTCCCTCCTGAACCTTTATTTTATTTATTTATTTATTATTTGGATTTGTATGCCGCCCCTCTCCGAAGACTCCGAAGACCTTATTTAACCCTTTAACATATTTAAATGTTTTGATCATGCCCCCCCTTTCCCTTCTGTCCTCCAGACTATACTGGTTGAGTTCATGAAGTATTTCCTGATAAGTTTTATGCTTAAGACCTTCCACCATTTTTGTAGCCCGTCTTTGGACCCGTTCAATTTTATCCATATATTTTTGTAGGCGAGGTCTCCGGAACTGAACACAGTATTCCAAATGGGGTCTCACTAGCGCTCTACAGTGGGATGACAATCTCCCTCTTCCTGCTTGTTATACCTCTAGCTATGCAGCCAACCATCTCAGAAATATTGTGACTCTTCTGTATCCCGCCTCCAGACTTCGGTGTTTTTGCGATGCTGCGATTTCTCTGAGGCTTCCCTCACTGGGAAACCCCACCTCCGGACTTCCGTTGCCAGTGAAGCCCCTGTTTTTGCGACGCTGGGATTCCCCTGCTGGGATTCCCCTGCAGCATTGCAAAAACACGGAAGTCCGGAGGTGGGGTTTCCCATGGAGGGGAGCCTCAGGGGAATCCCAGTAGCGTAAAAACTGGTGCTTTGCTAAAAACGGAAGTCCAGAGGTGGGGTTTCCCAACGAGGGGAGCCTTCGCCTGGCAACGGAGGTCTGGAGGCAGGGCATCCCAGCGGCGGTGGCGGGTTTGTAAGGTGAAAAGAAGAGGCAAAAAAAATCTTAAACCCCGGGTTCGTATCTCGAAAAGTTCATATGACGAGGGGTTTGTAAGACAAGGTATCACTGTATATGTAAAGTTTCACATTGGTACTATTACTGTAGACTGAGAAAAAAAATGTGGTGCATTTCTTTCTGGGCGACCTACGTACATTAGCTTTATGCTTCCTTAGATCAATCAAATTTGTCTATAACTATACCCATGCATTTGTGAGTGAGAAGGTGAATGTCTTTGGACTAGTGTCCAGAACATAGCACAGTACCTAATTTAGTGTTGGAATAAAGAGTTTAGAGCATTTCAAACATGGGGAGCAAAGCAATTGAAGGTCATAGAAATACACAAAGACCAGGAAGATAACATAATAGTGATTAATTATAAAAGTAGGGTAAGCTCAGATTCTGAGTGATTTACCAGCTAGATCGATGCGTCATGCTACAATTTCGTTTCATATCACATGATTAGCTGCAGAGCAATCCAAAGTTGATCAGTTAATTCCGCATAATTTGTGACAATTTCCTATTGTTAATTACATACCTTGACATCCAGTTATATAGCTTTTTCCAAAGGTCACCTTCTCTGATTTGGGTCTTCAAGAACAAAGGAGTTCTACAGGGTGAAAGCAGAAACCCATCTGTTCTGTCATTCTGTTTCCCATTTGGTGAACTAAATCCTTAGGTGGGACAATCTGGGTTTTAACCCCCTCCTCCAAAATAATTGACTTGATATGATTAAAACAATCAGTGTAATAGAGCTAATATTGCACAACAATTTCATGTTCAGGGCTATTGATTTGAGTGCTGTTGTTTTTTTCTCAGACTGTTATTCTGAAATTGGTATCAAAAATCTTTCTGTGTGTGTGTGTGTGTGTGTGAGAGAGAGAGAGAGAGAGAGAGAGAGAGAGAAATTACAGCTCTATTCCTCTAGTTCCCTTTGAAGCCACTCAAAACTGCCATTATCACATCTGAACAAGTTTTTTTCCTGTTAATTTCAACTCACGAAGAGGCTTTTCTAATTTTCTTAAAATGTCATGTCCTGATAAATATCAGAAATAACATAAACCACTAAATTTCAACAAGAGGCTTTATGATATCTCAGCCGCCCCCTCCCTTCTAATGAAATATTCAAGGGGATTTTCTGTTATTTTTCTCAGACAACAACATATTTGCAGAACTTTGTCTCAACCAGTTGGATGAAGAAGGAACATGACTCTTAGCTAGGCTAAGACCACCACAAACAAAGAGAGATGAATTTTAGCAACCTGAGCATTAGATTAATAATAATAATAATAATAATAATAATAACAACAACAACAACAACAACAACAACAACAGTTGGAAGGGACCCTGGAGGTCTTCTAGTCCAACCCCCTGCTTAGGCAGGAAACCCTACACCAACATCTACTTAAAAACTTCCAGTGTTGGGGCACTCACAACTTCTGGAGGCAAGCTATTCCACTGATTAATTGTTCTAACTGTCAGGAAATTTCTCCTTAGTTCTAAGTTATTTCTCTCCTTGTTTAGTTTCCATCCATTGCTTCTTATTCTACCCTCAGGTGCTTTGGAAAATAGGTTGACTCCTTCTTTGTGGCAAACCCTGAGATACTGAAAGACTGCTATCATGCCTCCCTTAGTCCTTCTTTTCATTAAACTAGCCATGCCCAGTTCCTGCAACCATTCTTCATATGTTTTAGCCTCTAGTAGTATTGCCTATAATGGCCAGTTTGGTGTCATCTGCAAATTTGATAAGTTCCCCATCTATCCCCCCATCCAAGTCATTTTTAAAAGAACCCAGCCTTCATAGTCAAAACAAATGTAGACAGCCAAAACTCCCCGGGTCAAAAGAAGTCTTATTTACATAAGATGATCTTCAAAAAATAGAATTAAAAAAAATCAAGGCACGGATGTGTCAGTCCTGCTAAGTTCCAAATGGATGTATGATTCTCAGTAGTTCCTAGTTGGATGAGAATTCCCTTATCAAGTACTTAAAAGCAATCTTGCAGTGGCTTTCCGACCACAAAGATAAAGGAGCTTAAAAGGCCAAAGAGGCTAAGAACTAAGTTCTACCCATGTTCACTCATAAATACTAGAGCTTTCTTAAGCAATACATTGCCAATCATCTTGCAGTACTCTGGAGAACTATTCTGCTCAATTTGCAGGTATGTTGTTCATGACGTGTATCTCCCCTGTGACACTATTAAATATATTCAGCTTTCCTCACCGTGGTCTTAGTGCTGGTTTATCCACCTAACACTCAGCAAGGAGAAACAGTGTTTTTTTCTATTCTACCCATCTTTTTATTTATTTTCAGGTGTGGTCAATGTTGGTATCCCTTGTACTAGCCCAGGGGACTGAAACCTATGGCTCTGGTGCCCCATGCAGCACGTTCATCCCTCTACTTAGTAGTGAGCTATTAAATGGAGGAAAAATGGAGATGCACATTCAGCTCCATGTTCCTAACAAGTGTGCACATGTGCCTGCACGAGATTCAGCTTCTGTGCATGTGCAGGAAGTGAAATCTTGCACAAGGATGTATGTGCATGTGAGATCGCACGCAATTTCTGGTGGGTTTTTTGCTTCTGTGCATGCACCAAATCTCGCACCCGTCACCGGAAGCACACCAGAGTCCACTGTGGCTCCCTGTCACTCAGAATGTGTGTCACGCCGCCAGTGTGCAGCACCTGCCAACACGTGATTTATTGAGCTTTTTGAGCCCTTTTTTTGGGGTAGTTCAAAATGTTTTTGTTGGATGCAGAAATAAAAATGTGTTTTCTCTGTAGCAGGTTATTGATTTTATAAATGCAAGTAAAATGTTTGTTTGTTTGATTGATTGATATCTACGCCGCCCTTCTCCGTGGACTCAGGGTGGCTCACAGCAAAGGCAAATACAAAAAACATGTAAAAATCTAAATTTAAAAATACCCTAAAACCCCCAGTTTTAAAACCAAGCGTCCACATTCATCCTATCATAAATTCAGTCATTGGCTGGGGCTAGATGTTAAAACTCAATGGCCTGTTGGCAAAGATAGGTTTTTTTATGGCCTTGCATAATGATAAAAAATGATATATGCAGTGTTATCTTCATTTTAGATGTCAAAAGAATTTTGTGGCTCCCGGTGGGTTTTTTTCTGTGGGAAATGGGTCCAAATGGCTCTTTGAGTGTTTAAGGTTGCCAACCTCTATACTAGCCCAAAGTGTCAAGGGAAATTTGGAGGGATAGATCAATACTTTATTCTTAAGGGATTGTGTTTGGATCTTTTCTTTATATACTGTATATATAAAGCTCTGTTCTTCATTGTTTGTTATCTGTTGGAAGCAGCTAGTAGATACATTGTGGTTAAAAATGGTATAAGGAACAGGTACAAGGTCTCCAATTCTATTAAGTTCATTGTACAAACTTTACCTCTGGGTCTAATCTACTGCACAGGGCTATTATTGGGAAGATACAATGAGAGTGTATCCATGAACAGTAGTTGGAGCTCTCCGGGGAAAGGCAGAATATGAATATCACTATAATTATTGTGGCTAAGTGTATTCCTCCTTGAAATCTCTTTGTAAATTAAGATGCAGTTACATGTTGTCTTTATTCTTTGTTTTAAGCAGACGCAGGCAAACTGTTGGGAAAATGAACACGAGAATTCTGTTTTCCATTATATCTTCTGCCGCATGAATCCCAGCGACCAGTTAGGTCCCACAGAGTTGGCCTTCTCCGGGTCCCGTCAACTAAACAATGTCGGCTGGCAGGACCCAGGGGAAGAGCCTTGTCTGTGGCTGCCCCAACCCTCTGGAACCAACTCCCCCCAGAGATTAGGATTGCCCCCACCCTCCCTGCCTTTCGTAAACTTCTTAAGACCCACCTCTGCCGTCAGGCATGGGGGAATTGAGACATCTTCCCCAGGCCAATATAATTGTGTATGGTATGTTATGTGTATGGTTTTTTTTAAATTATGGGGTTTTTGGTTTTTAAATATTAGATTTGTATTTTACATTGTGTCTACTATTGCTGTGAGCCGCCCCGAGTCTAGGGAGAGGGGCGGCATACAAATTTAGTAAGTAAGTAAGTAAGTAAGTAAGTAAGTAAGTAAGTAAGTAAGTAAGTAAGTAAGTAAGTAAGGAAGGAAGGAAGGAAGGAAGGAAGGAAGGAAGGAAGGAAGGAAGGAAGGAAGGAAACAAACAAACAAACAAACAAACAAACAAACAAACAAATAAATAAATCTTGCTTGTAGTTTCCCCGAGGCATTTGGGTTTGGCCTCAGGGGAAGCTGGAGGCAGTTGGACTAATCCAGCCAAGCTTTTCTTCCATTCCTAGGCAATAGCAAGAGCACTTTGACATATACCGCTCCTATACTGCTCCACAGCACTCTTTGAGTTGTTTACAGTGTTAGCATAGTGTCCCCAGCATTCTGGGTCCCCGACATTCTGGGACCTCAGAAGAATCAAATTCTGAGTCAACTTTGAACCGGTCAGGATCAAACTCCTGGTTATAAACACTGTTTGATTTCAATTCTGCATTTTAACCACTGTGCTGCCATGGGTCATTATTATCAATGTATAACATCATGAATACAGTTATTTATAAGATTACTTGCAGGACTGACTCCTGCCACTGTCCCAGTGATCGATCAGGTCCCACAGATTCGGCCTTCTGCACGTCCCGTCAACTAGAAAATGTCACTTGGCGGGGCCTACGGGAAAAGCCTCCTCTGTGGGGGCTCCGGCCCTCTGGAATCAGCTTCCCAAAGAGATTTGTACTGCCCCCACCCTCCTCACCTTCTGTAAGAACTTGAAAACCCATCTCTGCCACCAAGCTTGGGGTCACTACTAGACTCTAGCTTCTGGCAGATGAGTGCGATGTATGCTTGTTGTTGAATTTGAATGAATGATTTTTAATGTTCCAGGATTTTTAGAGTAGTTAATTATATTAATGGGATTTTAAATTGCTAAGATTCTAAAATATGATTCTTAAAGTCTATTAAACTCTATCAAAACTACATGCAGTACTTTTGGCTTAATCTAATTGAGAGCTAAATGTATTTACCTTTTCATGATATTCAAGGGGCTGCATTCCGGATGCTAGGAAAAAACAACTATTTTTGATGTAATTTAAGTTAATTAAACTTTCATCAGTTAGGTAAGGTATATGTAAGTCATACTTTGTATTGTATATAATGTACCGGTACATATATGCAATACTTCCTCATTGTTTTTCCTTTGAACTTTGAAAGAGCTTGATTTTAATGGGACAATTATGGAATGAGTGTAGGACAGGCATACAGTGCAAACAGAAAAATAAATACAGTGATCCCTCGATTTTCGCGATCTCGATCTTCGCGAAATGCTATATCGCGATTTTCCCCACCCGATGACGTCACTCTCTTCCTTTCTCATCTTTATTTCTCTCTCTCTTTCTCTATCTTGCTTCTTCCTCTCTCACACTCTCTTCCTCCCTCTCTCATCTCTTTCTTTCCTTCTCTCTCTTTCTCTATCTCTCCCCCTCTTGCTCTCGAGTGGTGGGCAGCGGGCGGGCGGGCGAGCGAGCGGCGGGCGGGCAGCAGCGAGGAGCCAAAGATCGGGGTTTCCCCTTTGTGTGGGCGGCGGGGAAGACCCAGGGAAGGTTTCTTCAGCCGCCCAGCAGCTGATCTGCTCGGCAGCACCGCAGCAGCGAGGAGCCGAAGATCGGGGTTTCTCCTTTGCGTGGGCGGCGGGGAAACCCCGATCTTCGGCTCCTCGCTGCTGCGGCGCTGCCGAGCAGATCAGCTGCTGGGCGGCCGAAGAAACCTTCCCTGGGTCTTCCCCGCCGCCCACGCAAACTCCACCATCTGCGCATGCGTGGCCATGGAAAAAGTGTGCGCATGCGCAGATGGTGTTTTTACTTCCGCACCACTATATCGCAAAAAATCAAGTATCGCGAGGGGTCTTGGAACGTAACCCTCGCGATACTCGAGGGATCACTGTATACCAAACTGAGCATTCTATACGTTTTCTCAAAGCTCAAGTTGAGAAAGCTTAGAAATTCCCTGGGACTGATAAGTAATGTAAAAGGTTTTAATAAGAGACAAATTATCTCTTTTAGCTGACCCTTTAATTAAGCATTCCTTGGTTAGTGATTTCTGAATTCTGTTGCAAGTGATTGCTTTGTCTGCACTGGCTAAGAATAAGAATTTCAGCATTTGTAAACCAAACAAATAAAGAACAAATTCTCTTCCTTTCATATATCCTCTCCTCGAAGTTCACTTTCACCCTCTTTTATATTATCACATGTCTATTTTTCTTCCTATGCATTTGTGTATTGGACAAATGAATGAATGAATGAATGAATGAATGAATGAATGAATGAATGAATGAATAAATAAATAAATAAATAAATAACAAGAAGAGACCATTTCCATCCCCCCCCCCTAGAAAAATCAGAGAAAGGTTATCTGCCTAATAGAAGAGACTATATGTAGTGCAGACCATGAATTTTGGACTCCTGGATGAGCTTGGTTTGTTGGAAGAAATGTCCATCTGGATTAAGTTCCAAAGGGTACATTTTCGTTTCTCATATTTTTAATACTAAAACAGTCTATTTCAAAGAACTCTTTCATCATATCAGAAGAGGCTTGTCTCCAGTCTTATGTTGTGCTCAGTGCATAACAATGCCACAAAAAGCTTCTATCACAGGGCTAAATGTGTATCCAGGGATCTTTGGAAATCCTCACAAAGATAACAGCTCAAAAGCATGTTAGACCTTCAGTCTGCTGAAGAATTATAGCTCTTACAGTCTCAAAGAAAGTAGAAATGTGTGATATACATACAGTATACACATAATGCTACTTCTTATATTTCTGCTACTTAATGATGATTTAAGAAGTTTAACATAATCAAGGCTGAACAGTCTTAACTGCTAATAAGTATATTAAGTACAAAATTTTATGTGTGCAATATTGTTCCCCCAAACACTAAAAGAGCTTTTATTTATTTTTATTTATTTATTTTGTCCAATACACAATGAGGGTTTTAGGGGGTATATATCAATATACACATAGTAAAATACATGATGAAGGTTATAGAGGAGATACTCATAGTAAAATATATCTAAGAAATAATAGAAAAGAAGATATAGGAATAGAATATATCAATGAAAGAATAGAAGAAGAGATATAGGAATAGAGGAAAGGTATAGGAGATATAGGAGAGCAATAGGACAGGGGACGGAAGGCACTCTAGTGCACTTGTACTCGCCCCTTACTGACCTCTTAGGAATCTGGATAGGTCAACCGTGGATAATCTAAGGGTAAAGTGTTGGGGGTTTGGGGGTGACACTATGGAGTCCGGTAATGAGTTCCACGCTTTGACAACTTTTGGTTGATGTAATGGGTTTGCCTCTACCCACTTATAGGGAAAGTTATTGAAATGGATGTCTATGTGCTGCCTCTATGTTGGTTGAGGCAGGCAGGCTTCCCTGGATACCATTTGTTGGGGGTCAAGGGAATGGGAGAGTTTTGCCTTCTCTTTCTGCTCAAGATCCCCATGGACAATTGGTGGACCACTGCATGACACAGAATGCTGCACTCAATGGGCTTTAGCCCGATTCAGCATGGCTCTTCTTATGTTCTTATGAAAGTTCTAGAACAGTGATGGCCAACCTTTTTTTCTTTGCATGCCGAAAGAGCATGAGCATGGTCTATCATGCATGCTTGAGTCCGCACTCTCATAATTCAATGCCTGGGGAGGGTGAAAACAACTTCCCCCGCCCTGTGGAGGCCCTCTGAAGGCCAGAAACAGCCTGTTTCCCAACTTCTGGTGGGCCCAGGCTTGTGTTTTGCCCTCCAAAGGATCCAAAGGCTTCCCTGGAGCTGGGGGAAGGTAAAAAAACCCTCCGTCATCCCCCTGGAGGCTTTCTGGAATCAAAAAACGTCCTCCCAGAGCCTCTGCATGAGCCAAATATCAGCTGGCCAGCACACACATGCACGTTGGAGCTGATCTAGGGCAACAACTCGTGTGCCAGCAGATATGGCTCTGCGTGCCACCTGTGGCACCCGTACCATGGGTTCGCAATCACTGTTCTAGAACATATCCCAAGAGCTGCAGCTTTGTCCTTGTTGTGAGGGGGAGATTGAAATTATTGGTCATGTGTTGTTGAGTTCACCTTTTTCATAGAAATCTACAATTATATTTTCCAATATGCAAATTCTCCGCACATAAATTAGCATAGCTTTACATTGTCAATGTTATACAAATTCTATTATTTATGGCCTTTTATATTTATGACCTGTTCATAGTATTTTAGATCGTTAATTGTAAAATTGATTGCAATTTTATAGTACACTTGTCTTTTTAAATTTTGCTATTGTGTTTAACTATCTAAAATTATTAATTTGCATATTTTAAATAGCCATTCTGACACAACAAATTTGCATGAATAATATGTTATTATCGGTTTATGTCTGAAATGATATTGATTGGTTGATTGGTCTGCTAACAATTTTCACTTAGCTCAATAGAAACAGCTATCAAGGAAGCATGGAATTAAAACAACATATTCCATTACATTTTGTAAATGGTTTTCAGTCAGAAATATCACTGGGATTGCAACTTACTTTTCTCAGTGAGTTGTAGCACTAGATATGTCACCATCATTCAAACTGAAGGCAAAATAAGAACTGCTTTGATTAAAGAAGAGACATAATGATTTAGCATCTGATCCTGTTTGGAACACAAGCAGTGATTGTATTATCTGGGATCAGAATAAATCAGACAAAGAAAGAGCTTGCCTTAAAATGTTACACAGTGGTATACTGAATAACACTTAGGTAGAGGTACCACTGTACGTCTGAATTTATTCTGTGACCAGATTTTTAAGTAGAAAAGTTTATAAGAAGAAGCAATTTTTCCCATAGGAATCAATATAAAAGCTAATAATGCATGCGATTGGGGAAACCACAGGGAGGGTGGAGGTCCTGTTTCCTCCCAGGAGATTCCTAGAGAGGCCCCACAGAGGCTTCTCCCCACCTTTTCTGGCCCTGTTTCCTTCCAGGAGATTCCTGGAGAGGCCCCATGGAGGCTTCTTCCTGCCTTTTCTGGTTACAGTTTTGGAGGCTCGGGTTTGTAAGTGGAAAATGGTTCTTGAGAAGAGGCAAAAAAATCTTGAACACCCGGTTCTTATCTAGAAAAGTTTGTAAGTAGAGGCTTTCTTAGGTAGAGGTACCACTGTACGTAATGATTTAGCATCTGATCCTGTTTGGGACACAAGCAGTAATTATATTAACTGGGATCAGAGTAAACCAGACGAAGAAAGAGCTTGCCTTTAAAATGTCATATTCAGTCAGAGCTGCTGGAGACACCCTTTCAATCAACCAGCCACACGGCTGAAGTGTTGCCCTGAATACTGCCCTCTTAATACTGCTTCTGAAGATCATTCTTCCAGAAGTTGGTTGTAAATGGGAATAAATGTGTGTAGTCACTCTAAAGATCTCTGCAGGTGGTGACTGAGCTTTGAGTTCTAGCCAGCAGTAGAGCTGAGCAAAAGTCAACACCAAACCGGTGATATTAGAAAACCTGAAATCATACAGAACTCGAAATGGAGCATTTGACATGATCACACTCATGCTCCAACTGACAAAATGGGCAGTGGAGTGTGACATTGATTGGACACAAGGTGACTATCGCTGGCCATTGCTAAAGCGTTTAGATTCTTTCGACAGAACACAGAGATTTGGCCTGTTGACACGATGCATTTTTTTATTTTCTATGCGCTAGCATCAATTCCTTTCCTGGAATATCAAGTGTGAAAGGCAAGAAGACTTGAGTCTAAATGGGCAAGGTGTTTTCATGCATAAAACACGGACAGTTTAATTGCAATTTAAAAAGGGGCATAATTTCCAATTGCAAAAAATGTGGATGCTACAAATGACCTTTAATGCAACTTATACTTTACAATTAGTTCATGTTCATGTAATACATTTCTATAGTTCAATAAAAATCCAGCCCTCTACTCTGGCTTCATGGAATTGTCCATAACTATTAATTGAGGCTATGAAACTAGATTGCTATATGAAACTTCAATTATCTTGCAGCTTAATATATCTCAAAGGACCATGATATAGTAGAGTTCACTATGTATACACCTTAAGCTTCTTGAGTAAAAGATATTAACGTAATAAATAAAGTTCAGATTTTTTTCCCCTTTTTTAAAAAAAGGTGTGTGGGGGGAACATTTCATAAAAACAAAGACTTATTCTCACCGTAGTCTTAATCTTACAGAAAATGGATGTATTCTGTGCTGAAATCTTCTCCCAATTTCCTGACTGTTTCCACTCCCCTCTCCTCCCATTAAAATGTGCATTTCCACATTGCTTTAGAATGTATTTTGGTAGAATTATCAGATGGATCATTCTATTCATATTTCAGAGCTTCTCCTCCATTTTCAAATTTAAAAGGTGTTTCTAGTTTACTAACAAATCATTGGGGATTTTTTTTGGGGGGGGGTGTTGTTTTTGTTTTTAAAGATTGGGAGGCAGAAGAAACCAAGGGGAAGATTTTTTGAGAACAAATGTATATAACTTTTTCTCAAATGAACTAATATTACTTTTTCTGTAAAAGTTATACAGAAGTATTAGTCAAACTTTTGGGGGACTCACTTCTACATGTGATATCTACATTCGACATAAAAACATTTTTCTCTATGAATTTGGAAATCATCTATTTTGGGAAATGGGCATTTCTCCACTTAGAAATAGAGAACAATAATCAGGAAGAAAAACAAATTCCTTCCCATTTATTTTCTAATATTTATAAGGTTTTTACTACTTGCAGCAATATTCCGAATTCTGCAGGTTAAGGGAAAATGGAAGGATGCATGGAAGTGTATTTGTCATCAAATTTAAATATTAGCTCCCAATCACTCCCAAGAGATGATATGCAAAGACATTTTGTATTTTGTAAGAATATCAATGCAACTTTCATTTGCCCTTCATAGTTGGTGAGGCAGCTATGTTATTTTGTAATCTGGAGGAGGAAAAGAACAATATGCTAGATGTGTCACCTTCTGTAGCTTCTTCATTAAAAAAAAGAAAGAAAAGGAAAATATCTTAAGAGTACCAGATGGAAAGAATTTTTGTTATATTGCCAATTGTGGCTAATGCAGAGAATTAACTAATAAGGGGAAATGGGGATGATTGGAGCTACCATGCAATAGATCAGTGATGGTGAACTTTTTTTCCCTCGGGTGCCAAAAGAGCATGTATGAGTGCCCACGCCTATAATTCAATGCCTGGGAAGGGTGAAAACAGCCAGAAATGGCCTGTTTCCCAACTTCTGGTGGACCCAGTAGGCTTGTGTTTCACATTCTCCAGGCCTTCTCTGGAGGCTCCCTGGAAGTCAAAAACATCCTCCCAGAGTCTCTGTGCAAGCCAAAAATCAGCTGGCCATCACACACATGTGTAATGGAGTTGAGCTAGGGCAACGGTTTGCATGCCAGGAGAGATGGCATAAGTTCACCATTAGTGTTGGGCGAACCAAACCTGCACAATTCGGGTCTGTACCGAATTTTGTGGTGTTCGGCATACCGGACCTGAACCCGAATTTTTTTAAAAATTCATGCTTTTGTTTGGCGTTCGTGCTGAACACTGCGAAAACCACCGCCCGGCTGTCCTCTGCTGAGAAGAGGAGGAGGAGCCGGGTGCTGGTGGTGGCGGAGGAAGGCGAACACTGGGGAGCTGTCGGGAGGATGGGAGAGAGGCACAAAAGGAGCTGAGGAATCCCTCCCATGAAGAGATTCTGGGGGCGGAGCTTTGACGTCACGTATACCGGCAGGTTGCTAAGGACGCCAAGGTGATCACATTAAATCAAACCTAAAGAGTCACTATCTGGGTTGATATATCACAATCTATGAATTTTTTTTTACAAATGATGGTTTCAGTAAATTCTCTTTCCATTTTAGCAATTGGGCAACGTAGTATCCTGAATCAGATTTATTTTAACTATAATTTAACTATACCTTCAGGACCACCTTCTACCACACGAATCCCAGCGACCTATTAGGTCCCACAGAGTTGGCCTTCTCCGGGTCCTGTCGACAAAACAATGCTGTCTGGCGGCACCCAGGGGAAGAGCCTTCTGTGTGGCGGCCCCGACCCTCTGGAATCAACTCCCCTTGGAGATCAGGACCATCCCACCCTCCTTGCCTTTCGCAAACTCCCAAAACCCCACCTTTGCCGCCAGGCATGGGGAAATTGATTCCCCTTGGCGGCTCTATTTTGTGTATTGTTTGTTTGGGTTGCATGAATGTTTTTAATCAAGGGCTTTTTAAAACTGTTCTGATTTTTTAATCATTGGATTTGTATTTTGTGTTCCTGTTGTGAGCCACTCCGAGTCTTTGGAAAGGGGCGGCATACAAATATAAATGAATGAATGAATGAATGAATGAATGAATGAATGAAAGAAAGAAAGAAAGAAAGAAAGAAAGAAAGAAAGAAAGAAAGAAAGAAATGAACCACAATTGACTGTGTTCAAATACTTAGGTTAATTCACAATCTATATGTCACCACTTGGTGGCACAGTGGTTAGAGTGCAGTACTGCAAACTGTTTCTGCTGACTGGTGGTTGTAGTTCACCAGTTCAAATCTCACCAAGCTCAAGATTGACTCATTCCATCCTGAGGTGGGTAAAATGAAGACCTAGACCAGGGGTAGGCAAATCTAGCTCAGGAATTCTGGGAGTTGAAGTCCACAAGTCATAGAAGAGCCAACTTTGCCTACCCCTGACCTAGACTGTCAGGGATGATATGCTGACTTTATAAACCACTTAGAGAGGGCTGTAAAGCACTGTATATAAGTTTAAGTGCTATTGCTATAAAATATCTGCATTTACAACAAAACAAAATCACATTAGGGCTTAGCACAATGTTCAAAGTTTCTTGTCCTCTGGCTCTCTCGGAATCCAATTGTATTTTTTTTAACAGACCTTCTGTCTGTTCATATCTGTACCTTCTGTTCATAACAGTCATTTTCATCAAGATTCCGACAAATGATTATGTTTAAATAGGAATCTCTACAATTCTCTTTAAATTTTCAGCAAAACTTCTGGCAACAGTGTTAATGGTACAGAGCAACTTTCTTACCGCTTAAAATGGTCTGTTATGGATTTAGTTCCTATAATTGCAACAACTTACGGTTGGCTCACCCTGTTACAGATCTAAAGATTCAACTTCATATTATGCTAAGTATTGAGTCAGGCAACAAATCTACTTTTAACTCTGCTTGCATTTATTTTACATCAGTTGTTTAGTGGGAGGAACTTACCTACTCACTTGTTAAATAGTGTAAGTAAACACAGACCTAAGTAGGAGGCATGGTGCTCTAAAGTCCCGTTAAACAACCTCCATTATTTGGTGTAGGAGGGAAATTGTGCTCACCTCTGAGAAGCCCTTTATTTCTTGCAGCCGTGGGGGGGGCGGCGCGGGGGGGGAAATCACATTTGGTGAACAAAAGCCTCAAGGCCCGTTGCTGCCAAATTCCAGCACAGCTTGTAAGTACAAATTGTAACTTGAGAATTGGCAAATCTTAATGGATTGAAACAGGCTCCCAAACATTTCATCCCACCTACTCAAAATATGTGCATTTATATGGCAAAGCATTTGGTCCTTTCACACGCTCACAGAAGTAGAGCGAGAATCATGCACATTCAACTCAAAGAAGAGTGAAAGCGGCAGAGAAAGAGCAAGTAACCACTCAAAACACTGATTTTCACCATGGTGAAAATTAGTGAGTCTTCGGAGAAGGGCGGCATACAACTCTAATAAAGAATAAGAATAAGACCAGGATTTTGTTAAATAGCTTCCCCATCAATACCCATTATCCACTTTCCTGCAAATTACTTGTAGTTTGGAATTTTTCTCTACCTGCATTTCATTTTATCCACAAATGTGAGATGGCAGGCTAAGTGACTGCAAATGATCTAAGTTCCCTCTTACGAATGAATTTTTCAGTCTGCAACCTGACTACCCAGATAGTGCTAGTGTCAAGCTGCAAAACAACTTCATCTGAAGCAGTGATGGGCTCCTATGTATGGTCACCAAATGTAAAATAATGCACTTGGGGAAAAGGAATCCTCAATCTGAGTATTGTATTGGCAGGTCTGTGTTAGGATTTAGGGGTAGTGATTTCTCAAAATGGGTGAACAGTGCAGTCAGGCGGTAGGGAAAGCAAGTAGGATGCTTGGCTGCATAGCTAGAGGTATAACAAGCAGAAAGAGGGAGATTACGATCCCGCTATATAGAGTGCTGGTGAGACCACATTTGGAATACTGTGTTCAGTTCTGGAGACCTCACCTACAAAAAGATATTGACAAAATTGAACGGGTCCAAAGACGGGCTACAAGAATGGTGGAAGGTCTTAAGCATAAAACGTATCAGGAAAGACTTAATGAACTCAACCTGTATAGTCTGGAGGACAGAAGGAAAAGGGGGGACATGATTGGAACATTTAAATATGTTAAAGGGTTAAATAAGGTCCAGGAGGGAAGTGTTTTTAATAGGAAAGTGAACACAAGAACAAGGGGACACAATCTGAAGTTAGCTGGGGAAAAGATCAAAAGCAACATGAGAAAATATTATTTTACTGAAAGAGTAGTAGATCCTTGGAACAAACTTCCAGCAGACGTGGTAGATAAATCCACAGTAACTGAATTTAAACATGCCTGGGATAAACACATGTCCATCCTAAGATAAAATACAGAAAATAGTATAAGGGCAGACTAGATGGACCATGAGGTCTTTTTCTGCCGTCAGTCTTCTATGTTTCTATGTTTCTAAGGTACGCAGAACCAGTAGAAAATTTTGAATTGTTTTCTTTTTTTTTCCCCTTCTGAGCTCTGGGTATGTTTTTCCTATCGCAGTAAATGAGGTTGAATGTGTATAATTTTAGAAGAGCTGTGCGTGCGTGTGTGTACTTTATATAATAGATAATGTATATATGTGTAATATGTATGTACATATATAGCATATATACGTAGAATTAAATAGTATGTTTTGGATGTTCAGTAATAGTAAGAGAAATCATATCACTTTGAGGTGAGGAGAGGACAGGAACCCTAACCCAAACCCTTGACTTGAGTGACGTCAAGTTGGCCACCTTTAAGCCAGTCACATGACCTTTAAGCCACCCCCAGTCACATGATTGGCAACCCACTCCCACTTCATCACATGGTCAGCAAGCCACACCCACAAAATAAGCCAAGCCCACAGTGTAGTAGTAACATTTTTACAGCCCTTCACTGATCTGAAGCCGTACTTATTCAGGAACCTCAGCTGGCTAGCCATAACATCTATCAACCAGGGCAAGAACCGAGGTTAGTCAACAGACACCGTTGAGTGGGAACCTACATCGGAATTGATTGGCCCATGTGAACTGAGAGACAAAGGGAGTGGGGAGGACTTATTCTTTTAATTATCCCTGAGTGCAGGAATAATTTAGAGTTAGCTTCCTTTTTATATGTGCTGATACGATGTACTCAATTCATTCATTCATTCATTCATTCATTCATTCATTCATTCATTCATTCATTCATTCAACGTCTATGCTGCCCAATCCCAATGAGACTCAGGGCCGCTTACAACAATATAAAAATACATTACAATGATTTAAAAAGTCAAATATTAAATATTAAAACAATAAAAACCCCAATTATAAAACCACAGAGCAAGCAGTCCAATGAACACACATGCATGCCACTCAAACACAATTTGGCGATGACAAATCTAAATATTCACGGCCCCAACCCTGCTGGCAAAGCCAGGTCTTTGCAGCCTTTCAGAAGGCCAGTAAGGTGGGAGCAGTATGGACATCAGGGGAGGGGGAGTTGGTTCCATAGAGCTGGGGCAGCCACAGAGAAGGCCCTCCTCTGTGGTCCCGCAAACCTGCATTGCTTAGTTGACTGGACCTGGAGAAGGCCAAGCCTGTATGATCTTATTGCTCTCTGGGAGGTATGCGGCAGGAGACAGTCCCATAAATAGTCTAATCCTTATCCATGTAGGGCTTCGATAAAGGAGCTCTTAAAACTCAAGCCAACTGTCAAAGGCCTGACTTTCCAAAATTCATAACTTGGAATGATGATAGCTATTATTTAATATCACCCTTATTTTCAAGTGTTAGAATGGGTTCCAATTAGGTTCCCCAGAGTTATTTTTAGAAAATAATTGTCATGAACACTTCGACGCCCACCAGCTTATTATTATTATTTTTTTAATGCTCTGTGCCACTCTACAACACACATCGGTATGTGATCAAGCTCCAAATTTCACCATAAGCTTAAAACGTAACCTCAACCAGGTGATTTCTCAAGAAAACAAGTCAAAAGTTTGGGTGTTGATCCACTGTTAACAACATTTATCGGTTTCTTTCCCAGCACTGACAGCCAGTGAAGGCTGTGGGTCACAAGTGAATAAATGGATTAAAAACACCACTGTGTTGCAGATCTTTCGCTTTATGCTTGATCGCTTCTCTGGTTCTTCATATTTACACCTGTCTTCAGGGACAAATCAGTGAGATTTTGTGTGCTGCTTCAGGGCCATCTTCAACCCTTATACTAACATAAGATTTGTTCTAACACGTATTACATAGCTATGTGATTTGCAAGGAAAGAAACAAGGCTGCTGATTTAAGACTATTTCTTTAAAAAGAGAAGGCAGATGTTGGTGGTGGTTTGCAGCAGAGGTGGAATAACAACATGGACACAGAGCTGGATTTAAAACTAGGTCATTTTTATTAATTAAATTAAAATTAATTTAATTCAACCTAACATGGACCCGCAGAGGTCAACGGAAATACTTCCGGGGTGGAAATGACATCAGAAAAACTTCCGGGGCAACTTAGGGCATAGCTCCATGCTGATCCAGGTGAAGGGGCCACGCCCTCACCTGGATCCCAGCCATGCCATACATGGTGTTGTTGTTTTTTGAAAATAATTTTTATTTACATACATGTTGGAGGTCTCGCCGTCCAATCCCTGAAAGGGAATTGAAATGGGTGAGACCCAGAGGCAGGTTCTCCCCAATTGCTCAGGTCAATTTAAAAGGCACCATGAGCCCTTGGAGAGAGTCTGCCAGTCATCCCCAAAGATGCCCAACAGAGAACACGCAGTTGCTAAACACCTCCCAATTTCTGCCCCTAACCTGCCAACCCAATGACCAGAGGTAAGCCAATTAGAACTAATCATGGAGCGAAGCATCCCCTAACCGGACGTCCCGCATTGCAGTGTGGAATAGGCAAAAAAAACGGTCGCAGAAAATACCGAGACTGCCAAAAATTCCTATTCGGCCCCCTAAGGGCGACCCCAGTAGCACACTGAAAGATAGGGAGGGCGGGCGGGTGTTCGCCTGCTCGTTGTCCGGGGCAAAAAGGAGGCCCCGAGCCTGCGCAGCCCCTTTTATAGGGCTGGCAGGCTCCGCCCCGGCAACGTCATCAGCAAGCGCTGATGACAACGCATGGCTGGGATCTTGTGAAATCTCGTGAGATCCCGGCCATTCAAAATGGCGGCAGAGTCCAAGAGCCGCCTTTCCCTGGCCCTGCCGCAAATCCTGGCCAGCATTAAGTCGCCGGCTGGGCATTCTATTGCAAATATGCCATCACTAAAAGAACATCAACTATATGTTTTCCCCTAAATATCCCCTTTTACTGATCACCTAATATTTAGGGTTAAATACATGTTGTTTATTCCCCATACGTTCCTATCTCATTTTGGACCTATGCTGACACATCAATCAGATTACGGTAGATTCCATTTAAAAATAAAAATAATCTTTATTAAATATTTACATTAAAGACAAAAACCATGAAAAGAAAAACAAAGAAAAACATGACTTATACAAACACATAAACATATATAATCAATCATATTTAAAATTATATATCAAATCTTAAACACGACGATTTGCACAGAGGTCAAACTATCCTGTTGATCTTATTTATTACACCTATTTATATCAGCCTATTAATTTATACTTTGCTATAATGAATCACTTATATACTATATCTTAATCTTATAATTTTTAGTCATATTACATAGGCCGTGAATTGTGAAAGAGGAAATTGCTAGACAACGACTTTTCTTTATATTATATATACATCATGATTTGGTTGAAGGATTAATAAGATTATTTATATTCTTTCATTTTATTTCAAATTGTGAGAGATCTTACAATTTACAAATATTTAAGCTTTTAGATATTTTCTCTGATTAACCCATTCGTACCACCAGCTCCAAGTTTGATAGAATTCTGTATCATCTTTTTCCTGTATTTCCAGTGTCAGTTTATTCGTTTTGGCAATTTCATATATTTTACTTATTAAATTTAATGTTGAGGGGATATTGCCTGATTTCTAATGCTGGGCATATACAAGCCTGGCAGCAGTATTTATATGCAATATTAAATATCTATCTTCTTTGGATATTTTTTGTCTATTCAATTCAATTCAATTCAATTTATTAGATTTGTATGCCGCCCCTCTCCGAAGACTCCAAGTAAATATAATTCCAGTTTTAGTGGAATTTACTGAGTAGTAATTCGTTCTAAATAATTTCTATATTTTTTTCAAAAATGTTTTTGAAGATGGGCACGTCCACCATATATGATAGTATGTTCCGTTATTATCTGGGCATTTCCAACATTTCGGGGATGAATTGGAATACATTTTAGATAAGCGGGCAGGTGGCAAATGCCCTGTAAAACATTTTATAAATGTTTTCTTTGTGTGTGATGATATTGTTAATTTATAATTGTTAGTCCATATTTTTCCCCATTCATTTATAACCAAAGTTTTTGGCACATGCAGTCATGGGACCCTTAACCTGTTCTATTATTTCATGATTTAGCAAAAAAAATTATAGTAAGTTAGTAAGTAAATAAATCTGAGTGACAAAATAATCCTTTATGAGAAGGGAACCTTAACGTGTTATTTGGGAGGAATGAATTGTTACTCACATTTGTAAGTGTTGCAAAGATTATCAGAATTTGCTTTAGATACCTTTTTCTTTTCTTTTTTCATTCTCTTTTGCAGGTTTGTAATTCATTCTTCCACATTTCTCTATTTACTCTACTTGTTATGTTTCTGTCGTTAGTCAACTTTATGTAAAATCTTTTTTAAAAAAGAAATTATACCAATTATATAAAAGGTGAGGCTTTTGAGGGTAGAACCACAGTTGTTTATTTTAAAGATTATCTTCAGAGACAAAGTTTAAGTTTCAAGGGTTGTTCCAGATTTAGAATTAATTAATTAATTCAAATAATTCTAAATTAATGTCCAAGAGCCCTTTCCACACTATGGGACACTCACACCTTTTTTCCCCTTCCCATGGTGGCAGTGAAATCTTCTATTCTAATGATGTGAAGTAAGAGCTACAAAGAGGGAAGATTCATGGTTGTTGAAATGAAAGGAATTAGATTTTGTCCAATTTTTCCGTCTCCACTCCAGGCCATTAATTAAAGTCGGAACTCCAAAGTCAAATCTTTCATGCTCTAACACCTTCTTCTCAAAGTAGAGAAGCATGCTGGTTACAATGTCATCATATGGTGATTTTAACAAGTAAAAGAGATTATACAAGTGTCTGGCTTCAGCAAAATAGTGTTTCCAAATGAACTCACCACTGGCCACTTTCATTCCTATTCACTGTGAATTTGGGACAGTGTGGACACTGGGGGAGTTGCAGTCATATTTACCTGGAGGTTGGACAAAGCTGAATAGCCTCATTTTGCTTATACATAGAGTTGAGATTACACTGAAACTATGGCTGAAATACTCCCGTAATTGAGAGCTGTTTAAATGGAAGTAAAGTAGAATTTTGGGATTATGGACAATTAAACTCCTGGAATGGCTTGCCTGGAGAAGTTGTGGGTGCTTCATCATTGGAGATTTTTAAGAAGAGACTGGACAGCCATTGGTCTGTAATAATATAGGAATTTTTGCTATAGGCAGAGGGATGGATTTGAAGAAGTCCAATAGAATAGAATAGAATAGAATAGAATAGAATAGAAAAAGAGTTGGAACGGACTTTGGACTCTTCTACTCCAACCCCCTGCTTAGGCAGGAAACCTAACACTGCTTTAGACAAATGGTTTCCAATCTCTTCTTAAAAACTTCCAGTGTTGGAACATTCGCAACTTCTGGAGGCAAGCTGTTCCACTGATTATTTTTTCCAAATGTCAGGAAATTTCTCCTTAGTTCTAAGTTGCTTCTCTCCTTGATTAGTTTCCACCCATTGCTTCTTGTCCTACCTTCAGGTGCTCTGGAGAATAGCTTGACTCCCACTTCTTTGTGGCAACCCCTGAGATATTGGAACACTGCTATCATGTCTCCCCTGGTCCTTCTTTTCATTAAACTAGACATACCCAGTTCCTGCAACCATTCTTCATATGCTTTAGCCTCCAGTCCCCTAATCATATTCTCTACACTTTTTCTAGAGTCTCAACATCCTTTTTACATTGTGGCGACCAAAACTGAATGCACTATTCAAAGTGTGGCCTTCCAACCTTATTACTCTCTTTTCTATATTCTTATTAAGAGATGAGAAATAGATGAGAAATAAATGAAGAATGAAGATTTAGAAGAGCTTCTTAAATAAATGTTGTTGGAACAGTGCTCTTACTTAGGATTTATGTGATAATACATTTTGAGATGATTCCTTGGGAACTTGCACATATATGACAGCAAGATGAGATAATGCAAATACAAAATGCAGATGTTTCCGCATTCTAATGTTCTGGACATACCACTTGGCTTCTTATGACAGCTGTGTGACTGTAACTTGTTGCTTGTATCCTAAGATTTTTATTAATATTGATTGTTTCTTCATTGCTTATTTGAAAATTATTAAGTGTTGTGCCACATGATTCTTGACAAATGTATCTTTTTCTTTTATGTACGCTGAGAACACATGCACCAAGACAAATTCCTTGTGTGTCCAATCACACTTGGCCAATAAAATTCTATTCTATTCTACCTGAAGACCGCCTATTTTAAAACCTTACTTTTAACTTGTAATTTGTGTTTCACTTTTCACTTTGCAGAGAATAATTATAATTAGTTGATGAATATTCATGATTCAAGGTCAATTGCCTATTAAGCTTTTCTCCAGGTAAATGCAAATATTAGTTACCGAGGCACAGTAATTAGCATTAAACTAACTTCTATGGAGGATGCTAAATTCAATGTTATAACTTATATGTCAAGATTCATACTAGTGAAAATCAAGTGGTAAACATTAGTCTTACTCAGGATTTGGCTTACTCAGTAGTAGATTTCGGATATGACTTAGTTAGATAGGAACTCTTTATTAATATGTTTATTCATTTTCTATGCTACCTGTCTCACTCTCACTCAACAAGAATGAACCAAAATATGCAAATATGCTTTCCCCACAGCACTATATAGGTATTTATATAAGTCTATGCTCCAAGATTTAAACTTTCCCCTCCTCCCCTTTGGTCTCATATTTCCAAGTCAATAGATGTTCCTCTTGAGAAGTACCTGATCGGTAGTGACAAAATAGATCTCTTTGTTGATTCTTACCTTCCTTAATTGATTGGTTGTATAAAAGTCCTACAAGATACAGAGCCAGGCTATCTGTAGGACTGCCTCTTTCCTAACTGTCTCTCTTCAGCCCACCAGATCTAGTAGAGAGGGCATGCTCTGGGACCCTCCCATCAATTAATGTCATCTGGTTGGAGGCCAAGATTTGTGCCTTCTTTGTTATATTGGGGAAGAACAAGCAGAACAGGGAGGCAGAGTTAAATATGTCATCAGCTTCAAATTGTTGCATTCCTACGAGCTGTCCAGGTCCAACTGCTCTTGATTCTTATCTGGTAGCAATTTAGTATTGAGCTGTAGTTGACTAGATTCTTTCGTATAGGCTTGAATGTATTTTCCAATGGATGGTCCCTTCCTTTGTTCCTGGCAGATTTAATGTAGTTGTTGTGGGCTGAGCAACTATATAAACCAGTGATGGTGAACCCTTTTCCCTCGGGTGCCGAAAGTGTATGCGCACACACTATCATGCCTGCACAAGTGTCTACAGCCATATTCAATGCCTGGGGAGGGTGAAAATTGCCTCCACTCCTCCCCGAAGGCCCTTTGGAGGCCAGAAACAGCCTGTTTCCCAACTTCCGGTGGGCCCGGTAGGCCTGTTTTTCACACTCCCCAGGCTCCAGAGGCTTCCCTGGAGCTTGGGAGGGCAAAAACGCCCTCTCACATCCCCCTGGAGGCCCTGTGGAAGTTGAAAATGCCCCCCCATCATTGATATAAACCATTTAAATAATTAAAAATAAATACGTGTGATTTTGTATATATATATATAAAACCCCAATCTACTGTAGCGCTATACTATTTTTGTTTTGTTTGGATTTTCCCCCCTAATATCATTATCTCAGTAAATTAGAAATCAAAACCAAATGAATCTCATCTAACAATCTGCTTTAGTTCCAATTTAAGGCTACATTCTGGGTTAAATGAAAGGAATTGTGTGGTGGTTTAGAGTTGGAGCTCTCACCTCACAATCAGGAGGCTGTGAGTTCAATCCTAGGTTGAGGCAGATATTTCTCTTATCTGGACATACTGAGGATATATTTGCTGAGCAAAACTCCACATCTGGCCATTAGAACACCCCACACCTGCTCCATTGCAGTTGCTCAGACTCTACCCCACAAGAAATTATGGGGTCGTTAAATTCTTGGTTGAATGAAAAAGGATGCCTTGTATATTTGTCAAACATTTTGCATGCAAGCTTGTGAAAAATTAAGATCAACAGTGATCTCTCTTCTTTAGTATAAACTTCAATAAAATTCAATTTAAATATTCAATATTAATTTTCAGGAATAGAGAAACACTTATCTTTGTGCTTTGGTGTCATTTAACCAGATTAAACAATATTCTCCATCCTAACATAATGCAATGGTGGTTTTAGCATGTATTAATTTTTAATTCGAACAGAAAAATGGGAAGTGATATGAGATCTATTCCATAATAACCATAATGTCCCACACCTTATTTTGCCATCCATCTTGATGTTACTTTTTAATATTTATTTCAGATAAACCTGTGAGCTGATGCAGGAATCCATCATTTCACTCCAGTCTTCTTCCATTTTGTGATCCATGAGCAAACTTTCCCCCAGAAATCTTTCCTTCAAATTAAACAAGAGTGTTGAAACACCTGGGAAGCTGCAGACAGGTGATACCAAAAGACAAGATATTCACACAGGGGTTCCTTATTACAAAATGAACAAGTACCTTTCTCCACCTATGAAAATTCAGTTGACATTTTCAATGAAAACAATCCCTTGTTTATCACCAAAATGAAAATTATAAAAAAGTTCAAGTTTGTGGCATAAAAAATATATAAGGGATTGTGATTCTCTCATCTGAAAACCCCAAAGGAATCAACCTCATTTTAAAAGTTTTCTCTCAAACATGGAAACATAGAAACATAGAAGATTGGGAACAGAAAAAGACTTCATGGTCCATCTAGTCTGCCCTTATACTATTTCTTGTATTTTATCTTAGGATGGATATATGTTTGTCCCAGGCATGTTTAAATTCAGTTACTGTGGATTTACCAACCACGTCTGCTGGAAGTTTGTTCCAAGCATCTACTACTCTTTCAGTAAAATTCTACTACTCTTTAAGTAAAAATTAAAAAAAAATAAATGATCTGTTATTGTCCAGGAAAATGTAGGCAACAAGGGCAGGGAACCAATGCAGGGAGTTCTCTACATCAGTCATTCTTCCACCGCCTTCCATTTATGTTCCACCACTTTCCTTAAAAGGGACTGCTTTTCCATGGGATTTAATACCAACAGTAAACATGAGAAAAAGAAGCAAAGTTTGATCGCGGCACTCTGTTTTGCAAAGCCTGGTCTTTTGTCAGTATTTCACACTTGATTTCCCTGACCTGCCTCACCCAAACTTCCTGCATCTATCGCTGTTTTCCACATTTCGGTTTCTTGGGAATACACCAACTTCGTTTGATGGAGATTTCATGTGAGTAAAACTGTCAGAGCTGGAGACTTCTCAACTCAAAGAGGAGGGACTGAAACCCCAAGGAGGATAACTTGGGTTTCAACTACGGTCTACGGTAGAACTCCTCAGCCAAAAAAAAGTAGCTGTTTCTGTGCATTATTCTGACAGGAGGCCTGAAGGGTTGTGCATTCACCGAGGTGAAGGTTTTTGCCCACGGAAAAGCAGTTTTCGAAAAGGAAAGAAAAAGCCAATTTGGGCAGTGCGTAAAGCCTTGGAGAACTAGGGCAAGAAGAAGAGCGAGGGGCAAAGGAGAGTGAATGCTTGAAAACACCCCTTTAGTCCTCAAGTGGCTGTTGTTGTGGCATGAAACCAAACTGATCTGTCATCTCTAAGATCCTTTAAATTTTATCCTGCTGTCAGGTGAGGAAAGGGCAGTTGGTAGCAGCTGTGTTAATTTAGATGTGACAACTTTAAAAAAGAAGAGGAGGAGGAGGGATTGGGTAGAGAGAACACCACAGCTGAGAAGAAATCAGCTGTGGGGATAAAACTGAAGTTTGAGAAGTGTGAGAATCTCAGAAATAGTATTTGGGTTTTGCAGAATAGAGTTTGCTAGTTGTCTGCTTAAATGAAGACGTGGGCTTGAAGATTTGAATGGAATATTCAGTAATCTTTGGTGACAAAGCATCCTATTCTTCAGGTACATGGTTTTTCAAAAGAACTTGAAAAGCTTTCTTCTGAAATTCTTTTCATTCATATGTATGCTGGGTTGGGAATTGTCCAATGATCCAAGTTTCTTTTTCTTTTCTTAAAGAGAGAATTCTAATTCTTTATTAATTTCCACATTTTAGGAAAAGTCTAGAAAGTTGTGGTTTCATTTCCTCTTTGCACTGATACTACACTGCTCAAAAAAATAAAGGAAACACTCAAATAACACATGCTAGATCTTAATGAATACTTTCTCTTTGAATACTTTGTTCTGTACAAAGTTGAATGTGCACAACAGCGTGTGAAATTGATTGTCAATCAGTGTTGCTTCCTAAGGGAACAGTTTGATTTCACAGAAGTTTGATTTACTTGGATTTACCTAATATGTGGAAATTAATAAAGAATTAGAATTCTCTTTTTGAGAAAAGAAAAATAAACTTTTATATACTTTTCTTTAAGTGTTCCCTTTATTTTTGGGGCAGTATATTTCAAAATCACATTTTTTTTTGGGGGGGGGGGAAGAGATCAAGATGTGCTATCCCCCCCCCTTTTTTAAAAAATGCAGTATTTGTTTGAGGCTTAGCTGAGAATTTGCTAGTTGCCTACTTAACTAGGAACATTTGGCTAGTCCTCTGCAGGATTCAGTTGTCTTGAAGTGTAAAATTTTCCTACCCCAATAGACATGTGAAAATATAATGCTCTAATTATTTGCTAGTGGCTGATTTAATTTTTTGAATATTAGATTCACTGTTTTAATCTGGTAGTTTCACTGGGGTGAGGCAACCAACCAGAATGCAAAATAAATCTCAAAACTAAGGCTGCAGAATTTAATTGACTGAGCAGGCTGATGCATTTATTCCTTTTCTGTAATTATTAACTGAAGCCCTAATTAAATGTATAGAAGAGAAGTATTCATGGAAGTTACAGATAGCATGCACCACCTTAGAAGTTCCATCCTTTAGAAGAAATAACATTAGTGAGAATAAATAAATAATCCTCATTTTTTTCTCCTCATAAGGGTGAAGTTTCTCCTAAGATATTGCTCACCAGTATGAATGACATCATCAAAACAAGGTGAGTGTTGTTTTTACTTGGCTGTTTTTATATTTATGCACAGTCAAATAATTAACCAATATGACATATTAGGGACATTGTGAGTAATTAAATATGACAATGCCTTGGTTAGTAACTAGTTGCAAAAGCAGAGTTCCTGTGAAAGGAAAGTGGGAAGATATTTGTGATTCATCATGAAAAGGATTTTGAAAAGTTGGGCTGAGTTTTCTCTAGAAATTTCCTTGCACTACATAATATGTAATAACAGTGTTGGAAGGGACCTTGGAGATATTCTAGTCCAACCTCCTGCTTAGGCAGGGAACCCCACACTACTTGTAGGGTAGTTATCAAAATTGTTAGCCAACATCTTCTTAAAAACTTCCAGTGTTGGACCATTCACAACTTCTGTAGTCAAGCTGTTCCACTGATCAATTTTTCTGTCAGGAAATTTCTCTTTAGCTCTAAGTTGCTTCTCTCCTTGTTTAGTTTCCACCCAGTACTTCATGTTGTACCCTCAGGTGCTTTGGAGAATAGCTTGACTCTCTCTTCTTTGTGACAATCCCTGAGATATTGGAACACTGCTATAATATCTCCCCTGGTCCTTCTATTCATTAAACTAGACATACCCAGCTACTCTAGCTTGATGAGTCAAGGGAGATGTTGATGAACTGGGAATAAGTGTTGATCCACAGCCTGAATCTAGTTCAACTTGGAATATTTTGGGATTGTTACTCTTGAAATGCAGACTGATCACTCCAATTTACTGCATGCTTCACTTATTTCAAAAAAGGACATATAATATTCCTGCCTTAGTCGTGCACACTTACAAGTTTAAACTAGATTCTTTTGATGTTGCTTAGATATGAGAAGCATCATAGAAGGAGCACAGCAGGGAAGAGTATTGGGTAAAGAAAGTGACTGGTCTGTCCCCAATTCAAAGTGACTCTGGGACCTGGGAGACTTTGGTTGCAGTCCAGTCTCAGCAATGGAGGTTTTATTGCATAACTTTGGGACAATCAGCCACTCTGAGCCCAGAGTATTGTGGCCATGAGAAAAATTAGAGGGGAAGAATGTCAGGCTGCCTTGAGAGGGAAGGTAGGATACAAACATAGCAAACTAATAAATATATTACAGGGACTGAGTCCCCACTGTAATGAAAGAAACATAGAGCCTGTGTTAGATTTTTAGTCCTTCTGGCAAGAATAGAATTCATTTCCCAAATCAGCCGGTGGAACAGAGAATACAAATCAGAATGGACAGCACAAAGATGTTTAAATCACTATTTCTGAAAGTTAGGTCTGGTACTGGGAATGTTAGATCCCTTGTACTGGGAATGTAGGGTCTCTTCTGACCCAGCTGTCGGACCAAGGAATTTGTTAGAGAACAAACAGCGTCCAAACAAACTTTGTTTTAATATTCACAAACTAAAAATTATCTGTCTTAGCAGTCATTTTTAAAGTCAATGAAATAATAAAACAGTCTTTTCAGAGCAACAGCTATTGATTAACTTTCTTAATGGCTGGCAATAGTCCAAGCAACAAGAGTCAAAAGTCCAATGAAGAGTTTCTCTGATAACAGCACACATTCTTGCTATTGTTGGCAGAATGCCCAGTTGCAATTTGCAGGAAACCGGATGTCTTCCAAACAAGAGCAGATCATGAGTTTTGAAGTCAAAAGACACAATGGGAATGAACAAAGTTGTTTCCTGCAAATTGGTCAGTCTTTTTCATCACTTAAATAGTCTATGGGAGTGGCCGATTAATTTTAAGCCTTATCCCTAGTAGACCTTCTCCTCAGGAGCCACTCCTGCCTTTTAGCAACTCTGCATGCACGCACGTTGAGGACAGGCTTCCTTTTCTTTTTGTTTTTTTTTTCTTCTTCTTCTCCTTTTCCTTCTCCTCCTCCTCCTCCCCCTTCCTGCTCCTCCTCTTCCTCTTCTTCCCTCATGACATACTCTGGAGCTTCTAAATGCCCTGGCTGAATCTCTGTCTCTGGCATCAAGTTTTCTCCAACCTCCTCATTGCCAAACTCTGGTTCCAGCTTCCCAGGTTGCTGGCAGGCCACAACAGGGTCTGTGTGTGCTGATCAAGTACACAAACAGGTCCAAATACCATACTCTCCAGATAGGTCAGTAGGTCAGTAGGTCGGTCGGTCGGTAGATAAGTAGATAGAGAGATGATAGATAGATAGATAGATAGATAGATAGATAGATAGATAGATAGATACTGTAGATAGGGAGAGAAAGAGGGGGGAGGTAGGTAGAGAGGTAGGTAGGTAGATGGATGGATGGATGGATGGATGGATGGATAGACAGATTAGGTAGGTAGGTAGATAGATAGAGAGGGGGGAAAGGGAGGGAGGGAGATAGATATATAGATATATAGATAGATAGATAGATAGATAGATAGATAGATAGATAGATAGATAGATAGATAGATAGATAGATAGATAGATACTGTAGATAGGGAGAGAAAGAGGGGGGAGGTAGGTAGAGAGGTAGGTAGGTAGATGGATGGATGGATAGACAGATTAGGTAGGAAGGTAGGTAGGTAGATAGAGAGGGGGGAAAGGGAGGGGGAGGGAGATAGATAGATAGATAGATAGATAGATAGATAGATAGATAGATAGATAGATAGATAGATAGATACTGTAAATAGGGAGAGAAAGAGGGGGGAGGTAGGTATAGAGGTAGGTAGGTAGGTAGATGGATGGATGAATGGATAGACAGAGTAGGTAGGTAGGTAGGTAGATAGAGAAGGAGAGAGATGGGGGGAAAGGGAAGGAGGGAGGGAGGAAGATAGATAGATAGATAGATAGATAGATAGATAGATAGATAGATAGATAGATAGATAGATAGATAGATAGATGATAGATAGATAGAGAGATAGATAGATACCGATAGATGAAAGACCCCCCTTCTCTTGCTACAGACATTCACACGCCTCCTTTAACCACATACAGACAGTAAACTCCCTTTTCCAAACTTGTGCTGATAGATGCGCACAAACCAAAGATCATCTCTTTACCTGTGCTCTCCTCTCCCAAGTCACACCCAGCCCATTACTATCTTAGTTCAGGGACCAAGGTCAAGCCTCTTAACAGAAATGGCATTTTCACTTCCATCCCTTAACAGCAGTTCAAATGGTAAATATCTCATTAAATCTGATGGGAAGAACATCCCTGGTCCCCAAACCCTTTGATGTGAAAGGCCATATCATGAACATGGCCTTAAGATTCTGCTTCAAACTTTCAAGCAGCCCATCAATTTACAGCTAATAGGAACTTTGATAAATGCTTTTTAGCTCTCCCCGGCTACTGTAATTGTCACTTCTTCTGACAGGCATGGAGTAGCAAAGCAAGGCAAATTCTATTCTGATGTCTTTGGAGGGTGAAAGATAACTTATTCCAGAACATATTGTAGTAAGACACTTGCTGAGTATGTCATACTTCTAAATTCATTTTCACCGTAGCAACATCTGTTGAAACATGTTGTGTTTCCAGGACATCTCTGTGACCCTAACTCTCCCATGTCATCCAGTCATTGAATTTCACATTTTTATAGTCAGTGAAGGGCTGCAAAAATTGTTACTACCACACTGTGGGCGTGGCTTATTTTGTGGGTGTGGCTTGCTGGCCATGTGACCAGGTGGGAGTGGCTTGATGATCATGAGACTGGGGGTGTCTTAAAGGTCATGTGACTGGCCTTAAAGGTGGCCAACTTGACATCACTCACGTCAAGGGTTAGGGTTAGGGTGCCTGGCCTCTCCTCGCCCCAAAGAGATACAATTTTCCTATCTATTTACTATTACTGAACATTCAAAATATACTATTTAATTCTATGTATGTATGCATGCCATATGTGTACATACATATTACACACAGGCATACAAAAATATACGTTATCTACTGTATAAACTATGTGTATGTACACACACACACACATATGCACAGCTCTTCTAAAATTATACACAATCAACCTCATTTACTGCGATAGGAAAAACATACCCAGAGCCCAGTAGGGAAAAAAAGAAAAAAAATTCAAAATTTTCTATAGGTTCTGTGTACCTGACCAAAACTTTTCTACGGGTTCTGCATACCTGACCGTACCTGTAGGAGCCCATCACTGACTATAAGTATCACAACACTAAGTATGATAAAAGGTCAGGCTAAAAAATGAAGTTAACACCTCCTTGCCTTTTATAAGCTGCTTAAAACCCACCTCTGCTGCCAGGCATGGGGGAATTGAGATACTCTTTCTCCCTAGGTCTTTACAATTTTATGCATGGTATGTCTGTATGTATGTTTGGTTTTATAATAATGGGTTTTTAACTGTTTTAGTATTGGATTATTATTATATGCTGTTTTATTGCTGTTGTTAGCCGCCCCGAGTCTGCGGAGAGGGGCGGCATACAAATCCAATAAATAAATAAATAAAATAAATAAAATAAATAAATGAATATCTCTCCCCTGACTTTTTGGGGTGGTTGTCAACCAGTGTTGCCAAATCCCTTTTATTTCAGTTTTTGGAAGTTGATATTCTGCTATCATTCCTATAGTCTTCAACAATGACTAAATATCAACCTGAACACACACAAGAATCCAATCAAGGCTACATCATTTATCTTCTCTTTTTTTAAAGCTGAGAAGTATATGTACCCAGAAGTCTGATATGGGCTAAGATTACCCTAGATTAATAATTACTTTAAGTTCATTATTACAAAGAAGACAGATGTTTACAAAGCTCATTGCTTAGCTAAACCAACTTTTTTCCATAATTATTGAATTACTGGAAATTAAATTGTTCAGATAATGTTCTTGCTGCCCAACATATTACTAATTTGGTATTGAGAGATGAAAAGTCATTGAGAGTAATTGAAAACCTTGATATGGGAACAGGTGTACAAAGATGTTCACACTAATTGCTTAATCAGAAAACAATAACTAATGCTATTAACCCTCTTGCTGATTTTTCAAATGTTTATTAATTTAGACACCTGTGTTATTCTGAAACTATTTAAAAGAATCTACAAATCTACACTTTGAGCTATAAATTTACAACCGGGAAAGTGTTATTTCTTGATCAATATTCCTGAATTAAACACTAACATGATTAAAAGTACTTGCTTTACTGTGATGGTAATTGCAAGCTTTTCAGCTGTTTATATATAATTGTTAACATTTGCACCAAGTCATCAAACATGTGTATTTCAATTAAAAATTCCAGTTTCTAATTTTCCATATGTCTGGTAAGTTATGAGTCTTGGTTCATATGAATGAATCAAGAAAAATTAAGCAAAATCTAATACTTTTCTGATGATTTATATGAAGAAAAATAAGAATCTAAATACATTAATCCATCTTCCTCTGCCTATACTTTGATCAGGATGGGAATGAAGTATTTACGTGGAGTAAACTGAAGAGGATATGTTGACATTTGTAGTTCTGTGGTAGAATGAAGGCTTTGCATGTAGAAAATCTTCTAGGTGGAACCATAAAAAATCCTGCTTCCAACTCAGAAAATTTAAAGTCAGTCAGCATTTTGTAAGGTGAATCTATGGCATAACTTCATATCTTTCTAAATTTATATTGTGTCAATCAACTGGGAGTTTAGAGTCTATAGAAAAGTAATAAATTGATAGCTGCTCCTTTCAAAATTTAGTTCAGCTCAAGCAATGGCAATTTCTCAATAGTAGAACATCTGGAGATTGGATAGGAACTGCTGTTGCATAGACTGAATAATAGAAAAGTAGAAAAGCATTCAGTTCCAGAATCAGTCTGAAGATGACCCACATTGTCTATAGCTCTTTAATGTAGCTGCCTCTTTTCTGGGGATTTCATTTGTTCTGTCATATTTATATCCCAATATTCTTATATATTATAAGAATATAATATACATATATATTATAAGAATAGGACTGAATACACAGTACTCCATTCTCCATTTTTCTACCCAGTTTAGACTGAGACTGAGTGACTGCCCAGAAGTCACCTAATGAATAGCCTTTCTTTTTTATTTTTACACATAACTTATATCAACATTTTTTACAAAATAAAAGAAAATAAAGAGTACAAAAAATAGTTGGAAAAGAAGAGCAAATAGGAAAAAAACATAGAAAAAGAAAAGAAAAGGGGAAAATTTTTATAAAGAAGTGACTTCAAACTTTGTTGAATACAGAGATAGATAGATAGATAGATAGATAGATAGATAGATAGATAGATAGATAGATAGATAGATAGATAGATAAGAACCAAACTGGTAGCAAAAGTAAGTGAAACCATTACTGCTCCAACCCCACCCTGCCTTAATCCTCAGACCATAAAACAGACAGTGTAGATTTTAGTTTCAGGTTTGTAAAATTCTGTGAATACAAATTTACTGCAAAGTAGAAACTACCTGCTCATGTTTCCTATCTGGACTACCTGGTAATGCTGATCCTGGAACTTACCTAATGAAAGTCCATGATGAAGTTGGATGCACTGTTGGCTGTACCCAGGGGTGGGCAGCTGCCCAGACAGGGTGGAACGCAGTGGGGTAGCGAAAATGAGCTCCATCCCAGAGCACTCAATTTGCACTGAAAGATGAAAGAAAATGCAGGGCATCCTGCATAAGCCACACCCAAAGCGTGGTAGTAAAAAGTTTGGTAGCCCTTCACTGGCTGTACCTATTCTTAATTCATGATTTTCCCTTAGCTTTCCAAGGCAGAATTTCTTCAATCCCTCCCCCTCTCTCTCCCCCTCTCCCCCTACCTCTTTCTCTCCTTCCATCCCCTCCCCTCCCTTTCTCTGTTTGCAAAGCAAATGAAAAAAAGCATTTCAGGCAGCCTGAACAAGGCTACTGAGATGAAATGTTAATAGTTTCACTTTATGCTATGCTTCTATTTTATTACTAATAATGCTATGTTTCTTTCTAATACAAAGTCGCTGCTGGAGTCAATATACAAGCATACTTAGTTAAGTTGCATATGAAGAACAGTTGCAGGAACTGACTATGTCTAATTTAAGGAAAAGAAGGACCAGGGGAGACATGATAGCACTCTCAGGGGCTGCCACAAAAAAGAGGGAGTCAAACTATTCTCCAAAGCACCTGAGGGTAGAACAAGAAGCAATGGGTAGAAAGTAAGGAGAGAAGCAACTTAGGACTAAGGAGACAATTCCTGACAGAACAATTGATCAGTGGAACAACTTGCCTCCAGAAGTTGTGAAGGCTCCAACACTAGAAGTTTTTAAGATGTTGGATAACCATTTGTCTGAAGTAGTATAGGGTCTCCTACCCAAGCAGGGGGTTGCACTAGAAGACCTCCAACAACTCTGTTGGTGTTATTATCAGTTTATCCTACCACAAATCAGGAATCGCTAGGATGCTGATGTTGGTAACAATGTTATGTGGAAAAATCTGGCATTTCTTAGAATACGTTGATGTCCTCATCTCGCCGTGTATTGTCGCGAAGTGCATTTGTCCCCTCCTCCAAATAATGACTAATTCTGTTATTTTTTGAGAGCATACCATTCAACAAAGCAATGCAGTAAGCTGGCCTTTTGAACATGATTGGCATCCTGGTTGGAAATATTTGACTATTCCTCTAATAGCTAAATAGCTAATATTGTAAGCTATTTGTTTACTAGAAGAGGCTGGTTCCAGTTGTCACTGGGGTTTTTAATTAGAAAGTGGAATGATAGGTTATAACAGTTAGTGGGAGTAACATTTTTTTAAAAACCCAAAAGGCTTCTCGGAAGTCATTCTCGCTCTCCCTGGGAACAGTGCTTATTCTGATTGGAAAGGGGGAGAAAACTCAATTGGCCAGAGCTTCATTTTCTAAGGAGAGAGAGCAGTTCTTTTATGTAGGTATGGAAATGGGAGAATAACAACACAATTGAACAGCGTGAGCCGAATAAATGGACAGTATTAACCATATCATTCCAGCAGTCTCCACAGCGGCCGTAATGTCTTAAGAGTATGTGGAAAGTAAATGAAATAGCACAGTGATTACACTGATTACAGCATTTCTAAATATGTTAGGATCTATTTTTGCTTCAGCAGCACTGTAATTATGCTTCAAAAATGCCACACACTGAGTGGTTTCATTCTTATGGCATTACTTCCTTGCTCATTTATTTCAACTAATGCCAGGCCCAATCTCATACTCAGCTGAGCATCATCTTCCATTTACTAAGTAACAACAGGCCAATGCATGTAAGGGAATTCAGCTTCCTCTCTTTTTCTGTTAAGACATATGATGTCAAGCAAGAGCAATTGGGTATTACAAGCCCAGGGACTTAACGTATTTTGGAGTATAAGACGCACCTTAGTTTTTGGGGAGGAAAATAGGGAAAAGAATCTGCTTACCAGGTATTCTCATCTGGCTAGCATCCCCAGTCTGGTCAGCTTCAGCAAATTATTTTATCCCCTGGTTTGGGCTTTAAAAAAACTTCATTTGGGGAGAATAACAATGAAAGAGCTTGCAAACCAGTAAGAGCTGGGAACATCATTGGCACCTGGAAAGAAACATCCCATTCATCTTTTGTCAAGATGATAGTTGAATAAGAGTTAATAATTAGAGAAGCAGTGTTTAAGGACCCTGGCGTATATAGACTGGAAATGTATAATCATTTTAGGTCTATCATTTTCATGTAATACAGAATCTTACAAAAGATATTAACTCTGCTTTTAATGATGAGTAGGAAAGACAGCATTTTGAATAAGCAAGTGGCAAATTTATTGAAATTGACCATGAATTAGCTACAATTCTAAAATCTCATTTACAAATCACTTGTCTGAGTAAAATATTTCCTACATGTTATTCTACTTATTCCATTTTATTCTGGCAAGTTTGCCTCCAAGGAAAATTGGAATATTGGAATATTCTTTATTGACCAAGTGTGATTGAACACACAAGGGATTTGTCTCCAAAGCATAATCTCAGTGTACATACAAACAATAAAGTATAAAGTCATAGATTATAAATGATAAGTTACAATCATAAATCATAAGATACACACAAGTGATAAAGGAGTAGGTAATGGGAATAGATGTAAAGGATAATGGTCCAACTATGTTGGTAAATATCCTTAGACATAAGGATTACTGGGTAAATTAGATAGTCAGCTGGCACAAGGGGGAAAAACTGTCTTTGAGTCTAGTTGTTTTGCCATGCCCTTGAGAGGCTTCTTGGAGGGAGAAGTTGAAACAGTTTATATTTTTAGGTATATTTTTTTCAGCCCTCTTTCTGATCTATGCATTATACAGGTCCTCAGTGGAAGGCAGTCTGGTTGCAACTGTTCTTTCTGCAGTCCTAACTATTCATGTAAATTTGTACTTGTCCTCTCTGGTTGCTGTGCCAAACCAGACAGCCACTGTGGGCGTGACTTATTTTGTGGGTGTGGCTTGCTAGTCATGTGAGCAGGGGGGGCTTAACAGTCATGCAACTGGTTTAAAGGTGGCCAACTTGATGTCACTCACCTCAACGGTTTGGGTTAAGCTTAGGGTGCCTGGCCTTTCCCCACCTCAAAGAGATACAATTTTTGTTATCTGTGTTTGTTTTCAAAGATATAAAAGGACTTTGCTTTTTACCAGCGTGTCTGGCTATTCTTTTTAGTTGGTGTTGACGTCTGGGGGAACCCAGACAGAACATTTACTATTACTGAACATCCAAAATATACTATTTAATTCTATGTATATATGCCCTATGTGTACATAGATATTACATACAGGCACACAAAAATATACATCATCTACTATATAAACTGTATGTGTATGTACACACACACACACACACACACACACACAAAGCTCTTCTAAAATTATACACATTCAACCTCATTTATTGCAATAAGAAAAAACATACACAGAGTCCAGAAGGGAAAATAAAAACCAATTCAAAGTTTTCCTACCGGTTCTGCGTACCTGACCGTACTTGTAGGAGCCCATCACTGTAAACAGCTATTGAGGTACAAATGATGTATTTTTTTATTTTATTTATTTATTCATTTGTCCAAAACACAAATACATAGGAAGAAAAATAGACATGTAGTAATATATATAAGGGTAAAGTGAACTTAGAGGAGAGGATATATGAAAGAAAGAAAATATATATGATAAGTGAGAGAAAGGAAAGACAATTGGACAAGGGACGAAAGGCACACCAGTGCACTTATGTATGCCCCTTACTGGCCTCTTAGGAACCTGGAGAGGTCAATCGTGGAGAGTCTAAGGGAGAAATGTTGGGGGTTAGGGGTTGACACAATTGAGTCCGGTAATGAGTTCCACGCTTCGATAACTCGATTGTTGAAATCATATTTTTTACAGTCAAGTTTGGAGCGGTTCGTATTAAGTTTGAATCTGTTGCGTGCTCTTGTGTTGTTGCGGTTGAAGCTGAAGTAGTCATTGACCGGTAGGACGTTGCAGCATATGATCTTGTGGGCAATATTCAAATTGTGTTTTAGGTGCCGTAGTTCTAGGCTTTCTAGGCCCAGGCTTGTTAGTCTATTTTCGTAGGATATTCTGTTTCGAGTGGAGGAGTGAATGAGGCAGCAAGGCCTTATTCATGTGAGGCTTAGCAATCCTGGGTGATATTTCACTGTATTACCATATAAGGTGAAAAGTAAAATGTATTAATATAAGGTAAAAGGTAGAATGTAAGCATGCTAATGCTGAGTCTTTGGGTGGTGAACTGCAACTTGATTGGGCCAGGGCATTATAAGATGCAAATCAACGTCACCATTCCCCTGTGGTCGTTTGCTGTTGATGATGGTTGTTGGCTGAGCGTGAGTTAGATTTTGAGTAGAATTGAGATAGTGATATGAGGAAACCTGGATTGGTTTAGTATCTACTAGAAACCTAGATTGGTTTTGTATCTGCTTGTAAGTAAGCTGAATATAGCTTATGTAAAGTTCCTGTATATAGAAGACTGAAGATATTTTTCATTGAAGAGTAAACTACTGTTTTATACAAACGTGTCTTCATCATTTATCTGGTTCTTTAATTTCCACAATATATTTTGATATCTTATCTAGTCCTCCTGCATTACTCTGCATATATATATCCAGACAATTCCATAGCTCAGAAGTAGCCACTGATTCTTTCTTTATCAAATCTTTTCCCAGCCTCGTCATCACTGCTTAGATTTTAAAAAGGGGGATACCAAAGTGCCCCTCATCGACTTTGTATAAAAGACCCCACCATTTGGCTTTACATTTCTTTGTGCCAAAAGCACCAAATGGGGTATTTATTTTTCCTTTCCATACCTCCTCTCTTTTTCTTTCATGACATGCCTATTAAGCAGCAAATCCTTTTAAACAACCGGCCCTCTTGAAATCTTGGCAAAAAATGTAAGCGCATTGCAGACAATGGCCAATTGGAATTGTGGTGACCTTTTTCACTGTATTTTTCAAAGAAATCAGGTGAAGGAAATGACCAGGCCTCATTAACAAATGGAAATATATAACAAAGCTAACAGAATGGGTTTAGCTATAAACTAAAGCAGCTGTGAATGGACCTAATCTGTCTTGCAGGGCTAGAATAATTTACATTCTGACATACAGTGGAACCTCGACATACGAGCAGCTCTAATTACGAGCTACTCGAGATAAGAGCTGGGAGGGGAGCGACATTTTTGTTCGCCTCCCGAGCTCACATTCGGGATACGAGCGCCAAGGAGCTGTCTCCTGAAGCCGAACGCTAACTTCCGCGTTCGGCTTCAGGAGACAGCTCCTTGGCGCTCGTATCCCGCATGTTTTAAAAGGTTGCAGCCAGCCTGGGGGGCTCGGGGGGGTGCTGGCAAGCCCCCCAGGCCGGCTGCAACCTTTTAAAACACGAGCGCCGCTTCGCAGCTGTCTCCTGAAGCCGAACGCGGAAGTTAGCGTTCGGCTTCAGGAGACAGCTGCGAAGTGGCGCGCGTGTTTTAAAACGTGGCAGCCGGCCTGGGGGGCTCGGGGTGAAGCCCCCGAACCCCCCAGGCTGGCTGCGACGTTTCAAAACACCTCGCCGCTTCGCAGCTGTCTCCTGAAGCCGAACGCTAACTTCCGCGTTCGGCGGCAGCGGGTTTTTTTGTTGTTGCACGGATTAATTGACTTTACATTGTTTCCTATGGGAAACAATGTTTCATCATACGAGCGTTCCGACTTACGAGCCTCCTTCCGGAACCAATTAGTCTCGTAAGTCGGGGTTCTACTGTATTGCACATTCTGTAAACAATAGCATTTAGACTTATTTCATTCATTCATTCATTCATTCATTCATTCATTCATTCATTCACTCATTCATTCATTCGTTCATTTGATTTCTATGCTGCCCTTCTCCTGAGACTCAACAACAAATAAATGCAAAATGTGTAAGAAATCTAATATTAAAACGTACTAAAAACTTCAATACTAAAAATTAAATTCTAAAACCCCAATACAGTAGAGTCTCAGTTATCCGTCCTTTGATAATCCGACAAATTTGCGGATAATCCGATGTCACGGTTGCTTGGGGTGGGGGGTGCTGTAGGCATTTCCGTGCACTCCAGACACACACCAAAAGATGGCAGCCGCAATGGGGAAGCAATCTGGGAGAAGGGAAGCAGGCAAGGAAGCGAGAGAGACGAAGAGGGAAGCGGAAGAGCATCAGGCTAGATTCATTGCAGGACCACCTTCTGCCATGTGAGTCCCAACGACCGATTAGGTTCCACAGAGTTGGCCTTCTACAGGTCCCGTCACCCAGACAATGTTGCTTGGCAGGGCCTAGGAGAAGAGCCGTCTCTGTGCGGGCCCCAGCCCTCTGGAATCAGCTCGCCCTGGAGATTCTTACTGCCCCCACCCTCCTTGCCTTCCGTAAGGGTCTTAAGACTCACCTATGTTGCCAGGCTTGGGGCAATTAGGTCTCAGCCCCCTGGCCAAGGAAATGAGATTAGATTAGATTTATTGATTAGATTTATTGGATTTATATGCCACCCCTCTCTGAAAACTCGGGGCGGCTAAGATATATATTGTATGAATTAACTGGTATGATTGTTTTAAAATATTCAATTCAATTCAATTCAATTTATTAGATTTGTATGCCACCCCTCTCCGAAGACTCGGGGCTGCTCACAACAACAACAGCAACAACAATATTGGGTTTTTAGATTGTAATTTTAAATTTAATTAGGTTTGCTATTGTTGTGTATTGCTATATTATATGCTGTTAGCTGCCCTGAGTCCTCGGAGAAGGGTGGCATACAAATCTAATAAATAATAAATAAATAAAATAAACCTAAAACTAAGGAGAAATTTCCTAACAGTGGGAACAGTTTATGTTGGCTTACTTACAGAAGTTGTGGGTGTTCAATCACTAGAGGTTTTTAAGAAAGGACTGGGCAGCAATTTGTCCAAAATGGTAAATGGTCTCCTGCTTGAATAGGGGGGTTGGATTGGAAGACCTGCAAGTCCCTTCCAACTCAGTCTGTTAGCTTTCCAAAAGCAGTATTAAAAATCCAAGGGCTCAGCTAGAGCTCATTCTTTACCTTAGAAGACACTGATCCATGAAGGCAATTGCTTCTCTCTACAGTTAATTACAATGTTGTAATTAGTTGGTTGAAAGTGCAAGTAGTTAAGTGTTACTATCTGTGCTCCTGATCCTGAGAGGCTACACAAGGGCCGGAGAAAATGACAACCAGGCCTGCTGAAAATTCACACTGTCAGGAAACTTTGAAGAAACATAAGGATAAAAGAGTTTGCTCATTTATTTTCTCAAATGGGGAGAGAGAAAAATAAGATTAATTTTCCTTCCTTTACTTATCTGACCATAATTACCCTGGATTTTTCATAGTACAGGAGCTGAATAGGTAATAAATTACAGCTTGTTGTCAGGCTTTGTCCATATTTTCATAAGGTGTACAGACACATTTTATTTATTCAGACCTAAGGGATGGCAGAACTAAAATGGAAAAGCAAAATAAAATCCCTGCCTCAAAAATCTGACAGGTGAGTAGGCAGGCAGGCAGACAGACAGATATATAATCCAAAGGAGTTTGCAAGAGAAGGGTTTAAACAGTTCTCTCTTTAAAATAACATCACAACAATAAGACCAATCAGTACCCAAAGAACAAAGGTATTTTTAACAGGGAAAAATAACAAGCTAGACAAAGATAGTTCAGCCCTGTTGCAGCCTTCATTCTATAAACGTCTAGGCAATTGACATTCTGTCTTTTGGACTGTCATAAACACCTTCATTAGTGCTTAGTAAAGAGTATGGTGAACAAAAGTCTTGAATCAAAGAACAAAACTAAAATCTGCAGCAGTGAGCTATTAAAATGACTTATTGGGATGGGAATTGCAAAACAGGAAGTTCTGAAGCGGGTTTCATCACCGGGGCTGTAGGTACTCAGTGTGATCATTCACTTTTAGCTGACAGCAAGGAGACTGCTTAAGTTAGGGACTGTTGTTTGATTCCATAATGGATGGGTCATAGGCTAAAGCCGTCCGAGTTGGAGGCAGACAAGAAAAAATACTGCTAGTCGCTAGGCAAGATGTGTTGGGCCTCCAGCAAGAAATAATATGTATTTTCACAAAGCATTTCAAAAAGTCAAAATAGAGAAGATGATTGACAGTTGCACAAACCCAACCTCCACTACCACCATAAGCCATTTTTCACATATAGGAATTAAAAAATAATAAAATAAAGTCATCTTCCAGATGAATTGCCTGAATGAGAAACCATTCATGCAGTTTCCTTGGCAGTTATTTGCCATATCCCCTGTTCCGGGATTTATTATTTTTGCAAAATTGGGAGCCATGTCTATGAACAAGTAGCAGTTGACATATACCATATTTTTCAGAGTGTAAGACATACTTCCTCCGCTCCCCCCCCCCAAAAAAAAAGAAGCTGAAAATTTGAGTGCATCTTATACTCCAAATGTAGATTTTTCAAAGTTATTCTTCAGCCCTAATGAGACGTTAGCGAGTGAAGCGATCTTCCGCACTCCACCTGATTTTCTCATTGCTGGTCCCTCCAACAATCAGCTGTGCTTTAGAAGCTGTTTTTCAGCCCTAATAAGGCACTAGTGAGAGAAGCGATCTTTCATGCTTCACCTGCTTTTCTCATTGTGTCTCTCTCTGATGATCAGCTGTATTTAGAAGCTGTTTTAATCCCCAAGCAGGCAATGTGCTCAAAACCAGGGAACTAATGCACTGAAGCTGACCAATCTAAGGATACTAGCTAGATGACTACCTAGTATTGTCAACTAAACTAAACAATGTCATTTGGCGGGACCCAGAGGAAGAGCCTTCTCTGTGGCGGCTCCGACCCTCTGGAATCAGCTCCCTCCAGAGATTGGAACTGCCCCCACCCTTCTTGCCTTTTGTAAACTCCTTAAAACCCACCTCTGTCATCAAGCGTGGGGGAACTGAAACATCTCCCCCTGCCTATGTAGTTTTTTGTGTATGATATGACTGTATGTATGTTTTTTATATATTGGGGTTTCTTGTTTTTTAGACTTTTTAAATGTATTATTGTTATTTTAGATTCTAACTATTAGATTTGTCATTATATATTGTTTTTATCATTGCTGTAAGCCGCCCCGAGTCTACGGAGATGGGCGGCATACAAATCTAATTAATAATAATAATAATAATAATAACAACAACAACTACTACTACTACTACTACTACTACTACTACTACTACTACTAGTGGGCAGAATAGAAACATAGAAACATAGAAGACTGATGGCAGAAAAAGACCTCATGATCCATCTAGTCTGCCCTTATACTATTTTTTGTATTTTATCTTAGGATGGATCTATGTTTATCCCAGGCATGTTTAAATTCAGTTACTGTGGATTTACCAACCACATCTGCTGGAAGTTTGTTCCAAGCATCTACTACTCTTTCAGTAAAATAATATTTTCTCATGTTGCTTTTGATCTTTCCCCCAAGTAACTTCAGATTGTGTTCCCTTGTTCACTTTCCTATTAAAATCACTTCCCTCCTGGACCTTATTTAACCCTTTAACATATTTAAATGTTTCGATCATGTCCCCCCTTTTCCTTCTGTCCTCCAGACTATACAGATTGAGTTCATTAAGTCTTTCCTGATACATTTTATGCTTAAGACCTTCCACCATTCTTGTAGCTCGTCTTTGGACCTGTTCAATTTTGTCAATATCATTTTGTAGGTGAGGTCTCCAGAACTGAACACAGTATTCCAAATGTGGTCTCACCAGTGCTCTATATAGCGGGATCACAATCTCCCTCTTCCTGCTTGTTATACCTCTAGCTATGCAGCCAAGCATCCTACTTGCTTCCCCCCCAATATTTGTCTCCCCCAAAACTAAGGTGTGTCTTATACTCCAGTGCATCTTATTTTTTCTTTAAAAAATACAGAATAAGATACATCTTGCAGTCATGTTTCGTTTTGTCTAGTCAATATAAATTTCATTTTAAGTATTTATTGAAAATATCTGTTTAAGGGGATTAAAGTTCAGGGGTGCATATAAATTATTTGCCAAAAATCAGGACAAACTGCACATTTAATTATTGTGTATTCAGAGGTTGATAATCACAAGAGATCAAATATACAGCTTGGCTGATTCAGAAAGTATTTTTAATAGGGTGCTGTTAAATTATAGAGCTAAACATTATTAGATATGTTTATTCATGAAAGCTAATTTGATATGTTACAAAATAAGCCAATACATGGTGTAACCTCTTGCAGTCTAATTTTCATGGATGAGCTCTTGCATATTTAATATCCCTTGAGAATATATTTTCACCTACTCTAATTACTGCTTTCATCTTATTTGGGATGCAGGAAGACATAGGTGTTTGTCATATAATATAATACATGTAATATTTAATAATATTATTAATGTACATAGGAAGTTGGCTTATTTAGCTGGACATTTTTAATGTATACAGCCTAATCTACAACTGCTATTTCAGTAACTGCTGTGTGTGTCTCGTAGCCATTTACATCATAAAGCTCAGGTGTAGCATCAAGGCCACTAATGGGTAATCTGTCTATAAGTGAATTATTTTTTGTCTCTTGTGCAATTCCTTAGAAACATAGAAGAAACATAGAAGACTGACGGCAGAAAAAGACCCCATGGTCCATCTAGTCTGCCCTTTTACTATTTCCTGTATTTTATCTTACAATGGATATATGTTTATCCCAGGCATGTTTAAATTCGGTTACTGTGGATTTACCAACCACGTCTGCTGGAAGTTTGTTCCAAGGATCTACTACTCTTTCAGTAAAATAATACTTTCTCATGTTGCCTTTGATCTTTCCCCCAACTAACTTCAGATTGTGTCCCCTTGTTCTTGTGTTCACTTTCCTGTTAAAAACACTTCCCTCCTGAACCCTATTTAACCCTTTAACATATTTAAATGTTTCGATCATGTCCCCCCTTTTCCTTCTGTCTTCCAGACTATACAGATTGAGTTCATTAAGTCTTTCCTGATACGTTTTATGCTTCAGACCTTCCACCATTCTTGTAGCCCGTCTTTGGACCCGTTCAATTTTGTCAATATCTTTTTGTAGGTGAGGTCTCCAGAACTGAACACAGTACTCCAAATGTGGTCTCACCAGCGCTCTATATAAGGGGATCACAATCTCCCTCTTCCTGCTTGTTATACCTCTAGCTATGCAGCCAAGCATCCTACTTGCCTTTCCTACCGCCCGACCACACTGCTCACCCATTTTGAGACTGTCAGATTCTGTGATACGAAAGCGACTTTGTGGGACCTAACTGGCCTTCATTTGATTTCTTTCCTCTTTTGATGATTTACAGAAAATGTTAATTATAATAATAACAACAGAATTGGAAGGGACCTTGGAGGTCTTCTAGTCCCTGATTAAACAGGAAATCCTAAACTACTTCAGACAGATGGTTATCCAACATCATCTTAAATCATTATACATTAGAATATTTGATACTTTTTAAACATTCTACTTTGGCCCATGAGCCTTCAGAGTGGCTATTGGAGCTTATGGACGCCATGACAATTTCAGTTTATATTCTTAGGATATAGTTCAAGATCCAGTTTTTCTTGGTGATAAGCCAAATAATACCTGTGCTTTTCTTTTTTAAAAAACACGGAAACTTTCTGGATTTGAAATTTAAATGAACAAGGTGTATCATAAAAAAACCAAAGCAAAATCTTTAAAATTTCTGTCGGTTCATAGGGGCAGGAAGTGCATATTTTAAATGAGCATTAATATGAAATGAGCATATTACCTACGGGACCATCTCCTGCCTCATGCACCCCAGCAGCCAGTTAGGTCCCTCAAAGTCGGCCTTCTCCAAGTCCCGTCGGCCAGACAATATCATCCTGCGGGGCTTAGGGGAAGAGCCTTCTCTGTGGTGACCCCAGCCCTCTGGAACAAACTTCCTTCAGAGATACGTACTGCTCCCACCCTCCTGGTCTTTTGTAAAGCTCTGAAGACCTACCTCTGCTGGCGGGCATGGAGGCCATGAGTGATGAGATTGTCTCCAGCCAATGTTATGAATGATTGAATTGGATGAGTGTGGATGACCGTGTATGGGGTTTTTAGGATTTTTATTAATTTTGTATAATTCTTCTTTTTTAAATATAATTAGATTTCTTAACACATATTGTCTGCACTTACAATGTTGTATGCTGCCCTGAGTAGCTTCAAGGAGGGCAGCATAGAAATTAAATAAATAAATAAACAAACAAACAAACAAAAATAAATAAAACATGCAAGAAAAATTGAAATTGTCCATCTTCCTATATTGAGATTCATAGAATTAGACAGGTGAGCTTTTACAAAACTCTGATAAGAATTCTTAAATTAAGCTAACTATTTTAAATAGTGCCCAGGATTATGAAAAGCATTCCCTGAGTTCCCTAGCTTTCTATTCTGTATAGGCGATCAAGAAACGGAAAGTAGAGACTTTTTGAGAAGGTTTTGTTAATGTAACTTTGTCAAAACGTTCAGTTCTATGAGCATCGTGTCTCCTCTCGATTGTTAATGAAATCAGTCTTCAGCAAAGAATACTAGTTAATTGCTATAGTCTATATTAATTAATTGTGTTCGCTTTCATATCACAGAATCATATATCAGAACTATGGATTTTGACGTACGCAAACACAAAAGCAATGACAGATTTGTGAAAGTATTGTCTTTTCTAATTTTCTTTCAAATGCATTTGTAATCCAAGTGTCCAAAAACCTCTTTAATAAAGATTTTTTTAAAAAAATCACTGCCTTTCTGGAAGACAGTCCTCTAAAGCATTATTTTCAGATGATATTGCCAAGCTTCCTGTTTGCTACTGTCAATTTTCCCATGTTTTAGCATGAATTTTATGCAATGTCTTTATTTCAATTTTTGATATATTTTTTTAAAAGGTGGAGAAGGGTGGTTGATGTGCCACATTCTTAAGAAGAATAGGAGTGCCTAAGGAAATTGGAATGTAATTTAGATGCATCTAATAAAATGTAGTGAATTAAATTACAAATGAATCTCTTTGCAAGAATTAGGAAAGGTAGATTCTTCAGCACATTTTATCTAACTATCTATCTATCTATCTATCTATCTATCTATCTATCTATCTATCTATCTATCTATCTATCTATTTGGTTAGTTATGGATTGATTGATTGGTTGATTGATTGGATTTATATGCCGCCCCTCTCCGAGGACTCCTACCTACTGTAGGAAGGTTCTCATTTTGGTAAATACAGAATCTAGCTTCAAAATTCATACTACCTGTATCTTGCAATTATTCCTTTTGGAGGACTAGCAAAGATGGTTCAAGTGAGTAGTCTATCTAAGGATCTACCAATTTGTATTTAATATCAACAATATTATATTTAATATCAACAAAATTAAATATGTCCAACTCCTGGTTAAAGCTCATTTTTCCCTGGTGGAACATTTTTATTGAAGAGTTGATTTGAGTATTTTGCAAAGTATTGAACATTCAACATGTTAGGATACATGCAAAATTTAACAAAACTCCAAACATAATTGTCCAAAGAACACCATCTTTATTAGGTTAATGATATGTATTTCTAAGTAGCTACAACCAGTGGTGGGTTCCTTTCGGTGCGGCCCAGAGCACCAGAAACCCACTGATGATGCAATTTTCTGCAATTTTTTCCTGGTGTCTCCGTGTCAGAAGAAGCCCTCTTGCCCACCCTCATCTTTTTTAAAAAAAATATTTTATTCATTTTCTTAAAATAAACAAACACACATACAAACATTAAACATAGAGTGGGGGTGCATTTCCCCCGCTTCTCTTGAAAGTATAAATTCAAATACAGAAAAAGAATATATAGTGACATATATATTAAATATTAAAAAGTCTAGTAGATTTAGGTTAAAATTTTCCAAATTTTAAGTACTATGCGTATATAAACCAAATTTCTTAATATGTTGCTTATACATAAACTAATATACCATAATCATCAAACGATACATTTAAACTATTTTTAACTACTATGCGTATATAAACCAAAATTCTTAATATGTTGCTTATACGTAAACTGATATACCATAATAGAAACATAGAAACATAGAAGACTGACGGCAGAAAAAGACCCCATGGTCCATCTAGTCTGCCCTTTTACTATTTCCTGTATTTTATCTTACAATGGATATATGTTTATCCCAGGCATGTTTAAATTCGGTTACTGTGGATTTACCAACGACGTCTGCTGGAAGTTTGTTCCAAGGATCTACTACTCTTTCAGTAAAATAATACTTTCTCATGTTGCCTTTGATCTTTCCCCCAACTAACTTCAGATTGTGTCCCCTTGTTCTTGTGTTCACTTTCCTGTTAAAAACACTTCCCTCCTGAACCCTATTTAACCCTTTAACATATTTAAATGTTTCGATCATGTCCCCCCTTTTCCTTCTGTCTTCCAGACTATACAGATTGAGTTCATTAAGTCTTTCCTGATACGTTTTATACTTCAGACCTTCCACCATTCTTGTAGCCCGTCTTTGGACCCGTTCAATTTTGTCAATATCTTTTTGTAGGTGAGGTCTCCAGAACTGAACACAGTACTCCAAATGTGGTCTCACCAGCGCTCTATATAAGGGGATCACAATCTCCCTCTTCCTGCTTGTTATACCTCTAGCTATGCAGCCAAGCATCCTACTTGCCTTTCCTACTGCCCGACCACACTGCTCACCCATTTTGAGACTGTCAGAAATCACTACCCCTAAATCCTTCTCTTCTGAAGTTTTTGCTAACACAGAACTGCCAATGCAATACTCAGATTTAGGATTCCTTTTCCCCAAGTGCATTATTTTACATTTGGAAACATTAAACTGCAGTTTCCATTGCTTTGACCATTTATCTAGTAACGCTAAATCATTTACCATATTACAGACCCCTCCAGGAATATCAACCCTATTGCACACTTTAGAGTCATCGGCAAATAGGCAAACCTTCCCTACCAAACCTTCCCCTATGTCACTCACAAACATATTAAAAAGAATAGGACCCAGAACAGACCCTTGTGGCATCATCAAACGATACATTTAAACTAATATTAACATTGTTATTACCCAGGTAAAAACAAATACAAAAGATTAACTAAAAGTAAATTTGTGTATCTTATTTTTTCTTATCCATTTATAAACATTGTTCCATGTTTCATAGAATTTAGTATCTTCTTGATCATTTAAACGCCTTGTCATCATATCCATTTCAGCGCAATCTAATATTTTAGCTATGACTTCTTCTTCCTTGGGGATTTCTTCCCCCTTCCAATTTTGCGCATATATTATTCTAGCCGCAGTTAGTATGTGTATAATTAAATAAAGAATTTCTTTCTTATAAGTCTGATTGGTAATTCCTAATAAGTAAAATTCCGGGGTGTTTTCTATATCCTGCTTTACTATTTCTTTTATTATTTTCTCTATCATCTTCCAGTATATTTTAGCTTTACCACATGTCCACCATTGATGGTAGTAGGTTCTCCGTGTCAGAAGAAGCCCTCTTGCCCACCCTCATCTTAATGCCCACCTTTATTCTTTGTCTGAAGCACAGCTGAGAAGCCCTTGAGCTGTGTTTTGGCTTGGCTGCCGATCAGTTTCCGGTCACAATTCAAAGTGTTGGTTATGACCTATAAAGCCCTACATGGCATCGGACCAAAATACCTTCGGGACTGCGTTCTGCCGCACGAATCCCAGTGACTGATTAGGTCCCACAGAGTTGGCCTTCTCCAGGTCCCGTCGACAAAACAATGTCATTTGGCGGGCCCCAGGAGAAGAGCCTTCTCTGTGGTGGCCCCGGACCTCTGGAATCAACTCCCCCCAGAGATCAGGACTGCCCCACCCTCCTTGCCTTTCGCAAACTACTGAAAACCCACTTATGCCGCCAGGCTTGGGGGACAAAACTGACCCTTAGCTGTTTCATTTTATGTATGATTTAATTGGATGGTATGACTGTTTTATAATGGGGTTTTATAATTGTTTTTAATATTAGATTTGTGCTTTGTATTTTGTTGTGAGCCGCTCCAAGTCTTTGGAAAGGGGCAGCATACAAGTCTAAATAATAATAATAATAATAATAATAATAATAATAATAATAATAATAATGTGAAAGTGGTCCCAGTGGTACTTGGCATGCTGGGCGCAGTACCAAAGGATCTCAGCAGACATTTGAAAACCATTGGAATTGACAAAATCTCCATGGGTCAATTGCAAAAGGCCTCTTTACTGGGATCGGCAAACATAATTCGCTGCTACATCACGCAGTCCTAGGTGCTTGGGAAGCCCCCGACTGGTGATGAAATACGAAATCCAGCATAGTGATCTCATTTGCTGTGTTGTACTGACATAATAATAATAATAATAATAATAATAATAATAATAATAATAATATTATCATTATTATTATTATCATTGTCATTATTATTATTATTATTGTTGTTGTTGTTGTTGTTGTTGTTGTTGTAATGTGGTCCTGAGCATGTGGGGAAGTAAAATTGCATGGTGGAACGCATGCACAAATGTGCACCAGTAGCAAAATTCAACTGGAACCCGTCCCTGGCTACAACTATTTCATTTCATTAAAGTCTACTAGTCTGGGTATCATTATCCTCTTCTTTTCCTCCTCCTTCTCAACAACAATCACCAAGACAATTCCACAAACTGGCTTTTAGGAAAGAACAGACGCTTAATGAGGACTTTACTCTTCTTCTGATGACATTCATAGAGGTATAATATTCCCTTCCTTCTACTTATCTACTTACCTCTTTTACCACGGGCAAACAATAAGCATGAACACAATGAGGTTGTCAGTGGAATAGATCCCAAGGAAGAATTTTGGACCACGTGTACGGCTTTTGACCCAATTTAGCATAGATAAATGACCTCTGATGTGAAGTTCCCCAACAGTTTAATAATGTATTTAACTCAAAGTGACACTTGCTCGCAGCAGCCTTTGAGCAGTTCCCAGGCTATATATGTCTCTTTGAAATGATGTACAACATGTAGGAAAGCTTTCTTGATAGAACTCTAACTCTCCTGGGTAAGGAACAAGAAAACCGTTTTAAGACTGCCAGCAGCAAAATCATACTTTGCAAGTCTTTATTTAATTTTGTATAGATTTTTCTCCCATTATCGTCGGCAGCCATGACCATTGGATTAGCCATGATGTGACTCACAGGAATGCTTTATACATTTATATTATTCTTTCTCCTCCTGTATTGCTTTCCAATGGGCAGTGCATATTAATTTTTTTAGCAAATCAAAATGACAAATTTTTTTTTTCTTAAAATGTTTTTATAATCCAAGTGGTAGGTTAAGAGTAGTCATACCACTTTTTTTTAAAAAAACCCAATCAAATCATTATTGTAGGTATATACCTGTTGTGGTTCAGCCTCAGGCAGATCAAAGGCCAGCTGTGTCTCTGCTGGCTCCATGCCCAGAGGAGGCTGACAGCGAAGAGGAGGGGGCTGAGCAGTCGGACAGGGGAGGGTCCAATCAGGAATGTGATGAGGAAGAACAGCATGGGAGCCCCGGGGAGGGGCTCTCCCCTGCCAGTAGCTTGGAGTCATTAGGTGACGAGGCACAAGCTGTCATTGACATGCGACAGAGACATTTAGATCAAAGGAAGGAGCAATTGAGGAAATATTATCAGCATTGAATAAGGAACACCAGGGCTTGGGTGTGGTCCTCATTAGCAGGGAAGGGTTTATAAGGCAGGAAAGCTATTGAAGCCATGTGGAGTGTTATCAGTTTGGAGTTCCTTTAACCTGCATTGTTTCTCGGCGTCTCTGTTCCTGGCTTGTGGCCCAGCAGTCTTGAAGAATCGTGGGAGGTGTATGTCTGGTATCTACAGCCTCGTCTTGGCAGCAAGAACCCTATATTGATGCATGGACAATTACCTTCCTGTATATATTTCGAGTTCCAGTGTTTTCCTGCTTTGTAAGGACATTTTCTGTTAGCTTCGTTTCCCTTGAACATTATAAAACTGTATTTGAATTTTACCGGTGTGTCTGGCTTATCTTTTTGGGTTGGTTATAGCTTCCGGAGTGACCCAGACAGAACAATACCTGGGTAAGAAAGGTAGAATAGAAACAATTAATACATTTTAAACTAAAAAAATAAAATGTAAAAAGTTAAAATTCATTTTTTTTAAAAAAAATCTATCATTTGTCTGTCTGTCTATCTATATCTGTCTATATCTTTGAATTCTAATTCTATGAGAGGTACAAAGCCAGCTAGGTGACTGTAGGCAAATTATTATCTCTCAGCCCCAGGAAAGAAGCAAAGGAAAGCTACTGATCTTGGCAAGAAAAAAATAGGGCTAGTCCTGATGCATGGACTTTGGAATACTGTAAAAAAGATGTAGAGACTCTAGAAAGTGGGCAGAGAAGAACAACATAGATGATTAGGGGACTGGAGGCTAAAACATATGAAGAACGGTTGCAGGAACTGGGTATGTGTAATTTGATGAAAAGAAGGACCAGGGGAGACACGATAGCAGTGTTCCAATATTTCAGGGGTTGCCACAAAGAAGAAGGGCTCAACCTATTCTCCAAAGCACTTGAGGGCAGGACAAGAAGCAATGGGTGGAAACTAAACAAGGAGAGAAGCAACTTAGAACTAAGGAGAAATTTCCTGACAGTTAGAGCAATGAATCAGTGGAACAACTTCCTTCCAGAAATTGTGAATGCTCCAACACTGGAAGTTTTTCAAACCATTTGTCTGAAGTGAGTTAAAGTTTTCTGCCTTAGCAAGGGGTTGGACTAGATTACTACAAAAGTTCCTTCCAACTCTGTTACTATAGTATATTAACCCCTGACGCAAGGCCATGACATAAATAAATACAAATAAAACATTATTTCATGCAACTGAGATTAAAAATGATGAAATGGTCTCTCTCATTAAAAAGGGGGAAAAAAGTCATAGAATAGCTTGGCAATTTGCTTCACATTGCTGACTGGAACATAACTTTCTCTCCTGATAATGACTAACTCACTTTCTAAAACCAGCACTTTAAAAAGAAAATTGCATTACTTTGACATGATTAAAATGTCTACAGAAATGGGTGTTTAAACCTTCATGCCTTGTCAATCTTCAGAGCAAAGAGCGAAAAGAAAATCTGGAAGATTTTTCCCTTCCCCACATTACGGTGTTTTTTTTAAATTGCAAATTGATTTGATTTTCTCCACCTTGAGCAGCCGCGGCTAATGAATAATTATTTAACATTCAAAAAGTTTATATAGTTTGATTAAGGGCGATGTATAATTTTTATTTGCATGATTAATAATATAATAAAATAACTTCTACATGGAAAGTTAAGTAATCCTGCTGCCTTAATTTGCCTTAAGGCAACCAAAAGGGAGAGAATATTATCATAGACACATTTCATAATCTCCTTCTTGAAAATGAAGATCAGCAGTTATATCTTTGTGTAAACACTTTAACATTGCAAAGGTTATAAAATTGTTGGCCATTTCCATATCAAATTATTTCTTGGGACACAAATTTTCCACCTTGTTTTATTGTATTGTCATTAATGTAATGTGAATTTTGGATTTTATTGGGTTCTTCTGGTGTTAATTGATAAATGTATTATCAATTGTATTATACATTAATATAATTAATTTAATTTATCAATGATCACATATTATAATGGGGGGCGTTTGCCCAGGTTCGCCTGGTGCACCAGTTGCGGCCCTATCTGGACCGGGACTCATTGCTCACAGTCACTCATGCCCTCATCACCTCGAGGTTCGACTACTGTAATGCTCTCTACATGGGGCTACCTTTGAAAAGTGTTCGGAAACTTCAGATCGTGCAGAATGCAGCTGCGAGAGCAGTCATGGGCTTACCTAGGTATGCCCATGTTTCACCATCACTCCGCAGTCTGCATTGGCTGCCGATCAATTTCCGGTCACAATTCAAAGTGTTAGTTATGACCTTTAAAGCCCTTCATGGCATCGGACCAGAATATCTTCGAGACCGTTTTCTGCCGCACGAATCCCAGCGACCGATTAGGTCCCACAGAGTGGGCCTCCTCCGGGTCCCGTCAACTAAACAATGTCGGTTGGCGGGCCCCAGGGGGAGAGCCTTCTCTGTGGCGGCACCGACTCTCTGGAACCAACTCCCCCTGGAGATCAGAACTGCCCCTACTCTCCCTGCCTTCCGTAAACTCCTCAAAACCCACCTTTGCCGTCAGGCATGGGGAAACTAAACATCTCCCCCTGGGCACGTTGAATTTATATATGGTATGCTTGTGTGTATGTATTTTAGTATATGGGGTTTTTTAAATTTTTCAATATTTTAATTAATTGGATTATGTATTGGATTGCTTTTCACTTGTTGTGAGCCGCCCCGAGTCTTCGGAGAGGGGCGGCATACAAATCCAAATAATAATAATAATAAATAATTAAAATAATAAAATAATGAGCCCTGGTGGCGCAGTGGTTAGAGTGTAGTACTGCAGGCTACTTTTGCTGAGTGCTGGCAGCCTGCAGTTTGGCAGATGAAATCTCACCAGGCTCAAAGAAGAGACCCTCCCTAGATTTCTGGAGAGTTAAAACAAAGGAGCGGTAAATATTTTCAGTTTGATAACATTCCATTTATATAATTTTGTAATAAAAAATAGAGCTAATACTCCTGCTGAATGCTTCTATGGGATACTTTGAAAGGCTAATCTTATTTAATTAAGAACTGTGGTGGCTCAGTGGTTAGAATGTAGTCCTGCAGGCTACTTTTGCTGACTGCCTGCAGCCTGCAATTTGGCAGTTCAAATCTCACCAGGCTCAAGGTTGACATCGACCTTTCATTTATTTATTTATTTATTTATCTATCTATCTATCTATCTATCTATCTATCTATCTATCTATCTATCTATCTTTGTATAAAAAACACAATGTAAACAAATCTAATATTAAAAATATTAAAATAATCTAAAAAAACCCAAATTCATCCTTCCGAGGTGGGTAAAAGGAGGACCCAGATTGTTGGGGGCAATAGGCTGACTGTAAACTGCTTAGAGAGGGCTGTGAAACGGTATATAAGTCTAAATGCTATTTCCTTTCCTTTCCCTCCTTTTCCTTCCTTCCTTCCTTTCCTCCCTCCCTCCTTCCTTCCTTTCCTCCCTCCTTCCTTCCTTCTTTCCCTCCTTCCTTTCTTCCCTCCCTCATTTCCAGTGATTAGACTGCAATACTATAGGCTTCTTCTACTGGCAATCCACCAGATTGATTCTCACCAGGTTCAAGGTAGACTTCCACCTTCTAGCCTTCTGATGTGGGTAAAGGAGAACCCAGATTATTGGAGGCAATTTGCTGACTCTGTCAACCACTTAGAGAGGACTGTAAAGCACTGTGAAGTGGTATATAAGTCTAAGTACTATGCGAAGTACTATTGCTATATCCTGCCTTTATTATTTTTGTAAGCATCTTAAGGTGGTGAACATATCTAACAATCCTTCTTCCAATTCTCCCCACAATCACAACTCTTTGAGGTTAGTTGGGCTGAAAGCGAGTAATTGGCTCAAATTTAACCTGGCGTTTATACTTAAAGTGGGACTAGAACTCTCTGTCTCCTGGTTTCTATCCTGGTGCCTGAAACACTAGACATATGGTGCTGGGCCAAACAAGGCCAAACAAGGCACATTGGGGCCTTATGTCCCATACATCTTGAGAAGGTGTTCTTGTTTACTCAAAATGTGAAACTGCAACTCCAAATAATATAAGCTCAATAACTGGAAGAAAAACTGAAATAATTGTTCTTTTGATAAAAAAGCAAACAAGATAAGAAGGATTTTTTTTAAAAGAAAAAAGATTAAAGGCAAAATTATTTCCCTTTACCTGCTGTTTCAGAGAATGTTTTCCCATAGCAATGAATAAATGGGAAAAAACATGAATAAGGGTCATCTGTGGAAGCTATTCTTCATTAATTTTTCTTTCTAATGGACATGTATCTCTCGGGCTTATTATGAGTGGTTTCGTTTTTATAATAAAAGAATGGCAAAAGAGAAATAGGTCTCATGTTTCTAAATTGCCTGGTACCATTCCCTTAACATAATCTCCATTCTGACAAGGAATCTATCATCCTGAATAAAACAAGAGTGCTGCTCCCTTTAAAGTTTTGGGAAACAGATTAAATTGAGCTTAAAATAAAGCTTTGATTAGAAATGGTCCATAACAGCACCTGGCTGGAGAATATAGTTCAAAGAATCCTTTTTTTGTCTTCCTTGCACTCCCAATTTGGTATAATCACAGGCACTGAATGACAGAATAATAGAAAAGAAATGAATCTGCTCTTGGCCATGTAGCATGTCATTCGATATCAATGAGGAGAGTTGCATTCAGCAAACCAAAGCCCTAGAATAGCTACCTGAAATGTTTGAAATCCCCAAACATCTTGAATAGCCATGAGTAATACACAGTGCAGGCCTTAGACTCAGTCTTAATCTGATGGGAAAATAGATTTTCCAGAACCAATGGGAGTCAATCATAATTAATTTGTAATTTGGTTTTACTGGGAGTCTTGGATATTCCCAATATTTGGTTGCTGCTCTTGATTTATTGCTCTTGATTTATGAGTAGAGTAGAGTAGAGTAGAATAGAATAGAATAGAATAGAATAGAATAGAATAGAATTCTTTATTGGCCAAGTGTGATTGGACCCATAAGAAATTTGTCTTGGTGCCTATGCTCTCAGTGTACATAAAAGAAAAGATAGATTTGTCAAAAATAACGAGGTACAACACTTAATGATTGTCATAGGGGTCAAATAAGCAATGAGGAAGCAATCAATATTAATAGAAAAATTAAGGATACAAGCAACAAGTTACAGTTTTACAGTCATAAATGAGAGGAAATGGGTGATAGAAATGATTAGAAAAACTACTACTACTACTACTACTACTACTACTAGTAGTAGTAGTGCAGACTTAGTAAAAGTTTGACAGTGTTGAGGGAATTTTTTTGTTTAGCAGAGTGATGGTGTTCAGGAAAAACAACTGTTCTTGTGTCCAGTTGTCTTGGTGTGCAGTGCTCTGTAGCAACGTTTTGAGGGTAGGAGTTGAAACAGTTCATGTCCAGGATGTGAGGGGTCAGTAAATATTTTCACAGCCCTCTTAGATAGATAGATTTCTTTATTGCCCAAGTGAGATTGCACACACAGGAATTTGTCTTTGGTGCATATGGTCTCAGTGTACATAAAAGAAAAAGATACATTTGTCAAGAATAGAATAAAATAAGAATAAAATAAAATAAGAATAAAATAAATAAAATAAGATTAAAATATTTGTAGGGCTGCCTGTCTGAAAGCACAACTCCAGACAACTTGTAACCACAACAAAACTGCAAAACCAATAAAAACAGAAATAAAAACTTCCCTGTGCTTAACGCTCATCTCATATGGCTTGATCCTCAAACAACGCATGTGTTTTAGATGGAGGTGAACACCATTTCATAGTGTTGCCTGCCAAATCACTACCTTTTTGAAGACCCCTTGAGCAAAATCCATCTATTAACCGCACACACACACAGTAGCTATTGCTTTGCTCCATTTTCTTGCCTTCCAAGAAACTGGATAAAGCATTCCCTTTATCAGAGGTCTGCAGTGATTCATGTTGCGCTTTTAACATAAAGATGGGTCATTCCATTTTCCAAATGAAATTGGCTTTTTGAATCAAAAATCAATTTGAATTGCTAAATTGCCTCGGAGGCTTTCTGAACTGATTTAAACAATTTGGATTTTTGCATATGCACACAAATAGCGTTTTCCTCCAAATCATTTAAGAAATTATCAGGTCAATGCAATTTGATAATTTGGTTGCAATTCCAGAACTGAATAGGAACTATTTTCTTAACAAAATTAGTTATTTAAACTGAATAATACCTGGTTTGCACAGGGCTAACCTCTATTGTCAATTATGCATGCATGATTGATAGGAGGAAACATTGATACTAAAGAGAAGGAAGGGAGGAGGGGAATCAGCAGACTGAAAATAAAACTCACAATAGGTAACATAGACCTCACCACATGGTTGATGGTATGAACACCTGCAAAATATTGTTTTATGAAACTTTATTTGATTCCTTTCTATCCAGCTTTGAGATGTCGTTTCAAAAGTCTGCATTCTAAATTCCTTGTAGCCAAGGTTGGTCGATGTGCACAGTCTTTAAACATGTAAACATAGCTGTATATATTAAGTAGGTAGAAACACATTTTTAATTGGCCGTCATTTTGTTGTAAATTTTTATAAAGCAAATTGAAATCCTTCCAATAAGAGGATCAGATGGCTATAGTAAAAGTTAATAGTGATTATATAAAAACAGTTTAATTAAACATTTCTCTTCCAGGAAGATGTTCTTTTAAAAGAATATAGAGTAGCATTTGTAGCCAATAAAACATAAGCAGGAGTAGACCATTTATTTAATCATAAAATCTAGGTGGTAAAGTATAAGCAATGTCAGGAATTATTTTAACCAAGCTCTACCATCTGTTCTGTGGCTAATTCCTGAGTTAGAATCTCAGAGCCTGCTTCTCGACATATAGAAATCCTTTACAAAGGTAAATTTTATGATTCTGAAATAGTTTTATAGCCACATCTTTAGTTTAATTTAAAAGGTAAATAAAGTTTCCTCCTGCTTCTCATCATTTGGTGTGGCAATTATTAGAAATGCATGCATCGTTTATTATTATTATTATTATTATTATTATTATTATTATTATTATTATTATTAGAAATGCATGCATCCATGGGCATGTAAGCAATGCATAAAATTGACTTTACAAATATAAACCAAGGTTCTGATTCTTGAAGAGATCTGGTGCACCAGTTGTGGCCCTATCTGGACAGGGAGTCTCTACTCATAGTCGCTCATGCCCTTATCTCCTTGAGGTTCAACTAATGCAATGCTCTCCACATGGGGCTTTCTTTAAAGAATGTTAGGAAACTGCAAATTGTGCAGAATGCCGCCGTGTGATCAGTCATGGGCCTCCCAAGGTATGCCCATGTCTCCCCAGCACTCTGTGGACTCCATTGGCTGCCTATTGGTTTCCGGACATGATTCAAAGTGTTGGTTATGACCTATAAAGCCCTAAATAGCATTGGACCAGGCTACTGGGGGACCGCCTTCTACCGAATTCGTCCCAGTGACCGGTTAGGTCCCACAGAGTCGGCCATCTACAGGTCCTGTCAGCCAGACAATGTCGCTTGGTGGGACCTCGGGGAAGAGCCTTCTCTGTGGAGTCCCCGGCCCTCTGGAATCAGCTCCCCCTGGAGATTTGCACTGCCCCGACCCTCCTCGCCTTCCTCAAGAATCTTAAGACTCATTTATGCTGGCAGGCTTGGGGCAATTAGATCTCAGGGCCCTGGACCAATGAATGGTTGTATGGCTGCTGTCTGAATGGGTATGACTGATTTTTAACATAACTGCAGATTTTAGATTTTTTTTTGTTTAGTTTTAATTAATTGGATTTAGCTATTGCATCCTGTTATTTCCTTTTTATATGTTGTAAGCCGCCCCGATTCCTTGGAGAGGGGATTAATATAAATCTAATAAATAAACAAACAAACAAATAAATAAGTAACTGCTTCTATTTCTGTTCCTGACCTTATGTGATAACTAGATTCACTATGAAATCCTGTCTTTCTGGCTAGGAGTTCTACTGGGGGAAATCGTCGCTTAAAATAACATAACTTAATGTTGGTCAGAATAGGAAAAGAATGGATTGTGAATGAGCTTTTCCAAATTCCCTAAAGTGCAGAAAAATGGAGATGCACAGCCTTTTTCTTCTGTTATTCTTATTTATGTATAATTTCATTGCTCTGATCTACTTGCTGCTGAGATTTTGTCTTAATGGTAACAAGCATGCAAAGCTTGGAAATGTCCTAGGTGTGAAAATCATTAATGCTAATAACTTAATTTAATAACTGTTTCAGGTAGACAAGTGCAAGGGAATATAGTAAGAAAGAAGAGGAAATAAAGAAAGCAGGCTCATCTTCAGTTCAGCAAAAATGGTATCTAAAAGATTTCCACCAAAGTTATAAGCAGGGAAATTGTTTGGTAGATTTATCCCGGTTTTTCCAGGGAATATCGCCGGCCGACTCACCGGCTTCCCGGCGCTTTTGCTGGAGGGCCGGCAGACTCGGGCCCTCCCGATGGCGGCCGCCATCTTGGTTTCGGCCGAAATCTCGCGATGCGAGATTTCGGCCGAGAAGGCCCTGCCCACGTGGCTGGGCATGACGTCGGGTCCGGGCGGGGCCTGCTGGCCCTATTTAAGGGACAGCAGGCCGGGAAGAGAGCCTTTTCGCCCGGACCTGGTGCCTGAGCAGACACTTCTTGGGTGCTGCTCGGCCGCCATTTTGGGTCTCCCTCGTGTCGCGGCCGCCATTTTGTGGCCTGCCGAGGGGGCGAAAAGTGCTGTGCTCGTTGCGCAACGAGGTTATCTGGCTCTTCTTCTACAGGACGGCCTTATCCTCCCTTCGTGTGGCTGCAGTCTTCAGGATCCCCCTCGGGCCCGAGGGGGACTGGTAACCTCCTCCCGGCCGGGAGGAGGGCGTGCTGGGGGGTGCTTTGTCTGGGCCCCCGGTCTTGGGAGGTTGATCACGGGCCTTGGAGGCCTGCCTGCGCAGGGAGGCTTGCCATTTGGGGGATATCACTCCGTTAACACTGTGTCAATCTCTCATTAGTATTATTCCCAATAAAGGGGGTGAAGGGTTGCTGGGGCTTAGGCTCTAGGTTGGCCCCCGCGTTGGGGGAGTTGGGCCTGCCACCCGGGCGGTGGGTTGTGGCCTAGTTTTATTGCTCATTGCATACAAGGAGCAGGGTGATGGCTCCTAAGAAGAGGCCTGCCTCTACCCCGATGGCTCCGCCAGCGGTGCGACCCAGAAGGGCCCTTAGGCCTTCTGCCCGGGCCCGGGCCAGCAGGGAGGGGACTGCGGGGGTGGTCCCTGACCAGGGGGGGGTGGTCGCGTTGCCTCCTGCCCCTCAAACTGATATTTCTCCTGCTTTGTCTTGGGCCAGGGTGTTGGAGAGGCTCGATGAGCTCGAGCAGTGGAGGAGTGGTGCAGTCCCCGGAGCGGCCAGCAACCAAGTTCCCGCAGCGTTGGGGAGGGAGCCGGCGGCGGCCCAGGCTGGGCAGCCGGCTCCGTTCGGACGGCAGGCCCCGGCAGGGCCGATGGCGGCTTTCCCGGGCCCCGCACCATTGGGCCCCCCGTGGATGTCTTCAACCCCGTACGGGGCAGGTGAGGCTGCACCACACAACACATCCCTGTCTTTTCTTCCTCCCCCCGCCCCGGGTTTTCCCCCGGCGGGGGTCGGGAGTGGGGCCAGCTTTTTGGGGTCCCCCGCGGGCACCTGTGGGCAGGTGTGGGCTCCGCCGGTACCTCCTCCGGGGCCGCCGGCGGCCAGCGCTGCTACGGTGTCTGGGACGGGTCCTGTGGGGACACCAGCGGTGTCCGGGGCAGGGGGGTGGGTTCCTCCGGCCCCTCCTGTCATGCCCCCGCTCCCGGTTTTCCCCTATCCCCATGGGGCGGGGGTGTTTGGTGTGGCGGCCAACTCGGTGTGGGACCCCTTCGCTTGTATTAAAGCGGGGGCCATACCGTGCGGGCTTCCATCCACCCCTCTAGGTTGCCACCTTCACCCGTCGGTCAAGGAGGCTATTTGGCGGGGCGAGTATGTGGATCTCTTTTCGCTGTTGAACCGCGAGGTTCCCAAACAGGAGAAGGAGATCGTCCCGGGGGAGAAAACGAAGAAGACCAAGGTAACGAAATGCTTCAGCTCATGGCTGTATGCCTTTCTTACCTATGGGTCGGTAGTGATACAACGGCAGCCGGCTATGGCCTCTGCCATGTTTAAGTATATAGACTTAATCGCCAGGGCCCATTTTGAATATAAGGGCACCATCTGGCGCCATTATGATAAGGGTTTCCGCATGAGGATGTCTGTGGAGCCCAACTTGCCGTGGGATATGGTGGTCCCGGACCTGTGGTTCCGGGCCACGCATATGTCCGGGAAGGAAGGGTGTGAGCGCACGGATAGTGGGCACTTTATGGAGGAGGAGCCCGGCGCGGCTTCGCCGGCCAAGGCGACTCCTGGTGTGGCTGGCAAGGGGGCCTCGCCCGCTTGTCATGAGTTTGCTGCAAAAGGGGCGTGTTTTCGTCCCTTTTGTAAATACAAGCATGCCTGCGGGAATTGTGGGGGGTCCCATGCAGCTTCAGTCTGTCCCCGCCCCAAGAAGGGGGCGGAGAAGAAGGGCGGGGGTCCAGGAAAACCTCCCCCTCCAGCTGGGGGAAAAGGGGCCCAGCCCAATTAATGTTTCTGTGCTAGAGGGTTGGTTGATCGACTACCACCCTCGCCCGAGAGCCGAGTTGCTCTTGAGGGGCTTCTCTGAGGGATTTAGGATCCCTTATGTGGGTATTAGGAGGGCCTTCATGTCCGACAACCTCAGGTCGGTTGTCGGGCATGAAGACATTGTACGGGCTAAGATTCGAAAGGAGGTGGCCGAGGGCAGGGTCCTTGGGCCCTTCCCGGAGCCGCCCTTTCCGAATCTTCGTGTGTCCCCCTTAGGTGTGGTCCCCAAAAAGGCGAGTGGTGAATTTAGATTGATTCACCATTTGTCTTTTCCAAAAGGGGAGTCAGTGAATGACTTCATTCCTGACGAGCTTTGTTCCGTCCGGTACGCATCCTTTGATGCGGCCGTGGCTATGGTTAGGGAGTGTGGGGTGGGAGCCCTTATGGGTAAATGCGACATTAAGTCGGCATTTCGGCTCCTCCCCATTCACCCAGGCGACTTCGAGCTGCTGGGCTTCCATTTCGAAGGTGGGTTTTATGTGGATAGGGCATTGCCGATGGGCTGCTCTATTTCCTGCTCCCTCTTTGAGAGCTTTAGTACCTTCCTCGAGTGGGTGCTCAGGAGGCGGAGTGGCCTGGGGTCTGTCGTTCATTACCTTGATGATTTCTTGGTGGCCGGGCCTGCGCAATCTGAGCAATGCTTTGCTTTGATGCGGGACTTCGAAGCCCTTTGTGCTCAATTGGGGGTGCCTTTAGCCTCCGAGAAGACCGAAGGCCCTGCCACCAGGATTACCTTCCTGGGTATTGAATTGGATTCAGTGGAGCAATCTTCCAGATTGCCCCTGGATAAGTTGATTAAGATCAGGTCCAAACTTGATGCGGTCCTGGGCTGCAGGAAGGTTACTCTTCGGCAGCTCCAGGAGTTGGCTGGGATTCTTAATTTTGCCTGTCGGGTAGTGGTGCCCGGTAGGGCTTTTTCTCGCCGGTTGTATGATGCGATGAAGGGGCTGAGTTTGCCCCACCATCGTACCCGCTTATGTGCAGGGGTCAGGGCTGACCTCTGCGTGTGGCGGGAGTTTTTGGAACGTTTTAACGGGTTGTCGTTTTGGCGGCAGGAGCTTCTTTTGGAAGCGGAGCTGCAGCTGTGTTCCGACGCCGCAGGGACTTGCGGTTTTGGGGTAGTGTTAGGTGACCAGTGGTGCTGGTCGGCATGGCCTCCGGAATGGAGTGCCTGTTCATTGGTTAAGGACTTAACCTTTTTGGAGCTTTTCCCCTTAATAGTGGCCTTAGAGCTCTGGGGGGAGCAGTTCAGGGATAAGACTGTGCATTTTTGGTGTGACAATCTAGCGGTTGTCCATGTTGTGAACGCCCTGTCCTCTAAGAGTGACAGGGTGATGCGGCTTGTCCGCCATTTTGTGCACAGGTCCTTGTCTTTGAACGCTTTGTTTTTGGCTAGGCACGTCCCTGGTTTAGATAACGGGGTGGCTGACGCCTTGTCCCGTGGTCAGTTGTCCAGGTTTCGGACCCTGGCCCCGTGGGCCCGAGAGTCGCCGGAGGTGTTTCCAGCCCACCTGTGGAGCCTGGGCGGGCTCTCGAGAGCTGGAGAGATGAGGCCTCCAGGGCGATCGCCTTATCGGTAGCTCCTAGTACCCTGCGAGCTTATCAGCGTGCAGGTAAGGAGTTTGGGGATTTCAGGCTGGGTAAGGGTTACCCTCATTGCTGGCCTGCCCCGGTTGAGCACCTAGCTGAATTCTGTGTCCTGCTGAAGGGGCGTGGCCTTTCAGTGAGGACTATCAGGGCTAGGTTAGCCGGCCTCGCCTTTCTGTCCAAGGCGGGGGGGTTTGGTGATTTTACGGGTGATTTTCGCATCCGGAGGATGCTGGAAGGTTGGGTGAGGGAGCGACAGGGGTTTCCCGCTGACGCTCGTCGGGCCCTGACGGTTCAGCAGCTGTCTCTGATTAATCAGATGTTTGGCAGTCTGTGCGCCTCTCCTTATGAGGCTCGGCTGTTCAGGGCAGCGGCTTGCGTTATGTTTTTCGGGGCCCTCAGGGTCAGCGAGGCAATGGCCTCCTCGCAGTCTGACTTGTCGCTCCGCGCCTTCCAGCTCGCTGATCTGTCCTTTAGACAGGGGGGTGTCTCCCTTTTGGTGAGACACTCCAAGACAGATCAGTTACACAGAGGGGTTAGACTTGAACTTAGTGCAGCCACCGATAAGTCTGTTTGCCCGGTGGCTGCTTTGCAGCAATTTTGTGTTTTGCGTGGGTCAGGGCATGGGTACCTTTTTATACACCAGGATGGTTCCCCCCTGACCCGGTATCAATTCTGGGCGATAGTGTCTAAGGCTATGTCTCAGGTAGGCATGGATCCCGCCGGTTATGGAACGCATTCGTTCCGTATCGGCGCCGCCACTAGCGCGGCACTTTCTGGTCTCCCGGCCCAACGGATTCAGGAGATCGGCCGCTGGCGGTCAGCGGCATATTTGGGTTATGTTAGGCCCGCTGAGGATCCGGGGCAGGGTTTAGGCTAGGTAACCTCTCTGTGTGTGTCCTCTTCCAGGTTCCCAGTCCAGGCAGAAACCGACGGCGCTGCTGTGTGGCCACAGCATGGTCTTCTGGGCCGGCCGCTCAGCTGCCAGAAGTGCCATCGGGACCCAGCTGTCGTTGGGACGGTGGGTCAATGTTGTTTGGATGGGCCGGAGGGGTATGCGGTGGGAGGGCCTCCTACCGACGCTGCTGGGTACGCAGCATCTCAGGGCGGTACCCGGCGCTGCTGGGCGGGCGGCTACCCAGGGTCGCGCCCAGATGGGACTGGGTGGTCGGCAGCCCATAGCCGCACCCAGATGGCTGGTCTTGCACCTTGGTGGCAATGACCTATGCCTGCTTGGCGGTCTACCGTTGATCGTCCAGGCGCGCGAAGACCTGCGGCGGCTTCGCACGTTGTGGCCCACCACGCAAGTGGTGTGGTCAGAGATCCTTCCAAGGATCGTTTGGAGGGACGCCATTTCCCTTAGGGCCATCCACCGGGTTAGACGTAGGGTGAATAAGGCCGTGGGAAAGACTGTCAAAGAATTAGGGGGGATTGTGTTGCCCATCCCCTCATCACTGTAGATCGGCCGTGGCTTTACCGGGCCGATGGCGTTCACCTGTCAGAACAGGGGAACGCCATTTTCTTACAGGACCTGCAGAGGTCTCTGCGTGAGCTGGCGCAGATAGAGGGGGGAGTCGGGGGGCCAAGATAGAGATCTGACCCCCGCTCCGTGGCAGGTTAGGGGCGGAAATCTGGGTGGTTTCAGCAACTGCGCGTTCTCCCTTGGGCATCTTTGGGGATGATTGACAGGTTCTCTCCAAGACCATGGTGGGTGCTACCTGCGCACTTGGGGGGAACCTGTCTTTGGGTCCCGCTATTGAAGTCCCAGGGTAGGGGTGAGCCGGCGGGACCCCCCTCATGCGAGTGTATGGCAGGGTCTCAGGTGAGGGAGAGGTCCCTCACCTGGACCAGCATCGATTACGCCCATAGTTGCCCAGGAATGTTGACCTTTTACGTCATTTCCGCCCCGGAAGTGTTTGTTTGACCCTGCAGGTCCATTTGGTTCCGGGTCATAGTTCAGTATGTTGATTATGCAAATTATGCTAATTTATGCTAATTTAATTAATAAATTATGCAAATTTATTATAATAAAAATGACCCAAGTTTAAATCCAGCTCTGGTGTCCGAGTCGTTATTCCGTCTCTTCAGCAATATCGCCGGCCGACTCACCGGCTTCCCGGCGCTTTTGCTGGAGGGCCGGCAGACTCGGGCCCTCCCGATGGCGGCCGCCATCTTGGTTTCGGCCGAAATCTCGCGATGCGAGATTTCGGCCGAGAAGGCCCTGCCCACGTGGCTGGGCATGACGTTGGGTCCGGGCGGGGCCTGTTGGCCCTATTTAAGGGACAGCAGGCCGGGAAGAGAGCCTTTTCGCCCGGACCTGGTGCCTGAGCAGACACCCACCCGCCCTTCCCTATTTTGCAGTGTGCTTCGGGGTCGCCTGCGGGGGCCGAATGGGAATTTTTTGCAGCCTCGCCCATTAGGCCAGGCTGTTTTTTCGCCCATTCCACACTGGGGAGATGGATGGGCGGTTAGGGGGTGTTGGCATTTAATTAGGTTAATTGGCTTACCTCTGGTCATTGGGTAGGCAGGTTAGGGGCGGAAATCTGGGTGGTTTCAGCAACTGCGCGTTCTCCCTTGGGCATCTTTGGGGATGATTGACAGGTTCTCTCCAAGACCATGGTGGGTGCTACCTGCGCACTTGGGGGGAACCTGTCTTTGGGTCCCGCTATTGAAGTCCCAGGGTAGGGGTGAGCCGGCGGGACCCCCCTCATGCGAGTGTATGGCAGGGTCTCAGGTGAGGGAGAGGTCCCTCACCTGGACCAGCATCGATTACGCCCATAGTTGCCCAGGAATGTTGACCTTTTACGTCATTTCCGCCCCGGAAGTGTTTGTTTGACCCTGCAGGTCCATTTGGTTCCGGGTCATAGTTCAGTATGTTGATTATGCAAATTATGCTAATTTATGCTAATTTAATTAATAAATTATGCAAATTTATTATAATAAAAATGACCCAAGTTTAAATCCAGCTCTGGTGTCCGAGTCGTTATTCCGTCTCTTCAGCAAAGTGCTAACAATTTCTCAAGGGCATATCTCCCCAGCAGTAACAATGCAGTTTCTTGAGCTAAAGGGATAATTTATTTTCTTCCTTTCTGCCTCTTTCTGTCTTTTGATTGTCTGTACTTTACATGGTTGCTGCTTTATAAATAAATTTCTCCTTAGGTAAAAAGTGAATCCGTTATTTCCCCAAGCGTGCAGTTTATTCATACTGAATCCTCATCACAATGATATCTTCCTGTCAGTTACAGCTAGACTTTTACTGTCTTTCATACCAAAAAGAAAGTAAGATGGAATAAAAACCATTTTAATTGCTTGTGAGGATTATAAAAAGGGGGAGGAATGAAAGAGCTACTAATCAGAAATATTATCCTATTGGGGTTCTGGATTTCAGAATGGGAAATTCAAGGAGGAATTAAGGACTTTCAGACTTCCCAGTGAAGGGAAATTCAGACCCAAGACCATGAAAAATGGATAGTTATCAATTAGTGAAAGAGAAACATTAGGACAGGGGACGAAATGCACTCTAGTGCACTTATGCACGCCGCTTACTGATCTCTTAGGAATCGGGAGAGGTCAACAGTGGATAGTCCTTTATCTCATATATCTTTTATTTATGTATGTATGTATGTATGTATGTATGTATGTATGTATGTATGCATGCATGCATGCATGCATGTATGTCTTTCTTTCTTTCTTTATTCATTCATTCATTCATTCATTCATTCATTCATTTATTTATTTATTCCAATACATAATACACATTGAAGAGAATAGATATGTAATAATATAAATAAAGAAAAGAATAGAAGAAAAGAAAAGATATAAAAGTATAGGTGAACATATTTGAAAGGAAGAAAAGATAAATGAGATAAGGAGAGACAATTGGACAGGGGATGGAAGGCACACTGGTGCACTTATGCACGCCCCTTACTGACCTCTAAGGAACCTGGAGAGGTCAATCGTGGATAGTCTAAGGGAAAAATGTTGGGGGTTAGGGGTTGACACTACTGAGTCAGGTAATGAGTTCCACACTTCGACAACTCGATTGCTGAAGTCATATTTTTTACAGTCAAGTTTGGAGTGGTTAATATTAAGTTTGAATCTGTTGCATGCTCTTGTGTTGTTGTGATTGAAGCTGAAATAGTCATTGACAGGTAGAACGTTGCAGCATATGATCTCGTGGGCAATACTTAGATCGTGTTTTAGGCGATGTAGTTCTAAGCTTTCTAGACCTAGGATTGTTAGTCTATTCTCGTAGGGTATTCTGTTTCGAGTGGAGGAGTGATGGGCAATTCTGGTGAAGTATCTTTGGACATTTTCAAGGGTGTTGATGTCTGAGATGTGGTATGGGTTCCAGACAGATGAACCGTATTCAAGGTACTTGTACTTGTATTCAAGGTAAATGTACTCTTTTTATATCTTTTCTTCTCTCCTTTTCTCTCTATATATTACTACCTGTCTATTCTCTTCAATATGTATTCTGTATTGGACAAAATAAATAAATAAAATAAATAATAAATAATAAATAAAGTTTTGTTCTTGTCTTAGCTATGAAAGCCAGCTGGGTGACTTTGGGCCAGTCTCTCTCAACCCGATTTACTTCACAGCGAAGCTGTTTTAGGGAAAAAGAAGAGGAAGGTAAGTTGGATATTTACATCACCTTGAGTTATTTGTGAGAAATAATAAAGGTGGGGTACAGATAAAATAAAATGGGAGGAGGAAGAAGAAGGAATGACCAGAAAGACAAGAAACCTGGCACAATATGAACCATCCTAAGTAGATCATGACATTTTAGTGTTGTTTCATTTTATCCCTCTCTCCCTGCCCCCTCTCCTTCCCCCATTTCTCGCTCCTTCCCTCTCTTTCTCTCCCCCATGGTTTGGACTTAGCTTGGGGGAATAAGAACACTAAACTAAGGATGAAATGTGTGTCAATGTTTATTAATTAACAAGTAAAAACTGCTTTGAAAAGGAACAGATTGTGCCTTCCCTCACAATTCAGATCACATTGGAAGTGCAACCGTGGCGCCCCTGAAGGCTTTAACATACAAATTCCATTAGATGTTTGTTCCATTCTCATCATGCTTTTTTCTGTACTTGAACACCAATAGACATATTTCTTTCATCTTTTGCCACGGGGAGAAGAAATGAAGGAAGGAAGGAAGGAAGGAAGGAAAGAAGGAAGGAAGGAAGGAAGGAAGGAAGGAAAGGAGGGAAGGAAAGGAAGGAAGGAAAGGTGGAAGGAGGAAGGAAGGAAGGAAAGAAGGAAGGAAAGAAGGAAGGAAGGAAAGAAGGAGGAAGGAAGGAAGGAAAGAAGGAAGGAAGGAAGGAAAGGAGGGAAGGAAAGGAAGGAAGGAAAGGAGGAAGGAAGGAAGGAAAGAAGGAAGGAAGGAAGGAAAGGAGGGAAGGAAAAGAAGGAAGGAAGGAAGGAAGGAAAGAAGGAAGGAGGAAGGAAGGAAAGGAGGGAAGGAAAGGAAGGAAGGAAAGGAAGGGAGGGAGGGAAGAAAACAAAGAAAAAAGAAATAGATATAGAATAGAATAGAATAGAAATATTTTATTGGCCAAGTGTGATTGGACACAAAAGGAATTTGTCTTGGTGCATATGCTCTCAGTATACATAAAAGAAAATATAGATTTGTCAAGAATCATGTAGTACTACACTTAATGATTGTCACAGGGGTCAAATAAGCAACGAGGAAACAATATTAATAAAAATCTTAAGTAACAAGTTACAGCCATAAGTGGGAGGAAATGGGTGACATGAATGATGAGAAAAAAACTAGTAGTAATAGTAGTGCAGACTTAGTAAACAGTTTGACAAACTGCAAATAAAGAAGGGAAGGAAGGAAGGAAGGAAGGAAGGAAGGAAGGAAGGAAGGAAGGAAGGAAAGCCTAAAGCTCCATTCACATCCTGTCTTCTTCCTTACTTGTATCACACTTGTATCAAAACTGCAAGAATGTGGAAAGAGTGGCCTATCTCTGAGAAGCCATGATGTTGGTCCAATTTCTGCTGTAAATATACCAGATCTCTAAAGGCCAGAGGCAGCCTAAAAGAAAGTAGATACTATCAAAACCCACCTTCCTGAATTTTCCTCCACATTTCTTTTTCTCTCTCTCTCCATAAATTGCTTTCCATTCCCCCCAACTGTCCAATCTCCCTCATTTCATTCGTTCTCACAACTGCTAAATTTAATTTTAGTGCTTTAAAAAGTGGTGGTGGATGAGAAAGTTGTGCGGGCGTGCAAGTGGAATTCCCGTGGGCTCTGAATTAATAGAGGGCAGTTTGGCCACAGAAAGCAAGCAAGGTTAGATCCTACATTACTGTTCAATCTGAGTGATTTGGAGAAGTCCTGAACCCTATTAACTAACTAGAAAGCCGAGCAGCATGCTACTTGTCTCTCTCTTTCTCTAGAAATGCTTTACCTTTCTCTTGAGATTTCACACAAAAATAACTCCAAATCACCTCTGCATGTACTTTGTATTAAAGCGGGGTTCTTTTAAAAAAGTAATCTGAACCTCATAGGATAATTCTTAAAGCCTAGCATGAAATTGGAGACACTTAAAAGCTTCTCTAAGTTGTTTTCTGTTGAACCAAAATGTCACAAAACAAGAACTGCAAAGGAGTTCTTATGCAAATCATGAATTGGGCTTTTTTGCAAATTTATAATGAATTCATACCAGGGTTTTTTTTTTTTAATGTAAGGATGCTAGGTGTGAATAGTTTAATTTCTTACATCCCGGGCTGTATCTATGTGCAACCTGAATGAAAATATATTGCTTTGCTACAATGGCAGTGAAAATTTCTTCCATGGGAAAAAAGATACACAGAACAAAAGATGGCTATTCTTCTTTAAAATTGAAGATGGGTGTGCATTTTTTAAAAGTATTTAGAAAAACTCTTTAAACTCCCACTGTGATATTTTACCAGTTTCCACCACTTCCTTCTCTTATTTAATGCAAGTTGGGTTTTATTCCAAACAGGACCTGGATAACATAATTGGAATAACATAATTTATAATAATACACACTTTTTCTCTGGGTTGTAAGACCCTCACCTAAACTCTATGGACAATCTGGAAGAATTAAGGTCATGATTTTAGAGTTCTTTTTCATTCTTTCTTTCCTTCTTTCTTTCCTTCTGTCCTTTCTCCTTCATTTCTCCTTCCTTCCTTCTTTCCTTCCTCGCTCCTTCCTTCCTTCCTTCTTTCCTCCCTCCCTCCTTCCTTCCTTCCTTCCTTCCTTCATTACTTTTACAAAGAACTCAAGGCAGTGAACACATATCAGACACATTCTTCAACCTATTTTCCTCACAATATCTCCTTGTTAATGATGTACAATTCCTCCCTCTGCCAGCTATTAGTAGTATGACTAGTATGTTTACCTAAAAATTACTAGCTCAACAAACAGGAAAGAAATATATGAAAAAGCTACAAACAAAACAAAACAAGCTTGGTGTCCATTGTTGTGATATAGCATTTTGATTTTTATGGCTTCCTGCAAAAGCGGGGAGGTGGGACTAAATAACAATCCTGTAAGAGAAAATGGAAGCTATTAAACTGCATCACAATATAACCATTCAGACTTAATGGGACATTTCTTTAAAAAAAAATGTGATCACTGATATTGTTCATTTAAATATGTTATCACTAGTATTGTTTCATTATCCATTTTCTTGTACATGTTTTTCATGCTTAAGTAACCCCTAAATTAGAGTAGAGCAAATTGCTGGTAATAGGTTTAGAATGTGATGCACCATAGAGCTTTGGGTCCAAACCAAATGTTGCTAAAGAAGAAAAGAACACAGTGCTGTAACCTTTTAAGATATTAGCTGACAAGCAACAGATGCCAGTTTAGTGTTCATTTCATTTCCCTTTCTCCATGAAATGTCATTACAATCTGGTATCCATATTGGAAAAAAAAAATAAGGCAAAGTTTATGTTTGAAGACAATTGCATTGTCTTCAATACAAGACTGGCCACTGTGCACTGTTTTCGTGTTGTGCATATTTGTTTTACTATTATTTTATTATTTTAAAAAATTAGAATTTTTTTTTTTAAAAAAATGCAAGACTGGTTATGTGTAGTCCTTGTCTTACATCCACAATTGAGCCTAAATTTCTGTTACTGAGCCAAGTGTAAGAAAAAAAACCTCCAGGAGTTTTTAAAGCAATTATTGTCAAATAAAAAAAGAGAAACCAGTTATGCATAAAAGGGATCTCAGAAAGATTGTTGGTTTTCCAAGACATTTTGCTTGACACAAATCATATCATTTATAGGGGTTTTTACCTCCCTTTTTCCTCCCCTTCCTCATGTCCATATTTGGTGGGGTGTTTTTTTTCCACAAATGATTTTCTTTCATTCTTCTCTTGTTTGGATTTTTCAACATTTTCCTTTGTGGTCTTCTCCAATTCATCAATCATTGCCACTACCCCTTAACTATTTTGTTTATCCATTTTGGGAGGTCACTTTGCCCTTATTCTTAATATCAAAATATTTCCTGGAAATTACTTGTTTACTGGCATTGGGGCATTGCCCCCCCCCCTGCAGAAAGGCCTGTTTCTAAAAACAGGTTCAAAGGTTCAAAGATCCAAAATGGTTTCTGAATATATAGGCCCCTATTTTTTTCTTATAGCAAATCAGTTGAGTTTTCTCACCTTTTACAACTTTCTTTACCTTTACCTTTATTTTGCAATACTTTGTTATGTCCCTACTCACTCATTCCCAATGGTTGCATGGACTATTATGGGATTATGATCCCGCTATATAGAATGCTGGTGAGACCACATTTGGAATACTGTGTTCAGTTCTAGAGACCTCACCTACAAAAAGATATTGACAAAATTGAACGGGTCCAAAGACGGGCTACAAGAATGGTGGAAGGTCTTAAGCATAAAATGTATCAGGAAAGACTTAATGAACTCAATCTGTATAGTCTGGAGGACAGAAGGAAAAGGGGGGACATGATCAAAACATTTAAATATATTAAAGGGTTAAATAAGGTTCAGGAGGGAAGTGTTTTTAATAGGAAAGTGAACACAAGAACAAGGGGACACCATCTGAAGTTAGTTGGGGGAAAGATCAAAAGCAACATGAGAAAATATTATTTTACTGAAAGAGTAGTAGATCCTTGGAACAAACTTCCAGCAGACGTGGTAGATAAATCCACAGTAACTGAATTTAAACATGCCTGGGATAAACATATATCCATCCTAAGATAAAATACAGAAAATAGTATAAGGGCAGACTAGATGGACCATGAGGTCTTTTTCTGCCGTCAGACTTCTATGTTTCTATGTTTCTATGTTTCTATTGCTGCTAAAGGAAAAGATGTTTGAAAAGATGTAATCCTGATTCTTAGTATCTCTGTGAGAGGTTAGATTAGATTAGATTAGATTTATTGGATTTATATGCCGCCCCTCTCCGCAAACTCGGGGCGGCTCACAACAATAATAAAAAACAGTACATAATAAAAATCCAATTAACTGATAGATATGTAATGCTAATCCATGGACCATTTAACATGGTTTGTTGACTATCCCACAATGGATACCTTCCCACAACACACTAAATAAATTGTGTTATGATTTATTATGCTGTATGAAGCTACTTGCCAAACATGAGTTGTTGAGATACAAATTTCGCACGCCACCCTACTCCGACACTTAAATAACAAATATAGTTTGGTGGACAGATTCATTTAAATTTGCAGATAATGACATAACTGTTTCATGAGTTATAGATTACCATCACACATATATTTGAGTTTATAGATCAGGGAAATTGCTTATCATAACAGAGCTTTTATCTATAGATATTTGGGGAAGTTTTAGAATAATTGCATCCAATAACACATATCAATGTTTTGATGAATGCATCAGTGCATTTGATCATCAGAATTTGTTTTAGAGCAGAATCCCTGCCCTAAAACAATAGATTATGCAAATCAAGGTAAACCTAATTGAAATGTTCAAATTGATTCAGAAAAAAATCAAACCATTTATAGTTTGAAGGCCTAGTTAAATTCAGATTTTTCTCTCTGAATTAGAATTATTTTTTGTCGAAAGCAGTGTTTTCTTCTTGTAGAGATTCTGTCTGGCAACTGTTGGATATCAACATATCCAACTCTTTTCTCTCTTTTCCTCTTAAACTTATTTTTCTCCCAGGATCCATATCTATGCTTAATTTTTATATTTTCCTAGATATACTAATTATTGACTTAATGCTGCCCCATCAACTAATTTTGTCACCTGGATCTATCACCTTCAATTTTCCTCCAATTTAATCAATATTACTTATCTTCTATACATATTCATTTTCTAAGCAATCATAGAATTACCCCATACATTGTAGTATCAGAATCTTTCTTATCTTTAATTTTCATTGTCAATCTATTCATTTTCGCACAATCCAATGTTGTTTTAATTACCTTTCTTTCAGGTTCTGCGCAAATGCAATTCTAGTTGCTGTAATTATATGAATAATTAAATTTGTATCTTCTTTGCTGAATTTCTCTGGTAATACACCCAACAGGAATATCTCTGGTTTCAATTCTATACATTGTTTCATTTTTTTTTTCTATCCACAATTGAATTGAACTCCAATACACTTTGGCTTCAGCACATGTCCATTATATATGATAAAAAGAGCCTGGTATTTGCTGATATTTCCAACATTTCATAGATTTATCTTTAAACATTTTAGCTATCCTTTCTGTTGATAAGTGCTATCTATAAAACATTTTATACAAATTTTCTTTATATGCTGTTGCCATTGTCAATTTATAATTTGTTTCTCATAGCTGTTGCCACATCCAATTCCATAATATGACAAAAATTCCTTGCCCATTTAATCATTGTTTCCTTTACTTGTTCTTGCTATAAATCAATATATAATAAATAATTATACAAGTTAATTAGTCTTTCATCCATACTTATATTTCAACTAATTTTGTCATTTCTAAATTAACACCCTCCATTTCAATATCATATATTGATTGCAACTGCGTTCTCATATACCAGTCCATTTTTATTCCCTGTTTTTTCAATTCTTGGGTAGATTTCAATTCCCCCTTATCAATTACAATATCTTTATATTGTGCAATATTCCCTCAATGACATCTATTGGGTACATTAGCGCTTCTATTGTTGATAACCAGCATGGCATTTTCATATAGTGTTTTTCTTTTATCTTTTGCCACACTCTATGCAAATAGTTCCTTACATAATGTCTCTGAAAATAGCTGTGCATTTTACTTCTTCCATACCATAAAAATGTGTGCCATCCTATCTGTAAGTCATCTCCCTCCAAAACCAAGAGTCTTCTGTTTCTTAACAAAATCAATTCTCTCATCCATGTCAATTCTGCAGCGTCATAACTCCCAATTTGGGAGTCCAAACCCACCTCTTAATTTACATCTTATAACATTTTTATATTTATCCTCGCTTTTTTTCTTTGACTTTTCTCTCCTTTCCAGTGCTGTTTTGTTATATGTCTTTTATTCCTTTCTTAGCTACAAAATTATCATTCATCTCTAGTCTAATTATTCTACCATCTTTTGCAGCTCATTTGTTGAGTATGTCAAAAGTCAGGTAAACCGGAAATGATTGTATGAAAAAGAGCAAATTTAACTGCAATGAAATTCTGAGAGGCAAGAGTCCATGTCAGAAAATTTGGTGCTTGTATAATGTGGAAAAGAACTTGGATTTGAATAAGTAGATGTGGAAAAGATAATAAGTAATGTGGAAAAGATCTTAGATTTGAATAAGTAGGGGATAAATGCTCCCTCCATCTAGGCACACTATTATCATGCCACTTAGCTAAGCTATTGTGATTATTTTCTCATTTGGAAAGCAAACATTAAAACTGTAAGCATAAACTTGGCCCATGACTTGGTGAATTTATTTGATAGAGGAGCTATTATTTGCCTGAGGTGAGATTTACTGTCTTATTTGTTTCCCATTAAGTGTAAACATAAAGAATTCCCCACTGTCTATTGCTTGCCCATACGTAATTTACAGCATTTTAAATCTTCTCTGTTACCTGCAGGAAGAGAGACGGGGGGGAATCCTTGCTCTTAAAAAAAACATTCTGTCATGCCATCCATTAGTATTCTTTAAATGCGTACATTGGATTACTTCAACCTCATGGTGCACTTTGTAAATTCTTTCCTGGAAGAACAAGCAAAGTTTATCAACCACTGTCAAGATAGTGCAGTGCCTTGCATTTAATCTCTGCACTTCTTTCACAGGTATGTTTGATCAGCACCATAAAATGGCACCTAAGGAGCAGAACAAGACCATAAGTACTATTAATGATCCAACATTTGGATTTTAAAAAAATCTTAAATGGATCTTCAATAAGGATCAAAAGAGCTTTTATGGAGCAACAAGTCTTGTGTGGCTGCTCCTTGATGGCATAAGAATTGCCTTTTTGGGGAGCTAAGAAATCAAGCTTCAACATAAAAGTGTGCAATTGCTTTGGCTGCCAACAAGGTTTATTTTTATTAGGGATGGATTTTGACAGAAAATTGGCGCTTGACTTTGTCAAACGCGCTCTGAAATCTTTCAGAAAGAAAACATGAATGAAATGATTTTAGGAAATACATAACTCACAAGAGGCTGTATGTTTGAAGGTAAGGTCCATGCTCAAAGAGATACAATGAAATCCAACTGAGTCCAATTTCTTTGATTTGCTTATATCTGATGGACAGTATCTTGCCAAACTAAAGCTATAACTTTATAATACAATAGATGTAATATTGAGAGATCCTAGAGTATGGCTACCCTGACTCTCATCCTTCCTCTTCAATCGATCTCTGTGCTCGAACTCTAACCACTGTACCACCAAGGCTCATGTAGCTTTTTCAAAGCTTTTTCTTCCAGCCCTATTAAAGTGCTAGTGAGTTAAGTGATCTTCCATTTATTTCCTTTTTTTCATTCCTGCTCCCTCTGATGACCAGCTGTGTTTTATAAGATTCTTTCAGACCCAGCGAGGCATTAGCAAGTGAAGCGATCTTCCATGCTTTGCCTGCTTCTCTCATTCCTGCTCCCTCCAACGATAAGCTGTGCTTTGGGAGCTATTTTTTCAGCCTTAATCAGGTGCTATCAAGTGAAATGATCTTCTGCGCTTTGCCTGATATTCTCATTGCTTCTCTCTCTGATGATCAGCTGTGCTTTAGAACTATTTTTTATCCCCAATCAGGGGATAAAAAGAGAAATCAAAATCAAATTTGAGTTCTTGGATGGAGGGAACTGGAATCAGCACCATGGTTAGCTCCAGTAGTAAAAATGTTTTGTTTTAGTTTTTTGTTTTGCTGGAATGTTTATAGTAAGTGTAAATAATTGCTTCATGCATACTCCAAAAGCAGACAAAATTTTCTTTAGGAAGCCATAATCTTGGAGGAAAAAAACTTTAATGTCCACTGCTTTGTGTTGTTGACATGCTCTTGCAAATAGAGAGGATTAATTTATATGGTCACCTCTGGCTGTAGAATAATTTTTATTCAGAAATATGTACTGTTTGCTTGTACTCCTTTGGCCTTTTTGGAAGCAAGTTAAAAGAGAATTGTCCAAGAGAGATTTTTTTCAAAATTAACAATAAAGTGGCCTAAACATGATTATGAACTCCAAAGTTTAAACCAATACAGTATCTTGGTTATTGCTTTTATTATAATAATTATCATTTGATGTAAACTGGCATGACTGTGACAGATTAAGAAAATCATATATGGTTAAATAAATTATGGGCAGTATGGGTAGCTTTTGATAGGTTTCTGGCCTATTTTTTGCTTTAAATCTGGTTTAAGCTGTATACACAGGAGTTCCAACTTTCATTGCTCTTCTATTTTATACATTGTTTTGGTAGGAATATCTGAAAAGATTCTGGAAAAACCTAAAAAAGAGCTGAGCACTTTGGGACATGCTAAGTGAAACTTCTCTGCACTCCCTGTACAATCTATAATTGAATTTATAAAAGGAAGGGCTTATAATTATTTAATATTAGAATGAACGCTAGTCTTTCTTTTTTCTCGCTCCAGCTTTCAACTGGGTTTCTATATCTGTACATAGTAACAATGCAGTTGAAGTCTTTGATATTCCTTTGCTCGATGGTGAATATTTTCCCCTTCCCAAACATAAATGAGCAGTTGGATTCTTTTTCTCTATTATAACAATATTCAGCTTCTCAGAAGGAATTGTATTTTTTTAAAAAAAAAACCAACATAGTTTGAATATCAGATCTAGGAAGTTTTGATTTTGGTAGTTGGTTCTTAAGGGTTTTTTTCCCCCAGCATCTGATTTGTCCTTTTCCTATTCTCTTCTAAAATTATCTACGCATATTTTTACATGCCCTCTTTCAGTGAAATTATTTTGATGTCAGCTTATCCATACAAAAGTCTTCCAAGTGTTTAAAAGCAACAAGACACAGTACCAATGCTAACACATTCATAATGAATAAGCTATGGAAACCACAGAGAGTCATCAAACAAAAGAAAAGCCTTGGAAAAAAGATATATTAAAAAATAATAGAAATGTTGTAGTGGAAGAAAGTCCAAAGAGCATATCATAAGTGATTCTACTGCATATGGAATACGTACTTCAAGTTTATTTAAGCAAAACAACAACAACATAAATTTGCAAATATATAAAAATAAAATAAAAATAAGACAACTTATTATGAGTTTTATAGAAATGACACTTCCTTTCATTCATCCTGAATAGTTTTCCATATCGTTTTTCCCCACTTCACAAGGAAGAAAAGAAACAAATAAAGATAGAGGCTAAGTCCACTAAATTTATGCAATATTTCTTTGTAAAAAAAGTGAGGTACAAATGTATGAAGGCCTGAACAGCAACAAACACAAGATCACAGCCCATTGTAATATCTACCTTTTTTAAAAAAAATGCAAGTGCAATTTGCAGTCTGGGAAAGATGCCTTAGATCAAGCAGATAATTGCTTGTCTTGAAAGCACTCACAAATCTGACCACAAAATTAAGCAGTCCTGCAATATTTCACTTTGACTTGTGCAAATCTATAAATTCGGTGTTGGGAAAACTTTATATAAATAGTTGGCCATCATAAATTTTAACTGGATTATAACTATACATCTATAAATCTATATATCTATAAATATACATTACAGATAGGCAAACATCTCTGTGTCTCTATCCTTCCCTCTTGTTCTTTTGAATGCTCAAAGCTCAGTTCTTCCACTAATAATATTCTCCCATATTTTGGAATTCCAAAATGGAACCAATATTTTAAAACTCATTGATGATTGGTATCTTCTCTGAAGGACAGAACAAGACTGTTGAATGCTATACAAAAGGAAGGTAAGCAGGTTTTTCAATCTTTTCCTAAAAGGTAGAAAGCTAGCTAGCACTTTTTCTGTCTGTCTCTGTCTCTCTGTCCCTCCATCCATATTATTCTCTCTCTCCCTCTCTCTGTCCCTCCCTGCACATATATTAAATTCCCAGTGGGTATGGCTAGCTGATGAGGCCAAAATAAGGCCGAAATAGATCTATCCTAGTCTCCCCTTAATTTTCAAATTCAGCAAAAAACATGTGACATATATATATATATATATATATATATATATATATATATATATATATATATATATATATATATATATATATATATACACATACATACATACATACAGTGGAACCCCGACATAAGAGCTGCTCTACTTAAGAGCAACTCGAGATAAGAGCTGGGAGGGGAGAGATATTTTTGTTCTACTTACAAGCCCAAATTCGAGATACAAGCGCCAAGGAGCTGTCTCCTGAAGCCAAACGCTAACTTCCTCGTTCGGCTTCAGGAGACAGCTGCGAAGCGGCGCGCGTGTTTTAAAAGGTTGCAGCCGGCCTGGGGGGCTCGGGGGGGTGCTTGCAGCTTTCTTTCTTGCTCTTTTTCTTTCTCTCTTTTACCTTCCCTTCCTCTATTTCTTCTTTTCTTTCTCCTTCCCACCTTCTTCCCTCCCTCCCTCCCTTCACTCATTCCTCTCTTACTCTCCCCTTTCATAAGTTTCCTTGCTTCCTTCCTCTGTTCCTGTCCCTTCCCCCTTTATTTCTTTCTTTCTTTCTTTCTTTCTTTCTTTCTTGCTCTTTTTCTTTATCTCTTTTACCTTCCCTTCCTCTATTTCTTCTTTTCTTTCTCCTTCCCACCTTCTTCCCTCCCTCCCTCCCTTCACTCATTCCTCTCTTACTCTCCCCTTTCATAAGTTTCCTTGCTTCCTTCCTCTGTTCCTGTCCCTTCCCTCTTTCCTTCCTTCCTTCCCACCCTCTGTCCATTCATTCACCCATTCCTCTCTTGATCGCTTAAAGCTGGTCCCTGGTGCAAAAAGGGTTGGGTACCTCTGTCCTACAGGATTGGGTGGCAGAGAAGTTGAACATATGTAAATTTAAAAGTTTAAGAAAGTTTACAAGTTAAGTGAAAGAAACTTCATTATTCATTTATATGTACATGTACATTTCTTCATTAAAAACATGTCTTTCTGCATAATTTAGACTAACTTTGTGAGTTTTTTGAGGGCTGGAACCAATTAAAATTATTTACATTAATTCCTATGGGGAAAAGTCGTTCGAGATAAGAGCTGCTCGACTTAAGAGCCCAGGTCCGGAACGAATTAAACTCGTATCTCGAGGTACCACTGTATGTGTGTATATATATATGTATATATATATATATATATATATGTACACATATACATACATATATATATATATACACACATATATATATATTTGTTTTCGTAGATTTTCACGGGTATATGTATGTAGATTGTTCTGAGTTCGGGTTTTGCCCCGTGTAATATTTTGAGTGTCTATGCATAGACACTCAAAATATTACACGGGGCAAAACCCGAACTCAGAACAATCTACATATATATATATATATATAAACACACACACACACACACACACACACATATATGTATGTATGTATATATGACGGTTTTGGTATATTCGGTTTCTTCCCGTGTAGGATTTGGAAATTTCTGGCGACGTTTCGACGAGATCTCAATCGTCATCTTCAGGCTGGTGTTTCTGTCCTTGTTCTAAGGCAAACACTGTGAGACCTGAGCTGCCTTCCTTCTATAAATACTGGTGGCTGGGTGTGGTTTGATGGCTCAGCAATTGCCTGCTGTGTAGAAACTTCCTGGTGAGTCAGTGGGGTAACATCTGGGGTCGTTGATGTAGCTGAGGTATGCTGATTAGTTAATGGTTGTAGATTAGGCGTGATATCCTGAGTAGTTGGAACTGGCAGGCTACTTGATTGTTTTACAATGTGTGTTCTGAGTCTGGTTTCTATGGCTGGGATACGTTTGAGGGCTGGTTTCCAGATGTCTGGTAAGCGGGAGGTATCATCCCGCTTTTTCATATTTTGGGGATGTTTTTCTATCTCAATGGCTTCCATGATTATTCTTTTGCTGTAGTGTTCTGTTTTGGAAATTAATTTGGTACTGTCAAAATCAATTTCATGTCTTGTAGTTTTGAAGTGTTGGAAAAGGGAGAAGGTTTTTTCTTTTTTCTTTAATGCATTCTTATGTTCTGCAACACGTACATTTACTCTCCTGTTAGTTTGTCAAATATATGTGGCTGGGCAGATTTTACACGGTATTTGATAAACTCCCTGATTTTCTAGTTGGGGTTAGGGTGTTTGGTTTCAGGCCTTGTTTACAGGACACCTCAAATGGTGCAGTGTTTGTATCCAGCATCAGGGTTGCAATCAGTAAGTTATCTTATAAAAATGGTCATCAGCAGAATGTAGCTTTCATGAGTGAGGAATTCTGCCTTATTCCAGATTATTGCTATCAGAGGGATGAAAAAGTTATGTCTAAATAGATTTAGGATTAATCCATCTGTTTCCTAAGCCCTAACCATCCACCAAGATATTTACGCGGGTTACCCAGAAAGTAATGCACCACATTTTTTTTCTCAGCCGACAGTAATGGTACAAATGTGAAACTTTAGATATACATTACTTGAATTGTCAGGAGTGCATGTGTAAATTTTGTATTTCTTCAGATAGCATAGCTGCAGCAGTGTTTCGAAATGGCATCTGTAAGCAATGTATGTTATAAGCAGTGTGTCGTCATTGAATTTCTCGCTGCGGAGAGAAAAACTGTTGGGAACATTCACAAATGTTTGTGTACAATTTATGAAGAATTTGCAGTCAACAGAAGTACGGTTAGTCACTGGGCACAGAGGGTGAGGTCATTAGAGGTGATTTGCACAGTGCAGAAATAGCTTTGTGACCAGAACAAGGAGTGGTACCAACAGGGCATACACACCCTTGTGTCTCGCTGGAGGAAGGCCATAGAAAGGGACGGAGATTATGTGGAAAAATAGAGAGTGTAGAAGAAACTTCATTTTTTCTTATATGTAAGCCTCATTGTGTTCAATAAATAATTGTGGGAGGGGGGGGAATGTGGTGCATTACTTTCTGGGCGACCCTCATAAAGAGATTTGATGGGCAGTGATTTGCTCTGCAAAAAAGCGCTCACTTCCCAAGCCTAAAAGACTGTCTAGTGTCCAGGTTCAGTACCTGCTAGGTGTATTTAATATAATGCATTAGTGAAGTGGCAAGATTATGTTATTGTAGTCTTACAACAAAGTAGACAGTTCACCTAGTCCTATTTCCTGTGTGGTTCATCTGGGAGAGATGACATCACTCTTCCAAGTTTGAAAGTACAAACCTCCTGCCCACTACTTTTAACTGCTTGGCCTGAACTTTCCGAAGTTTCTTTCACTGACCATTAAACCACTGGAGGCTCTCTCTTATCTGATTGTTTCCTAGGCAGCATCTCTCTCTTTCTTTTCTCACCAGACCACTAATGCATTCCATTACAGTGCGGGATGTTATTATGCAGGTTGGCCCTTTGACCTACATTTGTCCCAATATTCTAGAATAAAGCCATTCTCAGAGGATCTGAATACTTCTCTGCATGTGAAGGGGTCTCCCTTTCCCTCTTTCCCCCCTCTCTCACACACACAACATACAAACCCACACACAGAGAGGCGGAGTGAGAGGGATATTAATCATCTTGCTGAAAAATTTCAAAGTTGATTTTCATCAAAGGATCTATTATTTCCTCTCAACACCACATCCTATACTTTTCTAAACACAAAACAAGTAAACAGCTGGAATAATACTCACAAACACCTAATATGTGCAGTGGCAGGTCTTTGATGCTTCTCTATTATAATCTTCGGTTGACTCTTTTGAGAAGTACAATCTTGATTCTCTAATCAGAAAAAAACAACACCCTAATATTGTTGTCTTAATTTTGAATCTCTGATCTCCAATCAGGCTGCATTTAACCACCTGCAAATTTCAATACTGTGTGCATGTGCGGGTGTGTATGGATGGGTTTTTTCCCACATAAGTCTTAAAATTCAGAGCCCAGCAAGGAAAGGAAGCAGAGCACATTCTCCAAATTGACCCCCACCTCAAAAAATAAGTCTCTAAAGAACTTTTCCTGAGACTCATCATTGGCCTCCTTTAGTCTCGAAAGACCCTGGTATCATATTCTGGACTCCCCAGAGCACAAAGCCTGGGTAGGTTAGTATGTAGGATAGACTGCTACCCAAGAAGCAGATTCCCCCCTCTCCAAGTCTCTGAAATATTCCAATGGAGTGGATTCGATGGATTCCAGCTACGTCACAGGAGTTATCAGAACTTGGCTGTACACAGTCACAAACTGCTTCTGGGACTCCGGCTCTGGGTTTTGCCTCAAGGTTTACTCCCGAAGCCTTTTCCAATGATGGATGTAGCAACAAGGCAGTGGAGGTTTGCAGTCAGAGTTTCCCTTCTCCTAATGGTTGACCAGGGTGTCTTTTGTGTCTTGCCATGCTCTTAGTGTACTACATCACTTGCAAAGACCGCCTTCATGACCGTTGACCTATTCTAGTAGGTTTCATCCACTCAGTCCATCAGAATCTGTCTTCACATGCTCGGAATAGACAAGTCCCTATCTCGCCAAAGGTCAATGACCCATTGGCTACTCTCAGCCTGGTTTGGCCAGCCTGTCGAAGCTGTTGCCCATAGTCCTGAGACTATGTATAATTAAAATAAAGGGACTACTTGTACCCTCTGGCTGCTTGCTTTGTTTTCCTTTTTGACTTTTGTCATGGCTCATTGGCAGAATTAACCTTTTTCTGTAGATGATGCCCAACTGAGAAGTATGTTTCAACTAGCCTGGCTCACCCTGTTATATGTAGTCTGGAAACTAAAGTAAACTGAGCGTACTTTGAATATATGTAGCTGTAGGCCACTGTACCCATTAACACAATGTCTTTGTGTTAACAGTTTAGTGCAGTGATGGTGAACCTTTTTTTCTTGGGTGCCAAAAGACTCTGGGCACATGCTATTGTGCATGTGCGAGTTCCCACACTATGCCTGGGGAGGGTGAAAACAGCTTCCCCTGTCCCCCAGAGGCCCTCTGGAGGCCGGAGATGGCCGTTTTCCCAACTTCTGGTGGGCCCAGTAGGTTTGTGTCTCGCCCTCCCCAGGCTCCAAAGATTTCCCTGGAGCTGGGGTTGGGTAAAAAGACAAAAATGGCCTCCCAGATCCTATGTGTGAGCCAAATATCAGCTGGTTAGCACGCACACACACACACATTGGAACTGAGCTAGTGCAACGGCTCTCATGCCAGTAGATATGGCTCCACTTGCCACCTGTGGCACCTGTGCCATAGGTTCGCCATCACTGGTTTAGTGCATACAACACAATCTAATATTAAGAAATCATCTGTATGAAATGCAGCAGTCATACAGAAGGCACGCTGTCTTAGACCCACTCATACAAAGAAGACAACTTGATTACTTAGTACAAGGTAATATAGATGCCGACAAGAAGCAGAAAGAAAATAAAGATTTTTATTTTAAAGGAGTTTGTAGAGTGACAGGATAAAAGAGGGAGCTAAAAGAATGGAAGAACTACAGACTCATTGAACAGAGACTAGTCTAGAAATTCTTATGCAGAAAAGCAGAGAGATAAAAGGGAATGCTTCTGGGGAAAGGTGAAGGATCATATTAGAAAGGAAAAAAAATTGAGAAAAAATATCTTTCTCTTCTTTCTCTCTTCCTCTGATCCTGACCATTCCTAAATAAATTGCAACAAAAGAGGGTGACATACATACAGCAACATTCCCAAGTGATCTGCAGATTCTGGAGATGATAATAGACATTACAGGGATGAAATTCAAAATGTTTCCCTACCAGTTCTGTGGATGTTACTTGGTGGGTGGGCAGGAGAAAGATATTGCACAATCCCCATTCCCTTCCACTCTAGGAAAAGAATACTAGCATTAACGTTAGCAATAGCATTTAGACTTACCATATTTTTTGGAGTATAAGACGCACCGGAGCATAAGATGCTCTTTAGTTTTGGGGGAGGAAAATAGGGAAAAGAATCTGCTTACCAGTATTAATCTAGTGTCAGCACATTATTTTATCCCCTGGTTAGGGCTTTAAAAAATCTTTATTCGCAGAGAATAACAATGAAAGAGCTTGCAAGCCGGTAAGAGCTGGGAACATCGTTAGGACTTGGTTAGGGCTGGAAAGAAACCTATTTGGAGCAAGTTAAAGCAATTTTTAAAAAGCCTGCAAAGACATAGGGCTTGGAAAACATTCTTTGCAGAGAGAAGCAATGAAAGAGCCTGCAAGGTAACAGCTGGGAAGATCATTAGCAACTAGTTAGGGCTGGAAAAAAGCTACATTCAGAGTATAAAATGCACCCAAATTATCAGCCTCTTTTAGGGAGGAAAAAGATGCGTCTTATACTCCAAAAATATGGTGTTTTAAAAGAACCCAGCCGAAAAATATGGTATATACCACTTCACAGTGCTTTACAGCCCTCTCTAAGTGGTTTACAGAGAGTTAAGAATATTGCCCCCAACAATCTAGGTCCTCATTTTACCGACCTTGTAAGGATGGAAAGCTGAGTCTACTGAGATTCAATGTGCTGGCAGCCGTTGATCAGCATAAGTAGTTTGCCGTACTGCATGTTAACCCCTGCACCACCAAGGCACTCCATTCCCAACCAACTCCAGGGGAAGAAGACTGCAAAATTTCCATGCCCCCCACTTTGGGCCCAGCCAAAGGTGGTATTTGCCGGTTCTCTGAACTACTAAAAATTTCTGCTACCGGTTCTCCAGAACCTGTCAGAACCTGCTGAATTTTACCCTGAAGCATTGGCCAGTTATTCACAGTAATATCAGACATGCACTAATTCTGCCCAGGTAAGGAAAGAAAGTTACAATAACATTTTTTAAAAAAATTCTCCAATCTGTGTCTGAATCTTTCCAAAGTTAATTCTAATCAAAAATTGGAATGAATCAATGGGACATCTCAAACTAATCTAAATATTTGATTCATCATTTTGACTTGAAGGAATCATTACCTTTAAAACTCCTTTAATCAAATCACTCCCCCTTCAAAATTTCACCCAGTGATATAATTCTCAATTATTATTTTTTAAAAAAATCTATCTAATGTATGCTTTTTAAAAATAAATCAGAAAAAAGATGACACATTTATTTAATGATAAATGGAAATTGTACTGTTATGTAAGTGCTCATACTGCTTGGTATTTTGTGGGTTTATATTGCCGTTCATTATGTGTCCCATCAGCAGTCTCTTTAACTTTGGTGAGCCATTTCGCAAAATACAGTCTATCAAGTACGGAAATTGTGGGCCAGTTTAGAATAATGGTTAAGACATCAACTTAGAAGGTTTGCTTTTGCCTTATGTGGAAAAAATATTCAAAAGGGGGTTAATTTAGAAGCATTGTAGAAAACCCAATGATTAACTACGTGTGTGTGTGTGTGTGTGTGTGTGTGTGTGTATGTATAACTTTGTATCTACCGCTCTATCTAATCTATATCTATTTTGAGTTAAAAATACTCATGGGAGTTGGGACTAAGTCCTTCATACAAGTGTGAGATGATTACTTTTGCAAAATTAGATTCATAAAAAAATTATAATCATAATGGAAATACAATTGTTGAATTTGCATTAGCTGATTAGTGCTGAGTGGGTTTTAATGACAATTTATTCACAGGTTTTATCAATCACTTCTTCAGATATATCATAACAGTTCTAACAGAGTAACAGAGTTGGAAGGGACCCTGTAGGTCATCTCGTCCAACCCCACTCAAGCAGGAGTCCCTATACCAGGGATGGGTTGCTACTGGGGCGGTACACGACTGTGCACCCTTAGCGGGCGCCAGATTGCACAATTTGTACATGACTGCTCCAGTGCCAGTCCATCTTTTTTCTTTAATTTTTCATATTTTTTGCTTCGTACTCATGCGCAGAAGGAAAATCTTGCGAGGGGACACTTTTGTGCCTGTCCCCTCATGAGATTTTGGCGCATCTTTACTTTGTGTGCATGTGCAGAAGCAAAATCACACTGGAATGTGTGTGCGCTTGCATAGCGCACCAGTAGCAGCCAGTAACAACCACCCGCCCCACCCTATACCCAATTCTCCTGAACACATAAAACAAAAGTACAAGAATTCTAACTGCTAAATCTTATTTACCAACATCATGAAATGCCTGTAATTCCGATCAGGAACTGAAAGCGGACTAAGATGCTTTAAAACCATGGTAAAATATGTAACAATAAATAGCATACACCTTAATCACTCCCCAACAATAAAGTAACATGAAATGTACATTCCAAAGATACAGTGGTACCTCTACTTAAGAACTTAATTTGTTCCGTGACCAGGTTCTTAAGTAGAAAAGTTTGTAAGTAGAAGCAATTTTTCCCATAGGAATCAATGTAAAAGTAAATAATGCGTGCAAACCCATTAGGAAAGAAATAAAAGTTCAGAATTTGGGTGGGGGGGAGGAGGAAGAAGAAGAGGAGGAGGAGGACAGTCGCTGCCGAAGGAAGAAGGTGAGGTGCGGTGAATCAAAAAAATCCAAAACTTTTAGGCTTAAAAAAAAAGAGGGACTCTGAGGCAGCGATGAGGAGCATGTGCCTCCTTGTAGAGCTGCCCAGAGCGAAGGGAGCATTTCTTTTATCTGGGCGCTGGATGAGGTTTATTCCCTTTCCAAATGTCCAGAGAAAGGAAAATGCTTTGTTCGCTCTGGACTTCCAAAACCTCCTTAAGCACCACCAAAAGGCACCTCCAGCAGCCCAACAAAGCCCGAGATGGCCGGGATTAAAAGGGAATGGCAGGAAATTGGCCAGGCCTTTGTGCCTCTCTCAAATTTCCTGGAAATTTTTTCCAGGCTCAGGTTCTTAAGTAGAAAATGGTTCTTAAGAATAGGCAAAAAAATCTTGAACACCCGGTTCTTATCTAGAAACGTTCTTAAGTAGATGCGTTCTTAGATAGAGGTACCATTGTATTCTAAATAAAGAACAAATGAAGTAGATAAACAGAAAGTTCTTTTACAGTAGGGAAAAAATGCTTTTCTCAAGATTGGATGATGAATTTCATAGCACAATATAATTAGTAAGAACAATTCCTGTGCAATCAGGTTGCAAGGAGTATAATATGTCAATCCTGACCAGAAGGCATTTCTTCAAATAGCTTTGTTTCAAGGACTATATGAGTAGCACGGACTGAAAAACAAAACATTAAACAGTTGTTGGAGAGCAAGTGTTGAAATCTATCTCTGGCTTTCAACCATGTGTGAAACGGTATTTTTTTTTCCCAATTGGGTGTAAAATGCCATGTTTGTTCCTAACACATGAGCTGTCTTGCATGAACTGCCATGTAAATATATTTTATTCACATCATCTTAAAACTTTCTCTCTTTTTTTTCTTTTTTCCAGTTGGGTTCTCAAAGGAAAAGTTCTCTAGCCATTCATTCCTTCTCTTACTGGCTAATAGTTGAGGCTTTTCATCTCAAAATTATAATAAAATAAAATCTAGATGTAATTCTCAGTATAAAAAGTGTGAAGAAATAAAATAATAAAATTAAATGCAATACATAATAAAATAAAAAAGTATAATCCTCCGCTAGTCTTATTTTTAAGATTTCTATTCTTTGTTGCATCACACACAGGCACACACAAATGCACACTATACGCATACATAAAAAGACTGTGAGAGCAGATTGTTCACAATACTTTTATTTAAAGAGCATCCTTTTCCCCTCCCCTATATTTCGCAAAAGCCATTGCACAGCCATAAAGGAAAACACCTATTAAATAAACTCAGTATTTCAAAAGAAGAAACCCACCCACCAGTCAAAATGAAATATTGATATAGTTACAGTTCCTTTATTAAAAAAAAACTCAAGAAAAAGAAAAAAACCCACTTCTAATTAGAGAAACCATCTTCTCTTTCCTTAGCAATTCAGTGAAGAAAGAGGTAGGGGAGTGAATTGCAAAGCTTGTCAATTTAGAAGGGAGGAAAAATCAGGACATAGCAAAACATTATTTCATAGTCATAGCTCCATTGATGATTCTTGGACACTTTTCAAATGACTGTCACATTTACATTTTACTCACAGAGCTTTGTTGATACAGTGTGCTTAGCTGTTGTTGTTATTGTTGTTGTTTCTTTCTTTGTTCAAAAAGGAGGAGAGAATCTCCCAGTCAAATTACAGCTGGAATTAGCACCTCTCAAAGGCAGAGTAGGGACAAGCATCTAAAACCGAGGGTATTTCAAATTGAATTCCTTCCCTGAAGAAAGGGTTGGACAATATCCAAAATGGCCCCATTATCCTATCAGCCATCCATTATACTCCGTGCCGCACTTCCTTTTGGTTCTGTGATTGATGGTAACCTTGCAATAGCTATTTTATGAAAGGGGCAATTCCATTCTCCATTCTACAGATTTGACAGTAGTATCACTACAGACTTCAACTCCCAGAATAATAATAATAATAATAATAATAATAATAATAATAATAATAATAATAATAATAAACAATAACAACAACATCAACAACAGAGTTGCAAGGGACCTTGGAGGTCTTCTAGTCCAACCTCCTGCTTAGGCAGCAAACCCTATACTTCAGACACATCTAACATCTGTTTAAAATTCCCAATGTTGGGGCATTCACAACTTCTGGAGGTAAGCTGTTCCACTGATCAACCGTTCTGAAATTTCTCCTTAGTTCTAAGTTACTTCTCTCTTTGTCTAGTTTTCACCCATTGCTTCTTATTCTACCCTCAGGTGCTTTGGAGAATGGGTTGACTCCTCCTTCTTTGTGGCAACCCCTGAGATATTGGAACACTGCTATCATGTCTCCCCTAGTCCTTCTTTTCATTAAACTAGCCGTGCCCAGTTCCTGCAATCGTTCTTCATATGTTTTAGCCTCCAGTCTCCTGATCATCTTTGTCGCTCTTCTCTGCACTTTTTCTAGAGTCTCAATATCCTTTTTGCATCGTGGCAACCAAAACTGAATGCTGTATTCCAAGTGTGGCCTTACAAAGGCCTTATAAAATGGTATTAACACTTCATGTGATCTTGATTCTATTCTTCTGTTAATGCAGTCTAGAACTGTGTTGGCTTTTTTGGCAGCTGCTGCACAATGCTGGCTTCACAAATCCTAAAAGTTGCTAAGTTTGAGGAACCCAGATATAAGGTCTGCGCCTCTTTTTCAATATACACCTGTTAGAAAAAGAAGACATTTTGTCGTCGATTCTTAGATTTTTCCTTTTTGAAATGACACACAAGATGGAAGCGACAAAAATAACCCTTTTCAATCTGAGGCCCTCTAACAAATACATCACTGCAGAGATACACACTGCTATCTCCAGATGTAGTGCATTAAAAGTTAATTTACATTTGCATTATTACTTTGCTTGATTGTTTTCGCCTGCATTCTTCTTTAAAATGCTCAAAGATATAAATCCATATGACTTTCTTCCTTTGCTTCCTGGGGAAAAAAAAGAGATATATAGTACATCTTAAGGTCCAACTGTTTTATCTTGGTTTCACTTGCTTGAATAATGGCCTATAGATAGTCCATTTAATCCTTGGGGGTGCTTTTTTATGTATACAACAAACTTATTTCAAGCTTTGAAGTGCTTCCCCCCCTCTTTTTTTCAGAGTGATTTTTTTTTCATGAAATAGCTTCTTTTCAAGCAAAATCTCCACACTTCAAAGAGGAATGGGAAGAAGAGGAGAGAAATGCGTCTGTACTATTTCTTATTTATCTGTCCTCATTCAGATTCACCCTGTTATTGTCTTGTACAATATGAACCGTAAGACTTGCTAATAAGTTATTTAACACAGTCACGTCTTATGACTCCATCTGTTCTCACCAGTTGCAAAAAAATTGTAAGGAGGGGGAACTAACTGCTCCGAATGTACCAGTCCTCAATTCTATCCATTTACCTCCATCTGTCACGGTTATTAGTTAGTAATAAATGGAAGCATCTCACCATGGTGGATATCAGCTAGGAGTCAATATACAAGGCTGTCATCTTACACTGCCAGGTCTTAGCTAAGTTGATAGTCCAGCTCTAATGTTGAAGAGACGGAGATCCAGATGGTTGAAAGGAAAAATGAAAACTGAAAAGTACAGGTCCAGAGGAGAAGGGCTGAGCCGGGGTGGCGCAGCAAGTAGAGGGCTGTCCTACAGGCCACTGAAGCTGACTGTAGATCTGTAGGTCAGCGGTTCAAATCTCATCACTGGCTCAAGGTTGACTCAGCCTTCCATCCTTCCGAGGTGGGTAAAATGAGGATCCAGATTGTGGGGGCAATAGGCTGGCTCTGTTAAAAAGTGCTATTGCTAATATGTTGTAAGCCGCCCTGAATTTAAGAAGGGGGCATAAAAAATGAATGAATGAATGAATGAATGAATGAATGAGGAAATGCAAAAGGAATGTAGAAAATATGCTTACCCAGATCTGTCCGACTGTCCGTCCAACCATCCATCCATCCATCCATCTAATTTCTATGCTGCCCTTCTCCAATGACTTAAGGTGGCAAACAACCAGTGATGGGCTCCTACAGGTACAGTCAGGTACACAGAACCGGTAGAAAAAATTTGGTCAGGTATGCAAAACTAGTAGAAAACTTTTGTGTTGTTTTTTCTTTTTTTCCTTCTGGGCTCAGGGTATGTTTTTCCTATCACAGTAAATTGGGTTGAATGTGTATAATTTTAGAAGAGCTATGCACGTGTGTGTGCATACATACACATATAGTTTGTATAGCAGTTTGTATACATATTTTTGTGTACCTGTTTGTAATAGGTGTGTACACATATGGCATTATACATAGAGTTAAATAGTATATTTTGGAAGTTCAGTAATAGTAAATAGATAGGGAAATTTTATCTCTTTGAGGTGAGGAGAGGCCAGGCACCCTAACCCAAACCCTTGACGTGAGTGACGTCAAGTTGGCCACCTTTAAGCAAGTCACATGACCTTTAAGCCACCCCGGTCACATGATCATCAAGCACTCCAACCTGGTCATATGGCCATCAAGCCACACCCACAAAATAAGCCACACCCACAGCGTGGTAGTAAAAAATGTTGGTAGCCTTTCACTGCATACAACATAATGAATATAATACAAAGTGTATAAAAAATGTAATATTAAAAACTAAAAAAAATCTAAAACCCCATTTATCCTAAACGCAATAATCCATTTTCATCGAGCTGGGTCTAGCTGCTCATAACATTAGCTGGAGCTAGCTCTCAACACTCACGGCTCCCCATGCCAATGGCAGAGATGGGTCTTCAAGACTTTGTGAAAGTTCAGGAGGGAGGGGGGCAGTATATATCTCTGGAGGGAATTTGTTCCAAAGGACCGAGGCCACCACAGAGAAAGCTGTTCCCCTGGACCCCACCAGACAACATTGCCTGGCCGACGGGACCTGAAGAAGGCCAACCCTGTGGGACCTGACCGGCCACTGGGATACATGAGGCAGAAGACTCCTTAATTGTTTAGATAAAAGCATTGGGTTACTAAGGTGTTTACTTATTGACTTACTCACTCACTCACTTACTTAACTAGAGAGGTAGGATATGGGGGTGTGGGGTGTGAGAAGGAGAAGGAGAAAGTACTAAACCAGATCCTGGATAAGCTCAATTCTCTATGAGTTGAGCAAAATCTACTCTACATTCTCACCTAGTATTCGAGCTCCAGTTCTTCAGTGGATTATTTGTTTTTAGAGAACAGTAAATTTAATTGCTTTTCTCTAGCATCTCTATATGTGCTTCTGGCAGGCTGGAGATATGTTGGCTTCAGGAAAATAAATGCCCCAGCACCATATTTCTTTTATCCTAAGGTTGATCAGATGAAGTTGATGAGTTTGAATCCAGAAGGGTCTTCTGATTTAGCTTCTTTCCTCAAATCATAACTGATGGGATCTAGCACAACATTCTTCTGCCATTGCTATTTTGGAAAAAAATAATGTGGTTTTAGTTGTAAATCTTTCCTTTAGGAGCACAAGGTTTCATCTCCCTTCCATGTCACCTAGAATATGAAATAGGCTAGATTTGAGAGCAAGTGATTGACTCAAGGCACCCAGGGAGATCCCATGGCTGAGGGCGGACTTGAACATGGAACTGCCAGTCTTTAAAAAAAGAATATTTAAAGAATATTTAAAGAATAGAATAGAATAGAACTCTTCATTACCCATCATGAGATTGCAGGAGCTTGCAGGAGCTTTGTTATGAACTGTTTTATTGTGTTGTGATCCACCCCGAGTCTACACAGAGGGGTGGCATACAAATCTAAATAATAATAATAATAATAATAATAATAATAATAATAATAATAATAATAATAATAATAATAACAAGTGTGACTGGACGCACAAGGGATTTGTCTTGGGGCCTATGCTTTCAGTGTTCATAAAAGAAAATATAGATTTGTCAAGAATCATGTGGTACAACACTTAAAGATTGTCATAGGGATCAAATAAGCAATCAGGAAACAATCAATATTAACAAAAATCATAAGGATACAAGCAACAAGTTACTGTCATACAGTCATTAGTGGGAGGAAATGGGTGATCGGAATGATGAGAAAAAACTAGTAGAAATAGAAGTGCAGACAGTAAAAAGTTTGACAATGTTGAGGGAATTATTCGTTTAGTAGAGTGATGGTGTTCAGGAAAAAACTGTTCTTGTGTCTAGTTGTTTGGTATGCAGTGTTCTGTAGTGATGTTTTGAGGATAGGAGTTGAAACAATTTGAGCTTTCTGAGTTGGTGTAGAAAGAGTGTTTTTGTTGTTCCTTTTTGATGACATTTTTGATGTTAGGTGACCATTTTAGGTCTTGAGATATGATAGAACCTAGAAATTTGAAGGTCTCTACTGTTGATACTGTATTGTAGTATTATAAGAGGTGATAGAATGGGATGGATTCTCCTTGAGTCTACCACCATTTCTACGGTTTTTGAGTGTGCTCAGTTCCAGATTGTTCTGATTGAATCATACAAGTACAGCAAAGACCTTTGGCAAACTGCAGCTGGAATTTGCAGTTATACAATGATGCAACAAATCTTTACTTTGAAGAATAGGTTGTCACAATTAAGCCATTAAGATTCAGTTATGGAAGAGTTGACCATAGCTTGGACTTTGTACAGCTAAAACTAGAGTCCTTCTTAACTCAGCCTGTTACTTAAATTAATTAATTTAAACTGGAGGAGCTGTTCTCCGTTTCTAATTAATAGGATGTGCCCAAATCTTCTGTTATATGGAAAAGCTGGTGTAAAATTATTAGTGAACACAAATTAGAGTTGTTTCCTCATACATCCCTTTTCTAAATTCTCCTGGCATCTATTGCTACTGCTGTATTGTTGTTTCCCTTCTTGAAAAACGAAAGTGGATGATGCTTTTATTTATAAAGCAAGTAAGTAGATGCTTTTAATTCCAACAGTCTGGAAGGAAACTTAAAGTATTTGTTTCCAAAGCAAACAAAATGCTGAGTACTGTTTGTTCATTGACAGTCAGTTATTTTTGCTTTTTATGTTTCCCTCCCCCTCACTGTAAGATTCTGATTTTGATTGAAGGATGAACCCAGTATAAATAACCAAAATTCTTCTTGTACAATGGCTGAGTTTACACAATGTGCTAAGTACCGGTAATATTTCTACCATTGTTTACTCGATAAATCACATTTGGCTGCATTTTGAATCACAAGGGCTGTGTTTTATGTTTGGGTTTGGAAAGGAGTACTACATTTCCTCCCTAATATGTATTTTTGCAAATGTCATTGAACTGGTTCATACTGTATGTTGCACTAGCAAGAATGATTTGCATCTTGTTGAATAAATCACAATTGGTTGGGCTCATACAACATGCTAAGCAGTCAACCTGCATTACTGTCAATGGGTCATTGACCTTCGGCGAGATAGGGACTTGTCTATCCTGAGCACGTGAAGACAAATCTCAGCGGACTAAGCGGATGAAACCCACTAGAATAGGTCAAGGGTCATGAAGGCAGTCTATGCAACGGTCATGGAACCGCAGGTGTGCCGGTGTTTCGGCATGCGCGGAAGCAAAAAAACATCTCCAAAACACACCTGTGACTCTGTGCATGGTTTTGCTACCTCCACAGGTGCAGAAGCAAAATCACGCTGGCCCCGCAAACACTTATGAGCCAAGCGCGATTTAGCATTCCGGCTAGTAGCCCACCGCTGTCAATTGTGGTGATAAGTTGAGGTTAACTCTACAGCAACAGTATACAAATGTATTTCCATTCGAGTATAGGAATGAAAATTGGGGGGTGGGGGTATCCCAATTTGTCAAGAAGATGTATGTCTTTGTCTATGTGTGTGTGAGATAGAGGAAGACTCACAGTCACTCATGCCCTCATCACCTCGAAACTCGACTACTGTAACGCTCTCTACATGGGGCTACCTTTGAAAAATGTTCAGAAACTTCAGATCGTGCAGAATGCAGCTGCGAGAGCAATCATGGGCTTTCCCAAATATGCCCATGTTACACCAACACTCTGCAGTCTGCATTGGTTGCCGATCAGTTTCCGATCACAATTCAAAATGTTGGTTATGACCTATAAAGCCCTTCATGGCACCGGACCAGATTATCTCAGGAACCGCCTTCTGCTGCACGAATCCCAGCGACCAGTTAGGTCCCACAGAGTGGGTCTTCTCCGGGTCCCGTCAACTAAAGAATGTCGCTTGGCGGGACCCAGGGGAAGAGCCTTCTCTGTGGCGGCCCCGGCCCTCTGGAACCAACTCCCCCCCAAAGATTATAATTGCCCCCACCCTCCTTGCCTTTCGTAAGCTGCTTAAAACCCACCTCTGCCGTCAGGCATGGGGGAATTGAGACCCTCTTCCCCCTAGGCCTTTACAATTCTATGCATGGTATATATGTATGTATGTTTGGTTTTTTATATTAATGGGTTTTTAATTGTTTCTAGCATCAGACTACTATTGTACACTGCTTTATTGTTGCTGTTAGCTGCCCCAAGTCTCCGGAGAGGGGCGGCATACAAATCCAATCAATCAGAAAGAAAGAAAGAAAGAAAGAAAGAGAGAGAGAGAGAGAGAGACAGTCAGAGAACTTCTCACATATTGAGGTGTGAACTGCTGTTGTTTCAACATCTTTGGAGTTTTGCATTCTTTCTTGACACATCCAAACAAGGACAGAGAGCTATTTAAAGAAGTTACAATACCATTTCCCCCCAACCCACATTTCCTGAGCCTTAAGGATTCTGCAGCCCATTGAGAATGAATAGCATAGAGCTCTAAATCCCTCCAGCTGAAGACTTAGCCCCGATAATGGGAAATTCTGACAGAGCCATGGTGAGTGCGGCATGGCAGCGCTGTGATTATTCTTTATTGCCATGGCATTTACTGCTGGCAGAATGGTGGGCAGCTCCTAACACACAAAATTAATGTGAAGTTGCAACCTTACATGGGGTGTAGCCCAAGGTGCAGTGCACTTGAAGCTTAATATATCAAAAAGATTGCTCTTCCCTATTTAACTTGAGCTGGTCACTCTTAATGTAACCTGCTGCATCAGAGAATTGCTTTTAATAATTCAATGTATAGTTGGTGTAGCAGATGTAGAAAAAGGCGCTTTAAAAACAAATGCACAAAGGATTGTGATGGTGACCTCAATTACTCATCTCAAGATAATCTGGGCACCTAATAGTAGTGTGGAGATAATGACATAGGAGGGGATGTGGGACTGAAGTTTTCTACCCTATTTCTGCAGAGCCACTAACTGAAAACCTGTATTATTTTCAACGTTGCATTTCCTGGATTGCTTTTTAAATCTTTGCATTTATTCACTTTCTCTTCTCTCCTCCCCCCATGAGAAAATACAACATGAAATGTAGTGGGCATGATTTTTCTTTCTTTCCTTTTTTAACTATGAGAGAGAAAATAAATAGAGAGAAAATAATAAAGCCCTACATGGCTCAGGGCCAGACTATTTATGGGACCGCCTCTTGCCTCCCAGAGACCCATAAGAACACAGAGAGTTGGCCTCCTCCGGGTCCCATCGACAAACAAAACAGGTTGGCAGGACCATGGGAAAGGCCTTCTCTGTGGCTGCCCCGGCTCTATGGAACCAACTACCCCCCCCCCCAGTGTCTGTACTACTCCCACCCTACTGGGCTTCCATAAGGCCACAAAGACCTGGCTTTGCCGACAGACCTGGGGGGCTAGGAACATCTGCCAGGGCCACACTGTATGAATGGCATATATGTATGGGCTTTAACTGGGCTTCTTTTGATATGAGGTTTTACATTGCTTAGATTATATTCGACTTCCTTTTATTGCTCTGCATCTATTTGTATTTCTATTTAGATTATTACTGTAAGTCGCCCTCCAGGATAGGGCAGCATAGAAGTCTAAATAAATAAGTAAGTAAGCAAGCAAGCAAGCAAGCAAGCAAGCAAGCAAGCAAGCAAGCAAGCAAGCAAGCAAGCAAGCAAGCAAGCAAGCAAGCAAGCAAGCAAGCAAGCAAGCAAGCAAGCAAGCAAGCAAGCAAGCAAGCAAGCAAGCAAGCAAGCAAGCAAGCAAGCAAATAATAAAATGAGAGAGAAAACTACCCTATTTTCCCAAAAATAAAACACCCTTTGGTAATAAGCCCAATTGGGCTTTTGAGTGCATGGCAGTGGTGGGCAGCACCTGGTTTACCCAGGTGCACAGCTCTTGTAGGTCGGCAAATGAGATATGGTGATTTTTGCCCCTTTTTTGCTTCCGTGCATGCGTAGAAGCAAGAAATAGGTGGAAATCGCCCAAATTTCACATACGCAAGTGAAAATTGCCAAAATCTTGCACCCTCGGAATCATGCGTGGATTTTTTTAAAAAAGGCGAAAATTGCCCAAAACTATCACACGCAAAGATGCTCATGTGAGAGTTCGGTTGCTGCACATGCACAACAGCCAAAACTCCTGTGAGCGCATGCATGTCAGCACTAGCGGCTGGCAGCACATCACTGAATAAGACCAAACATTTATTTCAGGATTGGAAAAAAAACATAAGACAGGATCTTATTTTTGGGAAAACACACATAGGTCTAAATATAAATATAGGACTACAGTCCATACAATGCCACTAAATGGCAACACACACACAAACACACACACGTACAAATCAATCAGCTTCCAGAGACTGTGTGGTACCCAAGGTAAAAACATAAGGAAAAAAGACAATGAAGAGAAGAGAAGATAATTCTTTATTGGCCAGGTGTGATTGCACATATAAGGAACACACACAAATGAACAAATAGATGGCAAAAAGCAACCACTGGAATATCTCTTTTGAATGCCTGGCAAAATTAATCATAACATAGTCACATTTTTAGTTTGTTTTATGAACAGAATGACTCCACTATGGTAGAAAAGTCCCTTCTGATTCTGAAATCTCAGTTTTCTTTTTGAATGGGAGTTGAATTGTATTCCTACCCACTTCAAACTAGTAAACCATATTAGCAAGTTAAGATGTTGTCAATTAATTAACCATATTATTTATGCCTACAGGCAATTTTTGTCGAAGTTATGAATAATGAAATGCCAAACTAGTAAAGGCTGGAACTGCCATTGCTTGGATGTCAAATGAATTCAGCGTTTTCCATTGTTCATGCCCATGTATAAGGGCAATTACATCACAAATACAGTACTGATTTTTGAACTGAAATACATTTTTGCCAAAAAGAGAAATCTCAAACAGTGAAAAAGTCGCAAATCCCAAGGATTGCCTTCCAAAGTTGTACATTTTATAAAATATACAAAAATTTATAAGGTTTAAAAGTTTATAAGGTTTATAATAAAATTCTCCTTATCTTGAACATTCATATGTGGACTTTCTGAGAAAACAGAAATCAACCGAGAGGGAGATCACTAGCTCCTTGAATTAAGGCAAATATCACGAGTTCCACCTACATAGCTGCATCATCAGATCCCAATACTTTTAAAGAGAAAAAAATAATAATTCAATATTTTAGAATATACTGCGCTTCTCTGGATATCTTTATTCTTTTTCTTTTCTGTGGAAACCAGATGGATTCAGCTAATTATTTCTTTTCATGAAAACCTTTGTCAGAAATGGCTTTTGTAACAGATGAATCAGAATAGTGTCAAATGCATTAAAAATCCTAACAAAGAGAATTGCTAAGAAAATGACTGTTTTGTAAGAACGTTATCTTCGTTTCTTCCAACTCACTTGACATTTCATCAAGGAACACTCAATATCAGATCATGGCTACCGAATCTTAAAAATTAACTGACAACCAAAATGTTGTACATGGTGCGTATGTACTCATGGGTTGTATTGATTGATTATACAAGAAAGGTTCTTCCTCAAGGGAAAATTGTTAGAAATCATGTTCAAGTCTGAATAGGAAAATCCAGACTTTGAGTAATGCTGTAAAAATCTAGATAAAGTGTTAAAGGAAATAAAATTCTATTTCTTTCCTGCCGTTTTTGGGTGACACATGTAGTTTTAATTTAATTGATAAAATTGAATGGGTCCAAAGATGGGCTACAAAAATGATTGAAGGTCTTAAGCATAAAACTTATCAGGAAAGACTTCATGAACTCAATCTGTAGAGTCTGGAGGGCAGAAGGGAAATGGGTGGCATTTAAATATGTTAAAGGGTTAAATAAGGTTCAGGAGGGAAGTATTTTTAATAGGAAAGTGAACACAAGAACAAGGGGCCACAATCTGAGGTTAGTTGGGGGGAAGATCAAAAGCAACGTGAGAAAATATTATTTTAGTGAAAGAGTAGTAGATTCTTGGAACAAACTTCCAGCAGACATGGTTGGTAAATCCACAGTAACTGAATTTAAACATGCCTGGGATAAACATAGATCCATCCTAAGATATAATACAGGGAATAATATAAGGGCAGACTAGATGGACCATGAGGTCTTTTTCTGCTGTCAATCTTCAATCTATGTTTCTATATTTTGTAGCTGAGATATGCCAGTTTTAATTTTAGAGCAAATTCAAAGAAATGATTTGAATTAAGACTTTGATTCCTCACTTCTAAGGTTGATAAAAATAACATTTTGTTATACATTGACCAGCTTAACTCCTGGTCAATATATCTTCCACCAACATTATGGAACTGTTTGTCTACTGACATCTTCCAGGGTATTCCTCAGCACTAACCAGATCAGACCTCACTTAGCATTTTTTGAGACCACCCAAAGTCAGCTAAGAGCTGCCACTTCATAAAGTCTCAGTCTCAGGAGAAGGCCGGCATAGAAATCTGATAGATAAATATCTGAGAGAGAGAGGGAGGGAGGGAGGGAGGGAGAGAGAGAGAGAGGGGGGGGGAAAACATAGCCAGAGCCCAGAAGGTAAAAAAGGGGAAAAAAATCAAATATTTTTTTACTGGTTCTGTGTATTTGACCATACCCATAATAGCCCATCACTGATTACATGATTACATCACATCCAGACTCTCCCTCCCTCCCCTTCTCTCTCTTTACTACTAGTAGAAACATTAGTTTAAACTTTTATTTTACCTTTTCTGTGTTCACATATGTTTTTTTCATGGTGTCCCTTGAAGCTGGCCGTTTCATATTGTTATATAGTAGAACTTGGCTCTGTTGTGTTTAATGACATCAAAAGATGGAGCCTTATCATTTTATGGCCCTATCAACTCTTACAGATTAGGAAGAAAAAATCTTCCTAGGTGAAGAAGTATGGCTCAGCAGGGAAATGGGTTGGAGGAAGATATATTTGTGGTCTCAGAAATAGAGGGCATGAATGAAAAATGAGTCTCACTAAAATTAGTAGAGAACATCCTCTCCACAATATTTCTAATTCTCCCTCAAACCTTTCGATACTTTGAAAATGGATTGGCTCTAGTAAGTCTTTGTAGTTGCTTGTTCTGTGTGTTTGGAATATGTTTTTTATATTATCACTGGAATACTGCCTAATTACTCACTAAATTATATTCTGAGATTCTGCCAAAAAAAAAAATCTTATCTATTGGTGTAACCAAAATATATTTAATTGCTAGCCTTGTTCCTCTAGGCTACTTATTTTATTGTTCATCTGTTTATTGACTGTGTCTTCATACCAATCACAAATACAGAAAAACACACACACACATACTGTATACACATCCATGAAAAAAAATGTTTTAATTTATAGGCCGTTATGAAGACACTTTGTAGCAACATCTGCCTCATAAAGGCACACATTCCTCTAAAGTTCACAAAATTCAATTTAGTTTACCCTGCATAAATCAATATTAATACTTCTCCCATCACTCAACAATAATAATAATAACTTACAGGCACTCCACTCTGTAAAATCTAAATTAACCCCTAGCAGCTGTCACATGGAACATAAAATGTAAAATGCAATAAGATGTCTGTGTTGGATTTCTTCAATGTGAAATATAGATTGATGGATGGACAAATAAAAGGAAAGGGCAGGCAGGTGAGCAGAATAAAAAAACAGATAAAAAGGTTCTAAGAGAATGATGTTGTGAAGTCCAGGAAAGTTTATATCTCAAGACTAAAACCCAACCCCATTGCTTGAGAAGACCGAAATGGATATCCAAGCTTATTGGAAAAGCAGTGAAAGAATCAAAAAAGAATCTATGCTACTTCTATTTTATACATTTGAGATTTTGTTATTGTTCTTCTTATAGTCTAGCAGTCATGCAGATTTTTTAGCTCCCTTCTCTACTATAATCTAACATTTCAAACAAGTTACTAAGACTGGCAAGAGACATAAACAATAATATCCAAAAGGAACAGAATGCAAAAGTGTTTACAGCTAAATCTTTTTCAGTCCTTGATAGAGATGGTCCAAGTTAATTTTTGTAATATTGAAGAACAAGGAACTTTTCATTTTCAATTCAGGTAGAAACTGACTTTCCACATAAAATTGGTTTTCTAAACCAGAATTCTGATTTGATAATTTCATTCACATGACTTTTATATTTGCATCATGCATTTTCATATTCTGAATCAATTTTAATCTTCAATTTAATCAGTGATCTGCTTTGGGTCATTGATTCATTGACACCCCAATACATTCCCATGTGTTAGTCAAATTTCAAGCAATCAGTTAATCCATTGAGTACTCCAGAAACCTCACTTTCAAGATTTGATTCAATATTTGGAGGTACGCTATGGAAAAAGATAGAACAATCCATCAATCAATAGCTACTTGTCCTAATTAAGAAATTGTAAAATAGATGCAACAATCTACCTTCCTCTTTATTACATACATATTAATTCCAAGTCTGACTTTCTCAGTTTTTTCCTTCTTTTCAATGTATGCCTTCTTTCAGCCTAAAAACTGTAAATCGGACATTAATACTATTGAGTGGGTCCAGAGGTATTTCACAAGAAGAGTACTCCACTCCCCTACTTCTAATACAACCCCTTATTCCACCAGACCTGAAATTCTGATCCTGGACAATCTGTACGGTCCAGTCTAAGCACAGTACACAAAATTATCTGCTACAATGTCTTAACGGTCAACAGCTTCTCCAGCTTCAACCACAATAATACACAGGTAAACAATTGATACAAACTCAAGGTAAACTGCTCCAAACTCGATTGCAGAAAATACAACTTCAGCAATAGAATGGTCAACACCTGGAATGCTCTACCCAACTCCGTTGTTACAGCCTCAAACCCTCACAGCTTCAACCTCAAACTGTTTATCGTGGAGCTCACCCCATTCCTAAGAGGTCCGTAAAGGGGGTGTGCATAAGTGCACTAATGTGCCTATTGTGCCTATCTTATTGTCCCCATTTATCTGTACTTACTTCCTTGTTTATGTTTATACCTATATCTGCTATCTTGTACATGTTTGACAAATAAATAAATCAAAACAACTTGCAGCTACAGTATTATTAATACAGTAAGACACTTAATACCTGCTTTTCTCCGTGTTCAAATGAACAGATGAACATGTCATTATTTAATATTGGTTCTATTTCTAGTGCAAACATGTTCAACAATGCCTTAAAGTGTCTGGAATATGTCCTGATGATTACTATGAAGCGGGACAATTTCCTCTAGAAAATTTACATCTTATTTTACTTTCTTCTGACCCGTTGTAAACATACCAGCTTATTTTATGCAATATCATTTTGTAACGATGATAATCTACTCAAAGTCCTTCTCATCTTTTATTACCCAAGATTATTGCACTTTTCAAAATCCAATACAAACTTAATGAGAAAGAGCTGATAGGGAATGTGTGTGTTTGTGTGCATCTGTGCTTCTGTTTATGTGGAAATGTATGCGAACTAAATCCCCTGTAGCAAGTGCCAGCTTTAATGTCTAAATTCATAAAGTAGAATTGTTTGTATTGACACAGTTTTATTTAATTCCATCTATAGGCTGATTTCTTTAACACACTTTCTCCAATAACTAATGACAACAATTGAAGTACTGCTAAAGAAGTTTTTATTATATTCTGTTTACTCTACTTCACATTTGAATTGAAGAGAAAATATTTTACTTTAATCTAAGGTTACTAATTTCATGTTCTCCAAACTATGATATGGGAACATAGCTATTTTTGATATTTACACTGTTTTGCATGCAAATTTTAATTTAGAAATGTGCCTTTAACATTAAAATGTACCGGTATATCAAATTATATTAGTGGAAATGGCATACTTATTATTGCATTTAAAACGGACTGTTGAAATAAGATTAAAAAGAGTAATATCCCAAAAATGTGTGTGTGTTGAAAAATTGCTACCTGTAAGGCATAAAATTAAATCAGCAGAAATTGACTAAAACTGAAGATGAGATAGACATTTTAGTCTACCTCCATTCTAAATTTCTAGTGAGCTTGAGTTCCTTTTCAACTTTGACAACACAAATGAAGCATTTGAGACATTGAAAGAGACAACTTGGATAGGCCTTCAGAATTTGACTGCAAACTTAGACCATGATAGGTACTGAATTTGAGAACACTTTGAGATCAACCCATATATCTTAACCAATGGCTCAATTTGATAAAATATATTTTGGTGTAGTCATAGATACTGGATCTATGTTTGCAACACTCCTGTTCACAAATATTTGGAAGTAAGCACTGCTGAATTCAGTTGGTCTAATTTCCAAGATGGAATATATATAGAATGGCAACTTGAGTAAGATTGATACCAGTTGCGTTTCTCTCTCTCTCTCTCTCTCTCTCTTTCTTCTTATCATTTTCCTGCCAGTGATTCAGAAATCGTTTGTCATTTTCTTCATCCACTATATTTTCCCCCAGCTTCTGTTGTGGTTAGCTCTGGCCCTGCTCCTGCCCCAAGGACTGTGGATGTGGGGGAGACATCCACATGCTGCAGGCCTGTTTTGCCCCCGGTGGAATCTACTGATGAAGGCTCCTCTGACCAAGAAGACATGAGTGACAGGGAGGAGGAGAGTGTGGCAGACAGCTCAGAAGGAGATCAATTATCTAGCTCCTCCTTGGATTCAGAACAAGAGTTAATGATACAGCCACGCATGCGGAGAGCGATGCATAGGCAACAACAACTGAGAGATTATTATCAAAGAAAATGAGGCCACCTGTGGTTGGGTGTGGCTGTGGTAATTAGTGAGGCTGCTATAAATAGCAGCCTGTGGGTTTGGCCATTGTGGAGGATTATCTGATAATTGTGTTCCGTGACTGCTTTACTGACTTTCACCTTTTGTGTGCTGATTTTTCCCCGCTTTGAAACTAAACCAGAGCAAAGTGTGTTTCACTTTGTGAAAGAAGAAGGACTGTGAATTGCCTCACAGCTGCAAGCTAAGTATCACAGAACTGATAAGGGACTTGTACAAATTACCAGTTTGTTTGGAGACGAGTGCTCTTTTCTATACCAAAAGAGGGCTTAGGTTAAGTGGATTTTCATTATAAAGAACATTGTTTTGAATTTTCAAACGTGTGTGTGTCTGAAATTTGTACCTGTGAATTTTTGGGAGGAGTCTACCAGAGAGCCCGACAGAACAGATTCACACTCTAGTCTCCAATATTCTGAGTGTTGTCGTTCATTTCAAACTCCATTATTTTCAATAACCATAACTTCTCTTTCATCTTTTGGCTCCTTATCTTTGATCTTTCCCACCTGAGTCTTTGGCTTTTGAAGGATGACCTTCAGCAAATGCTTCCCATCCTCCTTGCTTCATTTTTTCTTTTCAGACCAAAAGTATTAAAAGCACAAGATCCTCTTCCCCAATCAAACACACAATTTACCCACCACAAAAAGCTTTACAGCACAAATGTTGCTGTTAATCCCATCTCTAAATATCTCCTTCCTTTGAGTGTATTTTGTTCATCCACTTTCATCTAAAGAAATACTCCCTTTTCATAGACATTTACTCAGATACTGAAGGAGATGCTTTTCTAAGCCATTTTTAATATATTTGGAGTGTCACAAATATGATACGCTGCTTCAGGAAAGGAGAATAGAAAGCAGGAATTATTTATTGGAATTTTTTTTTTCAGTGAGCCAGTGAGTTGGTATTTTTTTTCTTTCAAAAAAGAATTTCCAACTCAACAGAAATCAAATGCTAAATTCAGTGAATTCAGGTCAGCCTTGAATCTTGTGTTGTTTATTTTGTCCAGATCCTAACCCACAATCTTTCAGGGATTTGTTTGAAGTTTTGTATGGAAAGACACTAAGCTAGCTAGCAAGTGGCATCACCCAGGGCTCTTGACAAAAGATTATATATGCAATATTTTGAAGCTGGGAATCACATTTTTAGAATAGAATAGAATAGAATAGAACAGAACAAAATTCTTTATTGGCGAAGTGTGGTTAGATACACAAGAATGATAAAAAACAACACTTAATGATAGTCATAGGGTACAAATTATTTATTTATTTATTTATTTATTTATTTATCAAACAAGTATAGGGTGATAATTTGTACATATAAAACATTAGATAAGTAATGCTAAAAAGTGGACAATAGGACAGGGATGGTAGGCACAATGGTGCAATTATGCACGCCCCTGATAGACCTCTTAGAAAGGAGGAGAGATCAATTGTAGATAGTCTAAGGTTAAAGGTTTTGGGGTTAGGAGTAGGCATTGATTACTCTGTTGCTGAAGTCGTATTTTTTGCAGTCAAGTTTGGAGCGGTTGACATTTAGTTTAAATCGATTTCGTGTTTGTGTGTTGTTGCGGTTGAAGGTGAAGTAGTTGTTAACAGGTAGGACATTTTGGTATATGATTTATAATCAATCAAATCATACTGGGAAGCAACCAATATAAATTGTAAGGATACAAGCAACAGTCATGCAGTCATAAGTGGGGGGAGATGCGTGATAGGAATGATGAGAAGACTAATAGCAATAGTAATGCAGCCTTGGTGAATAGTTTAACAATGGTGAAAGAATTATTTGTTTAGCAGAGTGATGGCATTTTGGGGAAAAAAACTGTTCTCGTGTCTAGTTGACTTGGTGTGCAGTGCTCTGTAGCGACATTTTGAGGGTAAGAGTTGAAACAATTTATGTCTAGGATGAGAGGGATCTGTAAATATTTTCACAGCCCTCTTTTTGACTTGTGCAGTCTACAGGTCCTCAATGAAAGGCAGGTTGGCAGAAATTGTTTTTTTCTGCAGTTCTGATTCTCCTCTGATGTCTGTGTCGGTCTTGTTGGGTTGCAGAACCAAACCAGACAGTTATAGAAGTGCAGATGACAGATTCAATTATTCCTCTGTAGAACTGTACATAGATGAGCATTTATTTATTTATTTTATTTATTTATTGGATTTGTATGCCGCCTCTCTCCGTAGACTCGGGGTGGCTAACAACAATAATAAATAGCCAAAACCTTTGTGTCAGAATGCTCACCTCATGATGGAATTGGGATTAGTATGATTTATGGGGATGAGTGGGGAAAAGCATAAAATGTTAGAAAAACATTAAGATATGAGTTTAGTTGTTCTTGGGAAGTATTTGAACCACATAAGTTAATCCTGTAATGCTCTGTATTTTTACCCATTGGTCATATTTTGTTCTTCCCCAATTGGATTCTATTAAATTGAGTATTTTCTTTGTAGCTAAGGGTTGTAGCTAAGGGCTACAAACACCCACAGATTATTCACCACTGCTTTAGAAAAATTCCTAAATGAAGCAATGTCTTTTTTCAAATATTCTGAAGTCAAACACAAAAACAAAAGTTCTTTCCCCTTATTTTGCTGTTAGATGTCCATTAGATTTTGTGATATGGTAGAACCTAGACATTTGAAGATCTCTACTGTTGATACTGTGTTGTATAAGAGATGTAAGTATGTAATTCAAACTAAAATGTTCCTGTTCACTTTACACCCAGTAAGAAAGAAATTATATTTATATGACTATATCACTAGTCCCTGAAAACTCACTAATTTCGCAGTCAAAATTTCTAAAGAAAATATTAATTCTAATAAGTATGCTTTCATTCTCACTTGTTGCTGCTGTTGTTGTCATTCAGTTGATTTGCAGCCATTTTAAATAATATATGTAAAAAAGTAGAATTGTCATATATAATAATTTAGAGTCCATAATGGTATAAATGTCCTTTCAATTAGCCACTTAAGGAAGCTATGCTCATTTTCTCAAAATTAAATGATGTGGATCTTAAAGTACTGTTAATTGCAATTTTGTATATTTTCATTCAGACTCATCAGGAGCCATCAAAATATTTTCAAATAATTGGTGGCAAATGAAAAACTTGATCGAAAAACCATTTAAGTAGAACAGAAATCACAGCTATATTTGTTTCAGGGAATTTGGAGTCTGATACTAGAGTAAAATTGGAGTGATAAAAAGAGCTACAGTATTAGGTCTCTCTCACTCCAGTGACTGGAGAATTCACTGGTTGTGTAATAAACACTAAATTGCAAGATTACTTCTTTTGGAATGCACACTGAAGGGCTGTGCAAATCTCTGCAGGGCATTTCATTGTGATAATGATCATTCTTTCATTTTGGAAGAGTCCCCATTAAACTAAACTATTAGAATGGAACAGCAATGGTGGTTTGCTTCCCAAAAATGGCTCTTGAATAGGTGTAGCACTTTGTCAAAACAAAGTAGAATTATTAAGGCAGATCAATGTTTCCTCAATAGCGGTGCAATGATTAGTCTCTTCAAGCCACATGGATGGAGGCATCGAGATTTAAGAGTATATGCTCCTGTGTGAAATCACTCACTGAAATGGATTGATCATGATTGTCCCATGCCATACATTAAAAAATAAAGTAGCCAATCATAGTGGAATTTATAGCATATTATAACTCTGGGCTATATATCCCCAAAGTGTTTTTCCAAAGGCAACAGAAACTAACTGATTCCCCACCACCACTTTTGAAAATATCCCTTTTTCAGTTCTTCCAGCTTCTTGAATGAGAAGCAAAGGGGATTAAAAAAATAACCAAGAAATCCAGTTGGAAGAAGTTGGAAAAAGCACCTTTGAGACAACCATGATCTGGTTGTTTGAGAATCTCCATAGACACTTAAACTACATAAACTCAGAATATACAACACAGTGAATCAGTGGTGAGATCCAATTTTTTTACTGCCAGTTCTGTGGATGTGGTGGGCATGACGTGGCATGGTGGGTGTGGCTGAGGAAGGATACTTCTGCCGCACAAATCCCAATGACCGGTTAGGTCCCACAGAGTTGACCTTCTCCGGGTCCCGTCGACTAAACAATGTCGTTTGGCGGGACCCAGGAGAAGAGCCTTCTCTGTGGCGGCCCCGACCCTCTGGAACCAGCTCCCCCCAGAGATCAGAACTGCCCCTACCCTCCTTGCCTTTCGTAAAGTTCTTAAGACCCATCTCTGCCATCAGGCATGGGGGAACTGAGACATCTCCCCCGGGCCTATACAGTTTATACATGGTATATTTGTGTGTATGCTTGCTTTTAATAATGGGATTTTTTGTGTTTTTAAAATTATTATATTTGTTCTTACATTGTTCTTGTTATTGTTGTGAGCTGCCCCGAGTCTATGGAGAGGGGCGGCATACAAATCTAATTAATAATAATAATAATAATAATAATAATAATAATAATAATAATAATACTGCAAAAATCCCCATTACCTCCCCACTCTGGCCCGGCAGAGGTGGTATTTGCCGGTTCTCTGAACTGCTCAAAATTTCCGCTAGTGGTTCTCCAAAGTACTCAAAATTTCCACTTCTGGTTCTCCAGAATCTGTTAGAATCTGTTGGATTTCACCCGTACAATGAATATATCTACCCAAAAATTCAGATTTTCCTCACAAAATCCCATCTCTTCCATTGAAGTCCTAAGTTTCTCTACAAACTTCTCTCTTTTTTTTTTGTTCAGGAGAAAGAACAGATTATTAAAAAGTCTACAAAAGATGCTTGTATACCTTCCCTTAAATACCACTCTTTTCTTTGATTTAAAAACAATTTGATTTAAATTTTATACCTATTTTTGTACATGAGTGTTAATGAGTCCAGCATTAAACATTTTAAAAATTGCACCGTGGGAAGATAGTTTATAAATAATGGGGATGTGTAAAATCAATTACGTTCACTCCCTACTTTTTAAGGAACCAACAAAAAAGTATTATTTCAATTGTATCCCCACTCTATAGAAAATTCTGTTTGGTTTCTTTTTTTCCATTAAAGATATTTAAGGAACTACATAATTACTGCTATAAAATGTAAGCTTGGTTGTTGTTATTATTAAAACTCAGTTGAATTTGATGTGTTTGAAGATAGTGTAATAAGCCTCAAATTCAGCCTTTAGGTCTCTGTGGTTTAAAAATTAGAAAATTTTATGCATATTTATAGTCCTCACAATACAAAAGGGAAAAAGGAAGGAAGCAATGCTTCTCTGCTGATAGAGTGAAATAAGTAGCTTACAAAAAACACCCCCTTGTTCATCTTAAATTATTATGATTAGAAAAGAGTATTTCAGGAAAATAATGTAATTATGTATGGAAGGAAGGACTAGGAGATGTAAACCAGTATATCCGTATACATGCACCCAGACACACACACACACACATTCACACAAAATACGCACATACACACACACATTCACAAAAAATAATTGCATAGTTCTCTCTCTCTCTCTCTCTCTCTCTCTCTCTCTCTCTCTCTCTCTCTCTCTCTCTCAAGAGAGAGTACAATAAACAATTCTTTTTTTATGGTTTGTAATTTTAATTGATTAAAAAAGTCATTTCTTTTGCTTGCATTGTCCTCATGTTCAAATGGCCAAATGAAAATTCAAAACTTTCTTTCTTCAACAATTTATTACCCCATATTTCATTTGACTATCTAAGCAACACAATAACAATAAGGACTAAACCAAGTATCCATGGGAACAGTTTGGCAACTATGTGTTTAAGATCTTTCTGTATTTTAATGATGCCACTTTGACATTTAAACAAGCTGAACAGAAGACTCAATTACTGTAGTCCTGTTTAAGTATAAAACAATAGTCATAATTAGGAAAAAATGTAGAATTGAGAAGGAAAATTCCAATGCCATAAAAGCTGTATTAGTGGAATTATATTTTATGTATGTGTTTTTCATATGTTTGTGTTTTATGTTGTTTTGTTCTTAACTTAGAAAATTTCAATAAAAACTATTTAAATAAATAAATACAGTAGTCCTGTTTAGTAAATGCTTGACTTTTTACAAAAAGTCAGTGAGAATACTTGTGCTTGGGTAGCTCAAGAAATCTTTATATTTCTTGCCAGTATGGTGGAATGTTAATGTATACCATAAGATCTGGATGAAAAGTAACTTGAAAAAGTTCAACCACAAAGAACCACTATTTGGAAAGAAACCACTATTATCAACCACAAAGAACCACTATTTGGAAAGAAAGTCACAAAATGACTGCAGCAATTTCTTTCTTATGGTAAAGTATGCCCAAGACCCAAGAAATGGTTGGAAGAAATGCTCAAGCATTCTGCTAATAAGGTCCAAGTAATTAGAACTGCCTAGTGGACAAATATTTCATAAAGTGTCAAGGCAGGTGTTTGTACAGCTGTTAAGTGTGCTAAAAAGGTTTATGGTGCTTTGATTGGAAATGCCTCTAAATATCCATTTTTTGACTACTTTATTGTTGCTTAATCATTCTCCCCAATTAAATTTGTTGATGAACTTCACTCTTGAGGCCACTGGAATACTTAGCAATGTCCTTTCAATTTCACTGGAAGATTTTCTTTCTTTGAGTGGTGAAAATGTTTTTCCTCCCTGCTTCCCTACCCTCCCACTGTGATTTATTGGAACTTTTAAGGCATACAGTAGTGTGAGCAATCAGTCGTTTTCACAGCAGGTGAATAGATATGGGAGATGTGCCAATTTATTTCTCTCTATCTCTTTTTCAGATAATTAATTCAGATAGTTTAAGCTAACTTAAGTCATGCTAATATAAATTGTTCCTTGGACTTATTTTCCTTTTCTTTCTCATTTTGAATTATATATTTTTTAATTTGGTTTCAGAACCATATATATATATATATACATATGGGGAAAAAGTAATGTGTACACAATTGTACTGCACTATCTCATTGGAAAATTTACCTGCAAGCAAGAACTGGTAGGACCACAAAACAGAGAAAGTAATAGAAAATGAAGACGCTAGATTGCTCTGGACTTTAGAATTCAAACTGACAAGCACCTGTCACATAGCACTCCAGAATTAACAACTGTCAATAAGAGAGACAAAAAAGTTTGGCTAGTGGATGTGATAGTGCCTGGAGTCAGCGGAATAGAAAAGAAAGAATTAGAGAAAATCACGGAATACAGAGACCTGCAAATAGAATAATTGTGGCAAAGGAAAGCAAAGGTAATGCATTCTTAAACAGCTGGAGCCCCACTTAAAATACCACTGGCATTGGCAAAATTGCCATCAGTCAATTACAAAAGGTAGCTTTGCTTGGAACAACTCTCTGTATTTTTCGGAGTATAAGACACACCTTTTTCCTCCCTAAGAGAGGTTGATTTGGGTGCGTCTGTAGGTTTTTTTCCCCCAGCCCTAATTAGCTACTAACCATCTTCCCAGCTCTTACCTTTCAGGATCTTTCATTGTTTCTCTCTGCAAAGAATGTTTTACAAGCCCTAAGTCTTTGCAGGGTTTTTTTCATTGCTCCAAGTTGCTCCAAATAAATTTCTTTCCATCCCTAACCAGGTGCTAAAAATGTTCCCAGCTCTTACTGGCTTGCAAGCTCTTTCATTATTACTTTCTGTGAAGAATGTTTTCCAAGCCCTAAGTCTTTGCAGGCTTTGTTTCATTGCTCCAACTTGTTCCGAATAAGTTTCTTTTCAGGTGCTAATGATGTTCCCAGCTCTTACTGGCTTGCAAGTTCTTTCATTGTTACTCTCTCCGAATTTGCAAGTTCTTTCATTGTTATTTTCTCCGAATAAAGTTACAGGAGATTATTGAGAAGGCTAGAGAAGTTACATAGTAAAAGGTATTAGTTTACAGCCTGAGCCTCTTTGGGTGTGATGTCACTTCCAGGCAGTATAAAGGCAAAGGATTTTAGGAAATTGGATGTGGAGTTTCAACATCATTCAATGAAAGAGATGTGAGGCTAGGGGTTGTGATTGAACAAGGCTTAAAAAACATGATTTCTGCCTCAATAAAAGGCATTCTCTGTTGAATGATTGTTGCTTGGGATTTTGGTGAGCAAATTCATATGCTTAAATAATGAATGGACTTGTTATCTAAGGAATGCCTATTAGGCCCCTTTCAAAGACATTGTTTATATTTAGTTCCAAAGAGAAAGATACTGTAACTCCTTCTGCTTTGCCATTTAAAATCTGCTTTTCATTATGTGGGCTTTTCTCAAATAAAGAGTTTGATTTTATCGTAAAATAAGGGATTTCTGGAAAATCAGAAGATGGACGCACTGCTAAGGCTTGCTATAATCCTTTGCTGTCACTAACATTAATACTAAGGGGGAGGGGCGGAAATCCAGGTAAAAGTTATATTTTTATAAAGCCAAGAAAATACTCGCAGTTGTTTTCCACATTGTACAGGGCAATCATTGAGCTATGCCTGCTGCTTTCTTTTTGTAACACAGTGTTAGTCTCGGTGGGCATAATTAATAGGAAAGCAGAATCTAGAAACAAAAGAATGCTTCCTGCCAGTTTCAGTACTTTCCTAATTAATAAATTGACCCCCCTCAACAACATTTTTCTAATTCTTTAATATAGAGACAATTCCCAAATGATGTAGACGCAGCTGTAAGATGCTACTTTATTGCTGTTTTGTTTTGTTTTGAAACTACCCGTTTACTATTTTCCCTTTCTTCTTTGAAACCCACAGAGGTCTCCAAAGTTGCATCTGTTTATAATGCTTGCAAAAATGACCCAATATGTTTTTCCTCCTCTGATATTTTTTTTTGTCATTATTTTTGCTCTTGTCATAATTGTTTTTTTTTTTAAATCCCTTTTTAAAAGGCTTCTGGAATCTCTAATTGCTATAAACAAGAGGGTCAGGGTAACATATCATTTTAAGGGTTTTAATTAATAAGCATTTCATCTGCCTTTATTTATTTAGGAAAGCCTGTGTGTGTGTGTGTGTGTGTGTGTGTGTGTGTGTGTGTGTGTTTTCATAGATTTTCATGGGTATATGTGTGTAGATTTTTGTGAGTTCGGGTTTTTCCCCGTGTAATATTTTGAGTGTCTATGCAACTTCCACAAAGCCAATAACTACAGCCTGATGATGGCAAATGTGATTTCACCAAAATGATGCAAAGATACTCAAAATATTACATGAAGGAAACCCCGAACTCACAACAATCTACATGTATAATATAGGCACACAATCTTGGTTAATCTCTAAGCAGAAGGAAACAACTATTGATCGCTTCTTAAGCAGGTAACAAGAAGTTTAATATAAGGGAAGGGAAAATAGCGCCGGCGGACATACCCGCCGGCGGTGTTTGCGGGAGGGCCGGGAAGACACTGGACCCCTGGCGGCCACCATCTTGGGGCTCGGTCGAAGTCTCGCGAGGTGAGACTTCGGCCGAGAGTCAGGCCAACGTGGCCTGACTGCTGATAGGTCCGGGCGGGGCTTTCCGGCCCTATTTAAGGGTGTGCAGGCCGGGGCTCAGCCTTTTCGCCCGGACCATTGCCCTGAGCAGACACCCACCCGCCCTCCCTATTTTGCTGTGTGCTATTGTGGGTCGCCCCTAGGGGGGCCGAATGGGAATTTTTTGCGGCTTTGCCTTTTAGCCGGGCCGTTTTTTCACCCATTCCACACTGGGGAGATGGATGTGCGGTTAGGGGGTGCTTGCACCTGTTAGGCTAATTGGCTTACCTTTGGTCATTTGGGTAGGCAGGTTAGGGGCGGAAAAATGAGTGGTGGTTTAGCAACTGCGCGTTCTCCCTTGGGCATCTTTGGGGATGATTGACAGGTTCTCTCCAAGCTTGTGGTGGAAGCGACCTGAGCAGTTGGGGGGAACCTGTCTTTGGGTCCCGCACCTTTAAGTCCCCTGTTAGGGGTTAGCCGGCTGGACCCCCCTCATGCAAGTGCATGGCATGGTCTCAGGTGAGGGAGGGGTCCCTCACCTGGACTAGCATCGAGCTACGCCCATAAGTTGCCCAGGAAGTTTATCTGACATCATTTTCCACCCCGGAAGCATTTGTTTGACCCTGCAGGACTATTGTTTGGGTCATAGTTGGGTATGTTAATTTATGCTAATTTAATTAAATAAATTATGCTAATTTATTATTAATAAAAATGACCCAGTTTAAATCCAGCTCTTGTGTCCGTGTCGTTACTCCATCTCTCCTGCAATAAAATTCCACATATTAGGAAACACATTTTCAAGCATTGTCCATAAATGTATCAACCATTAGGTGGCGAACCTTTTAATGGGAATTTGATCATTATGAGGCATATGATCTTTACAAGAAGGAGATATATTTGATGTTATGGTATTTTGTGGAGTTGGGTGGGGTGATGGTTGATTATTATAATGATGAATGTTTCCTCTAGGAGCTGAGGTTTAGGAGCATATATTTCAGTTTTAAAATTCCATCCTTCCCAAAATAAATTACTGTTAGGGGTTTGTTCAGTCCAAAGTCACCTTCCATGGATAAAAGTGGACATTTCTAAATTCCCCAGGCCTAAATCAACATTTCAAATAATATATGTGAGAGCTTCTTTGTTTTATAAAAGGCAAACTAAAAGAAAGGAAGGAAGGAAGGAAAGAAGGAAGGAAGGAAAAGAAGAAGAAAAAGAAAGAAAATCTAAGAGAGCAAGACATTAAGAAAAAAATAAAATCAATATAAAACAGAAAGAAAGACAAATACAAAGAAGGGGTTTCCAATCTGTTTTGCAGAAAGTCATGACCTGAGATTTTAATGTCATGGATATTATGGCACAATAAATTCAGGGTCAAGGTGAATTTTATATGTGATCACTTGTTCTAAAGCAAAAGACTGCTTTAATAAAAAATAATAAGTAATGTCATTCTTCAGTTATATTGACAGAGCCTACCACTTAAAATATCACTGCCCTAAAAATGTGAATGACATCAAGACCCTTTCATTTGTACCTCACCAGAATATCACAGAAGAATGAAACGATACTTAAGGAATTAAACTACAATCATTTGCTGCGTAGACAATAGCAGAACCATAGATCGCCTTCCCTGAACTCAAAACTGGCAAATATTTATATAGCATATTTACCAAAAAGATTTTAGGTGTACCTAATCCATTTACAACAATCTTCTGGTAATGCTGTTTCTGCAATCTAATTGTAATCATGTACAAACTATGCCCAAACATGTGCTGTTTATCTACATTTATTAGCAAAATTGATTTTTGAGTACTGCAGTTGTATCACTAAGGATAAAGGAGCTTTAGCAAAGAAGAGTATAAAATCCTTTTTCAAATGCACATGCTGGGGATACAATTATTCTCATTTATATTTTTCATAGTTGTCAATGCCTAAGATTTGGTATTTATCTTTGAATATGCAATGTATGAGCTAATAGCCATACAATAGCACAAATCAGATTCTATATCTCTGAAATCCATTTAATTCTCTACTATAATCAGAATTAGAATAATGCTATAAGAACCAGCTCCAATATTATTCAATCATTTGTTTATCTGGTTTCACTAATCATTCATTTTGGAAAATTAAGTTGAAAAATCTATCTTCTTCAATACGTCAAAGCACTAAAATAGTAATACGAGCTTTTCAAAATCAAATTGAGAAAAAAAAATTAGAACATCATGCATTTCTTTCAATGATACAATCTTATGTGATACAATGATCCAATAAAATTGGGTCTGAATCTTCAGACTGAGCCTTTTCATTGTTTTGCAAAATATTAGCTTTGGCCTGGTATCTTCCTATTTAAAAAATATGAACTAGACTATTTTCCGGTGACTCTGGCAAGAAATTTATTCATTGTAATGACGTTTTGTCTTTTATACAAATGTTGGTTCCTTTTAACTATTGTGATACCAATACAAGAGAATATTTATAATCAGTGGTGTAACAACAACAACGACAGCAATAACAATAACAACAACAGAAGAGTTGGAAGGGACCTTGGAGATCTTCTAGTTCAACCCCCTGCTTAGGCAGGAAACCCTACACTACTTCAGGCAAATGGTTATTCAACATTTTCTTAAAAACTTCCAGTGTTGGAAGTTTTCACAACTTTTGGAGGCCAGCTGTTCCACAGATTAATTGTTCTAACTGTCAGGAAATTTCTTAGTTCTAAGTTGCTTCTTTCCTTGTTTAGTTTCCATTCATTGCTACTTGTTTTACCCTCAGGTGCTTTGGAGAATAGGTTGACTCTTTCTTCTTTGTGGCAACTCCTGAGATATTGGAACACTTCTACTATGTCTCCCCTAGTCCTTCTTTTCATTAAACTAGCCATGCCCAATTCCTGCAACCCTTCTTCATATGTTTTAGCCTCCCGTCTCCTAATCATGTTTGTTGCTCTACTCTGTACTCTTTCTAGAGTCTCAACATCCTTTTTTCATCATGGCGACCAAAACTGAATGCAGTATTCCAAGTGTGGCCTCAACAAGGCCTTATAAAATGGTATTAACACTTGACGTGATCTTGACTCTATCCCTCTATTTATACACCTTAGAACTGTGTTGGCTTTTTGGCAGCTGCTGCACACTGCTGGCTTATATTTAAATGGTTGTCCACTAGGACTCCAAGATCCCTCTCACATTTACTACTGTTGAGCAATGTACCACATATATTACCACATAATGTACCTGTGCATTTTTGTTTTTCTTGCCTAAATGTAGAACCGTACTTTTTTCACCATTGAATTTCATTTTACTTACCTTCCCTACTGGTTTGGATGCGTGCCACATTTTTCAACCTTTTGTGCATGTTCAGAGGGTTAAAACCAAGAAAATGGCGATGTCCAGTCAGGTGGGCAAAGCTTTGCCCTGCCACTGCTACCGGTTCTCCAAAACATTGGTGGCCCCTCTAACGGTTCTAAAAAACACTGGCAGCCGCCACTACCTGTATGCTGGAAAAAAGGCCAAACTGGTAGCATTTTACCCCTATTTGTAGCTCAAGTTTGAAATAATAATAATAATAATAATAATAATAATAATAATAATAATAATAATAATAATAATTTATTGGATTTGTATGCCACCCCTCTCCGCAGACTCGGGGCGGCTAAATGTGAGGTCCTTGATGGTCTTCAAGCTTGATTTGTTTCTTTGCAGATGTTTCATTACCTAACTGCTGGCACTGATGATATTACTTAGTTGGGGGATAAAATTGGTAATTATAGATATGAATGCTTAACCCTGCTGTTCTGTTTAAGAAAAGTAACAAATCTTATGTTCCCGGGTCACCCTGACCCGGACCGAAAACTCTTCATTTGCAGTGCTTATGTTTGGTCTTTTTGAAAGCTTTTTTCACTTGGAAAGTAGTCTGAACATTTCTGCACACAATGATATGAAAATTGAAATGAAAAAAGTAAATCTTATTGGTTTATTTTGCGGATATAATGCACGCCCCCCCTGTTTTTGTGAAATTTTTTTCAATTTATGGATAGTTTTGCTTGCAAAATGCATTCTATTTTACTAAAGTTGGTATGGGATTGGTAGCTTGAACATTTCTGAACATAATGATATGAAAATTGAACTGGAAAAATTGATGCATATTGGTTTATTTTGTTGATGAAATGCACGCCCCCCCCGTTTTTTTTAAATAGTCTTCACTTTATGGATAGTTTTGCTAGCAAAATACATTCTATTTTACTAAAGTTGGTGTGGGATTGGTAGCTTGAACATTTCTGAACATAATGATATGAAAATTGAACTGGAAAAATTGATGCATATTGGTTTATTTTGCACATAAAGTATGCCTCAATTATTTCAATTTATATAAAAATTATGCTGTTAATTTCAAACTTACATACTTTTTTTTAGTAAAATGGATTTGTTTCATAAAATTAGTTCTCTGGCTACAATGTGGTTGATTTTCAAAAGGATATTCCAAATATTTCTAGACAAATATGTATAAACAGTGACAATAATGGCACACAGCAAGGCCGAGGGGGGGTGGCCCTTTTGTGGCAAAAATAAACCAATAAGAACCATTTTGTTCAGTTCATTTATATTTTTCTTATATTCAGAAATGTTCAATTTAGTATATCAAACCTTTTTGGGGAAAATTCCTTAGGGATTTGTAGCCTTAAAAAATAGAAATTGACACAAAATTAAAAAAGGATGGGGGGAGGGGCTTTTTGATCAAAATAAAAATATAAGTCTCAATTTTTCCAGTTCAATTTTCATATCATTATGTTCATAAATGTTCAAACTAGTTTTCCAGTTGAAAAGGTTTTCAAAAAGACCAAATTCAAGTGCCTAAAAAAAATCATTTTGGTCCGGGTCTATATGACCCGAACAGACTAAGTGTGACTTTTTTTTTGCCCAGAAAAAAAAATTTTCCCCCACCCCCACAAATATTTTTTTGATGGTCAGCATTGTTAAATTGAGTAAATGAATGCCTAAGATTTTAAAGAATATTTCGGATTTGGAGCATAAAAAAATAAAAAGTGAAAATGGTTGCAAGCAGCTGAGGGGGGAGGGGAGGCCTTATTTCTGATGTTAAAAAACCAGTAAGAATCATTTTGTTCAGTTCCTTTATATTTTTCTTATATTCAGAAATGTTCAAGCTACCAATCCCACACCAACTTCAGTAAAATAGAATGCATTTTGCAAGCAAAACTATCCATAAATTGAAAATTTTTTCACAAAAACGGGGGGGGGCGTGCATTATATCCGCAAAATAAACCAATAAGATTTACTTTTTTCATTTCAATTTTCATATCATTGTGTGCAGAAATGTTCAGACTACTTTCCAAGTGAAAAAAGCTTTCAAAAAGACCAAACATAAGCACTGCAAATGAAGAGTTTTCGGTCCGGGTCAGGGTGACCCAGGAACATAAGATTTGTAACTTTTTTTGCCCAGCAAAAACTAAGCCCCCCACCCCCCCAAAAAAATTCTCATAGAGAGAACCCCTGAAATGATGAACCAGCATGAAATTTCAAGTTTCAGATATGCAGGGAAAATTTTTTACAGGGACTCAAACTTGGCTTCGGGTCGCATACGACCCGAACAGAACAGCAGGGTTTTTAATAAGATATAAGGTTAGGGACAAAATCTGTCAATGGGCTATGATAGGACACAAAAGGATAAATCAGGTAGTTGAAATTTATCCTCCTTCACATTTCCTACTCATTGCATTCATCAACAGAAGTGACACATTATAATAACCCATGGTGTGTTTAACATTTGCTTATTGCATAATCCTAATTGGATGGATTCACACAAAATTAAATCAGAAACCATGGCTTCTAAACAGATTATTTTGACAAAAGACAACCTAGCATCATCACATCTTAACAAATAAACTTAACTCATTACATGAGACTTTGCTACACATTACATGTAAGTTGAGACACGGCCTTCTCAAAATGCAGTAGGTTCTTATTATCAGCTATAATTCCCTCTCCAAAGAGGTTTAACTGGCTTCATGGTTTGAATATTAATATTTTTACTTTTTTTTTTGTCATAGATTTAAACTGTTCTGAAATTTAGTCTGTCTGTTTATGTCTGCATTATTTGTTACCCACCTGGTGATGTTGTGCTCTGTTCTCTTTCTATGTGTGTGTACACACCAACTATGGTTAGCTCCTGGTTCAGTAGCATTGGTGGCGGGAGGCTCTGACCACCCGCCCAGGAAGTTCTGCACATGTGCAGAAGCATTGTGCTCACGAGTGAGCACATGCATGAACTGGTAGGAACGGGTTTTAGAACACACCACTGATACATGCCCGCCGGGAGTGGGTTCTAACTTACCTTGCTGCCAGTTCATTTCCTCTCGCGTGGCTGCACCTCATGGGTCGTGCCTTGTGCGCAGTGCCAAAAAAATAATAATAAAAAAACCCTCAAAGCCAAAACCAAGATGGCGACTCATGCACAGTGCGGGAAACTCAGTTTCTGCGCATGCGCAGAAGAAAAAAATTTAAACAAAACAAAACATTTTTTTAAAAAAGATGGCTGTGCCCATGGACCAGCACCAACAGAACCAGTTCAGTGATGTCATCATGACGTCACCAGCGGCTTACTACCAGTTTGGGAAAAGCAGTTCAAATGGGGAGGAGCCAACCTCTGATACACACACACACACACTATTATATTAATCTAATTAACCACCATTCAAATATCTTGATTCGGAAGATGGCTTGTAGGTTTAAAAATTAAATTTTAAATTTTAAATTAAATTAATTAAGTTAAGTTAAGTTAAGTTAAGTTAAGTTAAGTTAAGTTAAGTTAAGTTAAGTTAAGTTAAGTTAAGTTAAGTTAAATTAAATTAAATTAAATTAAATTAAATTAAATTAAATTAAATTAAATTAAATTAAATTAAATTAAATTAAATTAAATTAAATTAAATTAAATTAAATTAAATTAAATTAAATTAAATTAAATTAAATTAAATTAAATTAAATTAAATTAAATTAAATTAAATTAAATTTTAAATTAAATTAAATTTTAAATTAAATTAAATTAATTCTATGCCGCCTAATCCCAGTGGGACTCAAGACAGTTTGCAATGAAAATACTACATAAATAAACAAGTCAAATAATTAGTAATAAAAACATTTTAAAAAACCATAATAAACCAAAAAAAGAATTAACCAATCGATTTTTCCTTCAAAATAGCACAGTAACTTAAGCAAATCACCAAGTAAGCAAATGAATAGCTAAAACTTGTGTAAAGGAAGTGACAGCAACGTTTCCAAACTTGCTGGCCTTCACAAATCGCAAAAAGAGAGGGAGGGAAAGTGAATGGCTTATCATTTTCATTTTTCCCCTAGCAATAAAACTTCATAAGTTAATAGAACGGTACAACAGTTTTACTAGTCTTCACTTAGCATGACTCATATAAATCAGTTTTAGCTTCACTGCATGTGTGGCATATAATCAGCTCCGATACTCCCAATGAAAGTTTTATTTTGAATCACACTTTTATAGAGTACCTTACCTCCTTTTTACCACTGCTGGGTTCTAGCCCATTGACCTGTAGAGATATCTCTTTGAAAAACAGCTTACCTATTCTTCATCTTATCAAATATTCTATCCAGATCTTTCTTTGGCAGAACAACACCTGCTTTTAATCAGGACATTACTGATCACTTGGGATATTATCTAGTATTTATGCCAGAAGATGTTATTTGGTCCACATTTTAACTATTTTTTTTTTTACTACCACACTGTGGCCATGGCTTATTTTGTGGGTGTGGCTTGTTGGCCATGTGACCAGGTGGGAGTGGCTTGATGATCATGTCTCAGGGAGTGGCTTAAAGGTCATGTGACTGGCTTAAAGGTGACTAACTTGATGTCACTCACGTCAAGGGTTAGGGTTAGGGTGCCTGGCCTCTCCTGGCCTTAAAGAGATACAATTTCCCTATCTATTTACTATTACTGAATATGCAAAATATACTTTTCAATTCTATGTATATATGCCATATGTGTACATACATATTACCCAAAGGCACACAAAAATATACATTATCTACTATATAAAGTGTATGTACATACACACACACATGCATACTTCTAAATATATGCACATTCAACCTCATTTACTGCAATAAGAAAAACATACCCAGAGCAAAGAAGGGGGGGAAAGAAATAAAAATCCATTTTTTTTTACCGGTTCTGTGTACCTGACCAAACTTTTTCTACCAGTTCTGTGTACCTGACCGTACCCCATAGGAGCCCATCACTGGCTGTGGGTGATATGTTGCATATTCCTGCCTTTTTCCTTCATGTTTTAAGTGAACAAACCATGCAATTGCAAAAGATCTAGTTATATATTCTGCACCAGGGCCATTATACCAAAATGCTGTCTTATTTCACAGCATCTTCTTAGCTGGCTTTTTAATTATTTGTAATTACAAAGTATCAAAGTAGTGTGCCTGTGCATATTGGCAGATATTTTATCTCACAATATTAGAACCGCCTGTGTGAATAGAAGCCACAAAAGTATTGTTTTTAGAGAGAGACGGAGGGAGGGAGAGAGAGAGAGAAAGAGAGAGAGAGAGATCTTGCCTATGTTTGTTTCTTGCCAATTGTCACCATCTCAGATTTAACATGTTTATATTCATTCATATGCTTTCTGCCAAACTCCGAAGTGACACAATTGACAAGCTATGCAGAAAGAATCAAGCCGGCAATAAATTGTCGGAACTGCCCAGATTATCTATAGGGGCATCATAGTGAACCTCGTTGGTGCCAAATGTAGAAAGGAAAAGTAAATTCAAAAAGCAAAAGTAAAAGGCTAAATGGATAAATATGGTATGCGTGACAGTAGCCAAAAAAGGCTAATGCAATCCTTAGTTGTATAAACAGATGCATAGAATCACAATCATGTGAAGTACAGTGATACCTCGTCTTACAAACGCTTCGTCTTACAAACTTTTCGAGATACAAACCTGGGGTTTAAGATTTTTTTGCCTCTTCTTACAAACTATTTTCACCTTACAAACCCACCGCTGCCGCTGGGATGCCCCGCCTCTGGACTTCCGTTGCCAGTGAAGCACCAGTTCTTGTGCTGCTGGGATTCCCCTGAGGCTCCCCTCCATGGGAAACCTCACCTCTGGACTTCCGTGTTTTTCTGATGCTGCAGGGGAATCCCAGCAGGGGAATCCCAGCAGGGGCATCCCAGCGGTGCAAAAACACACACTTCGTTGGCAACAGAAGTCTGGAGGTGGGGTTTCCCAGTGAGGGGAGCCTCAGTGAAATCACAGCATTGCAAAAACACAGAAGTCTGGAGGTGGGGTTTTGTAGACTGCAATGTTTTTGTGATGCTGCGATTTCACTGATGTTCCCTTTGCTGGGAAACCCCACCTCCGGACTTCCGTTGCCAGCAAAGCACTCGTTTTTGCGCTGCTGGGATTCCCCTGCAGCATCACAAAAACACAGAAGTCCGGAGGTGGGGTTTCCCATGGAGGGGACCCTCAGGGGAATCCCAGCAGCACAAAAACGGGCGCTTCGGCTGGCAAAAGGGGTGAATTTGGGGCTTGCATGCATTAATCGCTTTTCCATTGATTCCTATGGGAAACATTGTTTCATCTTACAAACTTTTCACCTTAAGAACCTTGTCCCGGAACCAATTAAGTTTGTAAGACAAGGTATCACTATATTAGTATTGCTTTACAAAACCTTAGTAAGGCCACACTTGGAATGTCACCTCCAGTTTTGGACACCATACTACAACAAAAAAAATGTTGAGACTTTGGAAAAAGTGTAAAGAAGAGCAACTAAGGTGATTAAAAGTCTGGAGACTAAATATATATGAAGAACAGTTGCAGGATTTGGCTACAAAATAAGGACTAAGGAGTGACATGATAGCAGTATTCCAGTGTTTGCGAGGTTGCTACAAAGAGGAGGGGGGAGAGTAAGCGTGTTTACCAAAGCAGCTGAAGGCAGGAAAAGAAGCAATGGATGGAAACTAATCAAGAAGAGAAGCCATCTGGAACTAAGAAGAAACTTTATAACAATGAGGACAATTAACAAGTAGAACAGTTGTAGGTGCTTTATCACTGGAAGTTTTTAAGAAGACACTGGACAGTCACTTGTCTGAAATTGTATAGGGTCTCCTGCTGGAGCAGGTGGGTTGACTAGAAGACCTCCAAGGTCCTTTCCAGCTCTATTTTGATTGATGCTGAAACTTAGAAGTCAATTGATGAAGAATGTCCTGGAAGCAGGACAACTGCTTGGATAGCTCAAAATGAAGCCTTCTTCCTTCTCTATGAGAACTTTGTTTAGACACATTCTACACCAACCTTATATAGGTAACCAGAATCTGGAATATAATTTTATCCCCTGTAATATATCTGATATCTAATATATCTATCAGAATAGAATAAAATAGAATTCTTTATTGGCCAAGTGTGATTGGACACACAAGGAATTTGTCTTGGTGCATATGCTCTCAGTGTACATCAAAGAAAAGATACATTTGTCAAGAATCACGAGGTACAACACTTAATGGTTGTCGTAGGGCAGTGTTTTTCAACCAGTGTGCCGCGAGACATGGTCAGGTGTGCCGCGAAGCTCAGCAAGAGAGAGAAAGAGAGAGAAAGAAAGCAAGAGAGAGAGAGAAAGAAAGAAAGAGAGAGAGAAAGAGAGAGAGAAAGAAAGCAAGAAAAAGAGAGAGAGAAAGAAAGAAAGAGAGAAAGAGAAAGAGAAAGAGAGAAAGAAAGCAAGAAAGGCAGGGAAGGAGGGAGAGATAGAAAGAGAGCAAAAAAGAGAGGAAGGAAGGAAGAGAGAAAGAAAGAGGGATGGAGAGAGAGAGGAAGGAAGAAAGAGAGAGAAAGAAAGAGTGAGAGAAATAGAGCAAAAGGGAGGAAGAGAGAGAGAGAGAATTTTTTTGTCCAAACATTTTTTTAGCCCCCCATCTCAATGTGCCCCATGATTTTGTATAAAAAATGTGCCGCAGCTCAAAAAAGGTTGAAAATCACTGTCGTAGGGGTCAAATAAGCAATGAAGAAACAATCAATATTAATAAAAATCTTAAGGATACAAGCAACAAGTCACAGCAACAAGTTACACTTTAAGAGTCAAACAATCAAAACAGTAGTCTAGCTTCTATTATGTATTGCTAGGAGATTTAGGATTTGTATGTTAAATAATGTACCAGATAACTTTAAATTGTGAGCTGTCTTATTGGGAGGCATATTCACTCTTAATCACATGCAACCCTTTTAAAAATCTATTTAAATCCAGTCTATGGCTGCACAGTGAAATTGCATTATTATTGTATCTAGATTTTAGCCTTCACCTGAATTCCTTGGATTATTCTACCTAATTAAACATCTATTTAGTCATTCTTTCGCTTCTTCTTCTTGTGCCATATCCATCATGGGACATCAGCAATCATTGGTCATCCTATTTTTATCAATAGCCACGCAAAAAGTGCTGTTGAGTTTGGTCCAAACCAGTCCTTAAGATTTTGAAGCCAGGATGTTCTTCCTCTGCCTGAATATCATTTGCCTTCATTCTTTCCTTGGAGGATTAAGTGAAGCATGGTGTATTTTTCTGGGTGTCGCATCATATGTCCAAAATATTCTAACTTTCGCTTTTTTTATGGCTTTAAAGATTTCCCTTGGCTTTCCTAAGCAGCTTGCCACCTCCTCATTTCTGATTTTATCTAGACATCCGAGTAATCCTAGTCATCCCTAGGATTAATTAATTAATGGAAAAGGAGTGCAAGAACCATGCAATGTTTTTGGGCCTGTTCCTTGGGACATGTGGATTCCTATTTGAGCTCAAATTTTGCAGAGCTTTTAGCTATGTATACTGCTCAAAAAAATAAAGGGAACACTCAAATAACACACCCTAGATCTGAATGAATGAAATATTCTCAATGAATACTTTGTTCTGTACAAAGCCAAATGTGCACAACATCATGTGTAATTGATTGTCAATCAGTGTTGCTTCCTAAGTGGACAGTTTGATTTCACAGAAGTTTGATTTACTTGATGTTATATTGTGTTGTTTAAGCGTTGCCTTTATTGTTTTGAGCAGTGTATTATGTTTGGCTATGTAACCTCCAGAGCTCACTATCAATATACAAGCATCCTATAAGCAAACCCTCTCCTCCTGCAAATAAACCCTGGTTTAACTTGGAATATATGTAATCCAAGGTAGATTTAGTAATCACTTAGTTGCCACGATGCAAAAAAGGATATTGAGACTCTAGAAAAAGTGCAGAGAACAGCAACAAAGATGATTAGGGGACTGGAGGCTAAAACATATGAAGAACGGTTTCAGGAACTGGGCATGGATAGTTTAATGAAAAGAAGGACCAGGGGAGACATGATAGCAGTATTCCAGTATCTCAGGGATTGCCACAAAGAAGGAGTCAACCTATTCTCCAAAGTACCTGAGGGTAGAACAAGAAGCAATGGGTGGAAACTAAACAAGGAGAGAAATAACTTAGAACTAAGGAGAAATTTCCTGACAATCAGAACGGTTGATCAGTGGAACAGCTTGCCTCCAGAAGTTGTGAATGCCCCAACACTGGAAGTTTTTAAGCAGATGTTGAATAACTATCTGTCTGAAGTAGTGCAGGGTTTCCTGCCTAAGCAGGGGGTTGGATTAGAAGACCTCCAAGGTCCCTTCCAACTATGTTGTTGTTGCTATATATTACCATATATTATTATATAAAAATCTAATACAAACCAAACCAAGATGGGATCCAAAGTCCTTCAAAGTCACTTCCAACTCTTGTTGTTGTTGTTATTGTTATTGCTGTTGTCATTGTCATTATCATTATCATTATCATTATTATTACTTTCAAATACTACAAAGCCAGCAAATGTCCCATCCTTTGGAACTGGCTATGAAATATCGACAGAAGTTATAAAAATAATAGTAAAATGAAAGAAGCCAACATTTATACAAAGCAAGTGTGTTTGATTTTTTTTCAAACCACAAGGGAGAGAAATGGCATTCTTTTTTTTTTTGGAAGATAATTGCAAGCTCCAGAATTAATAGGACAGTTTGGCCAGAAGGTAAGATTTTGTCTGACAAGTGGAAAAGAGTGAACTGTACAGGCTCCCCTCCATTAGCTCTTCACATCAATTTACGCATCAACTTTAAACAGCATCACCCTCTGGCCACCAGCCTTCACCTGGAAACTGTTAAATTAATCAATCAATTAAACAACTGGAAAGCCTGTGGTACTGATCTGATACCTCCTGAACTGCTGAAAGTAACATTAATTGGTGGGTTTCCCCCTTTGGGTTCCTATTCACGCATATTAATCAAACTGTACAAATACCTAAAGACTGGATTGTTCTATTACTGTCCCTACAGCACAAAGCCTTCCAATTATTCTCCAGTCAGTCTCCTAAATGGCTCATATAATGCGCACCTTATATTCTATCACCTTCTGGATTCTATCGGCGTCTGGAGTGACTACCCGTGGGATTGAATTTCTAGCTAATGAACAAGTGGGCTTTAGGGGGGGGGCAGGAGAAGTAAGCTTCCATTCAAATGAAGAGAAAGTATTAGGGGTGACATCATCATCATCATCATCATCATCATCAATACAACACAGCAAACGAGATCACTATGCTGGATTTTGTATTTCATCACCAGTCGGGCGCTTCCCAAGCACCTAGGACTGCGTGATGTAGTGGCGAACAATAGCAATAGCAACAACAACAACAACATTTATATGCCACCCCTCTCTTAGGACTCAGGGCAGCTTACAACATATAAAAAAGGTAGTATATACGGTTAACATTACATTAAAAGTTACATTTAAAAAGTTACATTTAAAAGCTAAAAAACCCTATTAAAATACATGCATATCCATTCAAACATTCAAACAAACTCATTGGCCAGGGGGCAGAATGTAATAACCCCAAGCTTGGCGGCATAGGTGAGTCTTTAGACTCTTTTGAAAGGCGAGGAAGGTGGGGGCAATACGAATCTCTGGGGGGAGCTGATTCCAGAGGGCCGAGGCCCCCACAGAGAAGGCTCTTCCCCTAGGCCCCGCCAAGTGACATTGTCTAGTTGACGGGACCTGTAGAAGGCCGACTCTGATTTTATCGAGAAGACATCCAACCTAGAATTAAGGAGAAATTTCATGAGAACAATTAATCAGCAGAATAGTTTGGGCGCTCCATCCAGTTGTGGGCGCTCTATCGCTCAAGATTTTAAAGAGCAGATTGGACAGCCATTTGTCTGGAATGGTATAGCACGGGGATGGCGAATCTGTTTTCCATCGAGTGCCAAAAGCACGCACGTGCCCACATACGTAATTCCATGCCCCCACATGTTATAGTTATAGTTTATTAGATTTGTATGCCGCCCCTCTCCGAAGACATGGAGTGGCTCACAGCATAGCAGTAATACAATACATTACAAATCTAACAATAAAAAATTAGATCCATTTAAAAGACATTAATAACATAATAAAACCCCTAGCTATGCAGTCACACACATTCAACCTAATCTATCAGGCAGTAAGGCCAAAAATATAATAAAAAAGGGGGAAAGATGATAATTATCCCCACACCTGGTGACAAAAGTGGGTCTTGAGCATTTTACGGAAGGCAAGGAGGGTGGGGGATATTCAAATCTCTGGAGGGAGTTGATTCCAGAGGGCTGGGGCTGCCACAGAGAAGGCTCTTCCCCTGGGTCCCGCCAGCCTACATTATTTGCTCGATGGGACCCGGAGAAGGCCCACTTGTGGGACCTAATCGGCGGCTGAGCATGTTTGTGTGACCCCCCTGCGCTGCCCTGCCCCCATACATTTGCATACAATCCCCCATATTCCTTGTGCATGTGCGTACAACCCCCATTTCAACAACAACAACAACAGAGTTGGAAGGGACCTTGGAGATTTTCTAGTCCAACTCCCTGCTTAGGCAGGAAACCCTACACAACTTCAGACAGATGGTTATTCAACATCTGCTTAAAAACTTCCAGTGTTGGAGCATTCACAACTTCTGGAGGCAAGCTGTTCCACAGATTAATTGTTCTACTTGTCAGGAAATTTCTCCTTAGTTCTAAGTTACTTCTCTCCTTGTTTAGTTTCCACCCATTGCCTCTTGTTCTATGCCCAGGTGCTTTGGAGAATAGGTTGACTCCTTCTTCTTTGTAACAACCCCTGAGATATTGGAATACTGCTATCATGTCTCCCCTGGTCCTTGTTTTCATTACACTAGTCATGCGCAGTTCCTGCAACAGTTGTTCATATGGTTTAGCCTCTAATGTCCTAATCATCTTTGTTGCTCTTTTATGCACTCTTTCTAGAGTCTCAACATCATTTTTGCATTGTGGTGACCAAAACTGAATGCAGTATTCCTAGTGTGGCCTTACCAAGGCCTTATAGAGTGGTATTAACACTTCAGGTTATCTTGATTCAATATCTCTGTTAATGCAGCCTAGAACTGTGTTGGCTTTTTTGCAGCTGCTGCACACAGCTGGCTCATATTTAAATGGTTGTCCAGTAGGACTAGGAGGCTTCCCTGAAACCTCTGGAGGGCAAAAACATCCTCCTTCACCCACCAGAGGCCATTAATGCCCCATTTGCTGACTTCCTGTGAGCCAAAAAGGCCCATTTCCCCCCGTCCCCAAGCTTCAGAGGTCAAAAATGGCCTCTCCCACCTTCCCTAGAGGCCCTCTGAAAACTCCCTCCTAGAGTCTCCCGAACAGACCTATACTTACCTGGTATCCAAAAACGTGTGAGACTCCTGGCAGTGGGAAGGCAGCTTGGCAGGGCCAGCCAAAAATCAACTGGCCAGAGCACGCATGGATCCTGGAGCTGAATCAGGGCAATGGCTTGCATGCTTGTAGATATGGCTCCACATGCCACTTATAGCACGGATGCCATAGGTTTGCCATCATCAAGTTGGATTAGAAGCAGTAATGGGCTCCTACGGGAATGGTCAGGAACGCAGTTCCAGTAGCAAAATTTGGAGCTCCACCCCAGAGCACCCAATTTGCACTGAAAGATGTTGAAACCAAATGCATAAGCCACACCCACAGTGTGGTAGCAAAAGTTTTGGTAGCAAAAGTTTTGATTAGAACACCCCTAAAGTCCCATCCAATTCTGATATTCTGTATGCCTCAGTATGTCACATTTACTCTTCCTAGCAGAGAAATGTGGACACACGGGTTTCCAATCCTTGCATTTTACTCTTTAAAAAAAAAATAGTTTTGTTTACATTCTCTGATGGAAATTGTTTCATTTCCCTATAGATTGGGGGGTTAGTTGTTCATTAGGATGATACATAGAAATAATTACACAAGATGGATGAGGTTGTAAAAGTTACCTTTTTTGCTATTACCTTAGCTGAAAGAGGAGGAAAACAGGGCTGTATATTTGTCCTTTTTTCTGTGATATTTATGTAGCTTAATGGTTACCACCTTAAGTGCAACAGACTTCCACTCACCAAAATTTAAATAGAGCATCTGGTGTTTCTTTGCTAGGTTGATAACGTGGCCATTCTCTTCTTCACTCTGGTTGGTCTCAGAAGAAGTCTACGTGTTGTGTCACACTGTATTGACATCGATAAAACATGTTAAAGTTCAACATTGATAGCAGGTAAATATTAGTAATATGGAACAGGAACATTTAAATAGTATTTTAAATATGTTAGGACAGTATTCCAACCAGTGAAGGGCTGCAGAAATTTTTCCTACTGCACTGTGAGTGTGGCTTATTTTGTGGGTATGGCTTACTGGCCATGTGACCAGGTAGGAGTGGCTTGGTGAGCATGTGACCAGGGTGGCTTAAGGTCATGTGACAGGCTTAAAGGTGGGCAACTTGACATCACTCACATCAAGGGTTAGGGTATCTGGCCTCTTCTCGCCTCAAAGAGATACAATTTCCCTATCTATTTACTATTACTGAACACCCAAAACATGCTATTTAATTTTATGTATATGTGCCATATCTGTACATACATATTACACACAGGCACACAAAAATATACATTATCTACTGTTGTGGTTAGCTCTGCTCCAGCTCCTGCCCCAAGGACTGTGGATGTGGGGGAGACATCCACATGCTGCAGGCCTGTTTTGCCCCCAGTGGAATCTGATGATGAAGGCTCCTCTGACCAAGAAGACATGAGTGACAGGGAGGAGGAGAGTGTGGCAGAAGGAGATCAATTATCTAGCTCCTCCTTGGATTCAGAACAAGAGTTAATGATACAGCCACGCATGTGGAGAGCGATGCATAGGCAACAATTATTATCAAAGAAAATGAGGCCACCTGTGGTTGGGTGGGGCTGTGGGAATTAGTGAGGCTGCTATAAATAGCAGCCTGTGGGTTTGGCCATTGTGGAGGATTATCTGATTGTTGTGTTTCGTGACTGCTTTACTGACTTTGACCTTTTGTGTGCTGCTTTTCCCCCGCTTTGAAACTAAACCAGAGCAAAGTGTGTTTCACTTTGTGAAAGAAGAAGGACTGTGAATTGCCTCACAGCTGCAAGCTAAGTATCACAGAACTGATAAGGGACTTATACAAATTACCAGTTTGTTTGGAGACGAGTGCTCTTTGCAATACGAAAAGAGGGCTTAGTTTAAGTGAATTTTCATTATAAAGAACATTGTTTTGAATTTTCAAACGTGTGTGTGTCTGAAATTTGTACCTGTGAATTTTTGGGAGGAGTCCACCAGAGAGACCGACAGAACAATCTACTATATTTTTTGAACCTTAAAATAAGCGCTCCGCCTTATTGCCATGCACTCAAAAGCCCAATTGGACTTATTATCAGGGGATGTCTTATTTTGGGGAAAACAGGCTAGAGATGGAAGGGATCTTGGAGGTCTTCTACTCCAACCTCCTGTTCAAGCAGGAGGAGATCCTGTAGCATTCCAGACAAATGCTATGGATTATAGGTCCCATTTTGAAGAAATGGGCCTTTTACAAACTTGTTTTCTGGATCATCTTCAGTATTTATACTGTGTATTTTTTTTAAAGGCAGCCTTTATGCTAACACATTTTTGTCCAGCACTCAGGTGTAAAATATCTGTTTATTTATTTGTAAATTTGTATTTTTAAAAAATCCAAAGTCTGTTAGGACCATAATCTTACCAATGGTAAATCATTCTGTGTATTGATTGCATGACATTTTGATATTAAGATGCATAAAATCTGCCAATACTGTTGAAATGAAACTGCCACAGAGAGCTTTATTGGTCTCTCGAAATAATAATGCAGCCATTAAGAGGATAACATTTTCCAATTGCAATTACATGCCTTCATTTTAAAGAAGTGATCATTTACAATAATTTGGCATATCCAGTCCATATTTCTTTCACAAATTTATTTCTTCATTATGCTTCCAAACAAATATATGGCACATTTATGTTGTGGGAGACAATTTGCTTAGTTTATGGTGAATGGGAATCAGTAATTACACACAATCCCATTTTCTACTGACATAAAGTTAATTCATGTTAGTAATTTTACACAGAATATTAGCTTGGGTTACTTGTGATGAAAATGTTACTGTGGCAAATGCTCTTACAGATTTTTTTTAATTATTATTATTTTTTATTTGGACTTGATAAGACAAAAGAGACAACAATAGTGTCAGACCTGCCTTACTAATACTTTAAAGCAGGGGTCCCCAACCACCGGGCCGCGGACCAGTACCGGGCCGCGGGGCATGTTGCACCGGTCCGTGGAGTCAGCAGCTGCCGGCCCTCATGCCGCCACCCCCTCCCTCCAGCGCTTCGCCTCCCGCTGGGCAAGAGGCCTCGGGAGGCAGGTTCTGCCGGCCACAGGACGATGGACGGGACAGAGGGGCGGGAAGGACCGAGAGGCTCAAGCCTCTTTTGGCTTCTGCCGCGGGGCGCTTTTGCGTTTTTGGCTGGGGGGAGGCAGGAGGGCCAGCCTGACCCCCTGTCTCCAGTGCTTAGCCCCCGCTGGGCAAGAGGGCTTGGGAGGCAGGTTCTGCCGGCCACCGGGCGATGGCGGGAAAGAGGGGCGGGGAGGACCAGCACCCCCATGCTTAATCCCGCCCCCAACCACACCCCTTTCCGCCCCCACTGGGCCATAGAAAAATTGTCTTGCTGAAACTGGTCCCTGGTGGAAAAAACGTTGGGGACCACTGCTTTAAAGTGAAGAATTGATGGACACAAGTCATTTATGGAATACATTATGCTCATGGAGAAAGAATAGGAACTTCATCTGAATGTTTTAGAAAGATTAGGTTGCAGACAGGTGAGATTCTGAAAGAACCAAGCTGCTTCCTCTTCTGCAAACATCCATCCACCAGGAATTGCATTTATTGACCCTTTGAGATTGGCCAAGTAAGAAACTTGACTTAGCCTTCCATCCTTCTGAGCTGGGGTGAAATGTCCGTGGTTTGCTTCTGCCTGCCAGTGGTTGGAGAGCTGGTTGCGAAGGCAGAGCAAGGGTCCCCCACCCCCCTGGACATTGCCATTTGGGTTCTTTTACTTTCTGCGCATGCACAGAATGCTTTGTGCATGTGCAGAGGGTAAAAGAATCCAAATGGTAGTGTTTGGGCGGGTAGGCAGAGCCTCGTGCTGCCTTCGTGATGGGTTCCCCGATGACCAACAGGCACGAGCGAATCGGGAGCCTTCCTTCCTTCTTTCCTTCCTTCTTTCCTTCCTTCCTTCCTCTTTTTTTTCTGTTTTCTTCCTTCCTTCCTTCCTTCCTTCCTCTTCCTCTCCTTCCCTCCCTCCTTCCCTTATTTTCCTTGTTGTATGTAAGAGAGACAAGGACATCTGACTTTGAGTTTCATTCTCACTCTTTCCTGCTTATCTTAGCCAAAGTTCCTTATCCAAAATCATCTCCGTGCTCCTCGACAGTGTTGGTTTTCACTTTCCTTTATTATTGTTATTATTTATTAAATTTATATGCCGTCCATCTCCGAAGACTCAGGGTGGCTTACAGCATATAAAAACAGTATACGTCGAGATATAATTAATTAAAATTAAATTAAGAATTACATTTAAAAAACTAAAAAGCCTATAAACATACACACGTATCAATTCAAACAATACATTCATTGGGCAGGGGGTAAAATCGAATGACCCCAAGCTGGGCAGCACAAATGAGTCCTATCTTTAGAGATGAATTCCCTGAAGTCCCTGCCATTATCAGAGCTGATGCTCATGGCTCATATCACCGAATTCAAGTAGCTTCTTCTTGCATGCCAAGAGATGATCACATCTTTGGATAGCTCTTTTCAGCTGTGGACACTACGATTCTCCATCCTATAGGAGAGTCCACAGTCGGTGGGTTGACCTCTGACTGAGCCCATGTTATAAAAGCTCAAGTTCTGTCAATCATTCCGCTTTTTTCCTCAGTTCTCAGCAGGACACTACGTGTGGTCAACTCACTGACTGTGTTTTCTCCTTACTTTGCTATCTTCCTAATCCTTCCTTCTTCTATCAGGTAATAATAATAATAATTAAAAAACCCTCTCCCAGTCCTCCTCCCCTTCAGCTGCTGACCCGAGAAGGCACATTGTGAGTTTGGGAGGCTCGTCCTTCCCGGCTGTGCCGGCTGGCCAGCCAGATCGCTAATTTAAAAGTGATTTTTTCCTTTGTTCTGCCGCTAACTCCAGGAGCCTCAGAGACACCGGCAGGGGAGAGGTAATTGTTTTTGTGAAGCCACAAGTCCTTCCCGGAGACCCCTTTAGCCGGCGAGCCTCGCCGAAGCAGGATTGTTCCCGAGCATGCAATTTCGGCTTTTCTACTGCAGCGGCTTGAAATCCGCCCGGTCTCCCCACGGTAATGGACGGACAGATGGAATTGTCCTTCTTGGGAGGCAAGACCCACAGCCACTCCGTCTTGTCTGGGTTGAGTTTGTTGACACCCATCCAGGCCCCAACAGCCTCCAGGCACTGGCACATCACTTCCACTGCTAGTTCTGACGCCTTCAGGGGAGTGAGTGACTAAATAAGCACCATTTTATTCCTTCTCTGTGGCTGTTGGAGATTGTAGTTCTGAGGCCTGACAAGCACTAAGCCTAACTGGGCCTCCTGCCATTTTGTGTCTGACTTTTGTAATTGGTTTCATACCGGCGGCCATTTTATTTACCTCAACTGCTAAATTTCTGGTCTGGGCCTTCTCGTTGAGACCATGTCTGACTCTAATCTTACCAACCACGAGTCAGAGGGCTCTAGTTTGAATCCTCAAAGGGACTCTCAATCCCCAGGACCCAGCAATGTGGGGTATTCCTTTACTCATTCAAAGAAACGAGCCTTTAAGGCCAAGGAGTCATGGCCCAAAGCCACTAAGGCAGCTAAAAGATCAGAGACCATAAGGCCTTGACCAAAATGTGTGACAAGGCCTCCAGGGCGGTTTGCAATAGTGAGGCCTTACCGCCTATGGACCCAGCAGACAAGGCCTTAATGGAATCACACAACTTGGTATTAGCTGATGCTGACATCTGGGGATCCTCTGAAAAGGCTTTCCTTGTCCCTCCCAATCCCCTTCCTCCTCCTCCACCCCCTACTCCTCCATCTTCTCTACCTTCGTCCTTTAATCAGGCTGTTCCTTATGTCGTCCCGCCTCCTGTAATGCCAGCCCAGACTTTTCCAATGCATCAAGGCATTAATGATAGTTCAAATTTACAAGCCATGATTTTAGCTGCAGTCTCGCAGAGCGTGAGCCAATGCATGCAAATCATCAGAGGGTCTCAGACCCCTTCCACTAGTGGAAATCAGGTCTGTGTAGCAGGGGTGCCACCAGCCCAGACCTCTCTGCCTTGCCAACCACTATCCCAGTCAGCATATGCAGCAGAATTTTGAAATCCGGTAGAGGAGGATGACAGGGAACCAGGTTTAGAATTGTCAAATGATGAGGGGATCCCACCAGAACCCCCGGTTACAGCCGATCTGTTTCATCCCGCTTTATTTATCTCTGGTAGGAGCCTCCCAAAAATTCAAGGGTACAAATATCAGACACACACACGTAAGTCAAAAGAAACTAAGCACTCTTTTTGTATTGCAAAGAGCACTCGTCCCAAAACAACCGGGTAGTCTGTACAATTAACCTTAAGCAGTCATTAAGTACTTAGCTAGCAGCTGTGAAGAAACTTCACACCCCTTCTTCTTCCAACAAAGTGAGACACACACACACACACACACACACACACACACACACGTTGCTCTGCTTTGTTTTCAAAGGCGTGAAAAATCAACAAGCAAAGTCCAGAAACCAGCAACCCAGGATTCCTGACGAACTGCAATCAGATACTCTTTCACAACGGCCAAACTCACACCCTACTATTTATAGCAGCAGCCCTAATTACTGGAGCCCCACCCAACCACAGGTGGCCTCATTTTTTCTTGTAATAATCCTTTAGTTGTTGTCTCCTATGCATCACTCTATGCATGCGTGGATGAGTCATTAATTCTTGTTCAGAATCCAAAGATGATACAGATGATTGATCTCCTCCTGGGCTGTCTGCCAAACTCCCCTCTTCCCTGTCACTCATGCTGCCTTGGTCAGAGGAGGCTTCATCGGCAGATTCCATTGGGAGCAAAACAGGCCTGCGGCATGTGGATGTCTCCCCCACATCCACCTGCACATTCCTTGGGGCAGGAGCTGGGCCAGAGCTAACCACAACATGCTTTATTCTGTTCCCTGTTCTTTATGGCCAAGAATACCACCAACATTTCCAATGCAGTCCCTTCGGCTACTCCGGGGTCAGACATCCCTTCTCCCTTACTACACCAGAAGCTCAGGTGATCACATGCCCCCCCCCCATTTGTGCAATCAGTGCAGCAACAGTGGCTTTTTCTTTCTGCAGGAGCTATGCCCTCAGTCAATGACAAAAAATGCATAATGTTGTATAAGTTGCACTCTTGCATGGCTAGCTCTGGCCCTCTGCAACATCACAACATATGCATCCAAGGACTAGAGCTTGCCAAGAATGGTGTCATAATAGGACAGCAAGGTTGTTTAATTATTGTATGTTGTAATTAATTAACCGTCTGCCTCAGGGATCAACATAACTTGGTTGGTTTTGGGTAGAATTTATTTGCGTGAATGGATAGAAGTATGTCAGTTATGTAATTAGGGCAGTTTGGGCTTGTGACTAATCCAAATCCCTTTTGTCATCAGTAACAATGAGCTTTGTTTTCCCTTAAGAGCATGACAATATTACCAACAAATATTCCTCTCTACCATTGTCTCATTTCCCCCCTCTCTTGTCTAATTAGGTTTTTAAATTCTTCTTAACTAAAGAGCTCCTGGTCTATCCAGGGATCAGATCAAAAGCACTTCACCTGATACAGGGTGGAATTCTGCACAAAAGACTATTTATTGTGCCAATCCTTTACTTAAATAGCCTTCAGCGAAAATGTATGAAAGGATGAAAGGAAAGGGACAGGGGAAACGAAAGGAAGGGAAAGGAGGGAGGAAGGAAAGAAATGGAAGGAAAGGAAAGGAATGGAACAGAGGAAAGGAAAGGAAAGAGGAATGGAAGGGAGAGAGAGAGAGAGAGAGAAAGAAAGAAAGAAAGAAAGAAAGAAAGAAAGAAAGAAAGAAAGAACTCATGACCACAATTGAGTCCAAAATTTGGTTGCTAAGCAACTTTCTTGCTCTTGTTTAGCAAGAGTGAGATTAACCACAGTTTACTCAATCCATGACATTTGGATGTTCAATAATAGTAAATATCTTGTATCTTTTTCAGGCAAGGAGAAGCCAGGCACCCCAACCCAAACCCTTGATGTGAGTGACATCAAGTTGGCCACCTTTAAGCCAGTCACATGACCTTTAAGCCACCCCGGTCACATGATCGTCAAGCCACTCCCACCTGGTCACATGGCCAGCAAGCCATGCCCACAGTGTGATAGTAAAAAAAATTGTGGCCCTTCACTGCACTCAACTGTTGTGTATGTGTTTTTATAAGTTTCTTTTTTTTAAAAAAAGGACTGTTCCAGCCAAACACAAATCTATCATTACCCTTTACATCACAGCGCTTTTAAAAAATGATAACAGCATGTAATATCTTTACCATCTCATTAAAAAGAAATAAGTGTCGGCAAATTCCTGATGTTTGAAAACGAGACCATTACAAAGCATTTAAACTCTGCAGATGGGATTACTTGTGGGATAGTTAAGGCAAAATGGCTGACCTCAAGGAATATCACGGAAATTATGATGCTTATTCCATTGATTGCTAATTTACCATCTTCACTGCAATATCTTATTAAACAGTGAGAATTTCTGTGGTATTTAAAGTCAAAGAAGCATATGGGACAGCAGCAGTGCCTGAAGAAGATTAGATGAATGATTGGCATGCCATGGGAAATTATTCTTGCAAATTAACAAGATCAGCTATGTGGGAACATATATTGGCTCAGAGGGATTTATGTATTGTCTCAGGTATCCTTATTTACTACAGGCCTTAAAACATGGAGCAAATAATATCACAATCACAGTATGTGCTGGAATAGGAACTGAAGCTGAGTTGTGATGGCTCTCTTCCATTTAGATTGTTACTATGCGTATGGAAATGGGAGGAGACTCTCGAATTCTTTTCCTCAATGAAGAATAGTTCAGATGCTTCTCTGAATTATGCTGTTATATTATATTAGGAATAGTGGTGGGTTTTTTTTTTAAAAAAAATTATATTCTTCCAATTTCAGGCAAACGGTCTCTTCTTCTCAAAATGGTGAACCACTAATATAGCAACACAGCAGATGGCACCACCTAGCTAACTTTAACTAATTTCATAAAAGCTAAGGAGTTAGTGTTTGGATGAGAAATCTATAGGCAACAATTGGGAAATTGAAATTTATACATCTTTCTGTCTATCATCTCTATTTCTCTGCCTCTGCCTCTGCCTCTGCCTCTGCCTGCGCCTGCCTGCCTGCCTGCCTGCCTGCCTGCCTGCCTGCCTGCCTGCCTGCCTACCTACCTACCTACCTACCTACCTACCTACCTACCTACCTACCTACCTATCTATCTATCTATCTATCTATCTATCTATCTATCTATCTATCTATCCTCTATTTCTCTCTCCCCATTCCCTCCCTCTCCCCCTCTGTCCTATCTATCTGTTTATCTGTCTATCATCTATCTATCCTCCATTCTCTCTCATTCTCACTCTGTCTTCTTCTCCCTTTTTTGTCTGTCTGTCTGTCTGTCTGTCTGTCTGTCTGTCTGTCTATCTATCTATCTATCTAACTATCTATCTATCTATCTATCTATCTATCTATCTATCTATCTATCTATCTATCTATCTATCTGTTGTGGTTAGCTCTGGCCCAGCTCCTGCCCCAAGGACTGTGGATATGGGGGAGACATCCACATGCTGCAGGCCTGGTTTGCCCCTGGTGGAATCTGAAGATGAAGGCTCCTCTGACCAAGAAGACATGAGTGACAGGGAGGAGGAGAGTGTGGCAGACAGCTCAGAAGGAGATCAATTATCTAGCTCCTCCTTGGATTCAGAACAAGAGTTAATGATACAGCCACACATGCGGAGAGCGATGCATAGGGAACAACTGAGAGATTATTATCAAAGAAAATGAGGCCACCTGTGGTTGGGTGGGGCTGTGGTAATTAGTGAGGCTGCTATAAATAGCAGCCTGTGGGTTTGGCCATTGTGGAGGATTATCTGATCGTTGTGTTTCATGACTGCTTTACTGACTGACTTTTTGTGTGCTGATTTTTCCCTGCTTTGAAACTAAACCAGAGCAAAGTGTGTTTCACTCTGTGAAAGAAGGACTTTGAATTACCTCACAGTTGCAAGCTAAGTATCACAGGACTGATAAGGGACTTGTATAAATTACCAGTTTGTTTGGAGACGAGTGCTCTTTGCAATACCAAAAGAGGGCTTAGTTTAAGTGAATTTTCATTATAAAGAACATTGTTTTGAATTTTCAAACGTGTGTGTGTGTGTGAAATTTGTACCTGTGAATATTTGGGAGGATTCTACCAGAGAGCCCGACAGAACACTATCTGTCTGTCTGTCTGTCTGTCTGTCTGTCTGTCTGTCTGTCTGTCTGTCTGTCTGTCTGTCTGTCTGTCTGTCTATCTATCTATCTATCTATCTATCTATCTATCTATCTATCTATCTATCTATCCTCCATTCTCTCTCTTGCTCTCTCTCTCTATGTCTTCCTCTCCCTCTTTTCTCTGTCTGTCCATCCGTCCATCCATCCATCCATCAATCTACCTACCACCCTTCTGTCTGTTTTAAGTACCTATCTTGATTGTACTTTTCTGTATCTCTATTGAACTTCTGGAAGCTCTGGAAAAACACAACCCTGTGTTGTCACAAAAACTACATGAATCTAACTCAACTCAAGGGAAATATCATCTTTGCCTTGGGTCTTTTAGCATACGTTCAGTATTTTCTTTTTTCTTTTTAAAAAAAGAGTCTCTGGAGTTTACAAAACTCATGCCGAGGGAACCAAAATAAAATGCCATTGTTTAGGAGGAGAATTTTGTGCTGCTTCCCGATGACACAGAATGCAATTCTTATCTTTGATGTACATTTGGAGTGGATGCATTTAGGGCAATGCTAGCAGTTTCAATTCCTTATAATTTCCAGGAAATTATGTTAAAATGCAGATAGGGGAAAGAGAGAGGAAAATTAGAACTACATCTTCTTAAACATGACCTAAGCATAGCCCATAAAATCATCTGCTATAATACCCTTCCTGCCAAGCACTTCTTCAGCTTCAACAACACAGCACACAACAGATACAAACTCAAAGTAAACTGCTCCAAACTCAACTGTAGGAAATATGACTTTAGCAACCGGGTAGTTAATGCATGGAACTCACTTCCTAACTCTGTATTACCATCACCCCCAAAACTTTACCCTTAGACTCTCCACTGTTGACCTCACCCGATTCTTAAGACGTCAGTAAGTGCACCAGCGTGCCTACCATTCCTGTCTTAATGTTTCTCTATTATTAGTACCAATATCATGTATATAAACATTGTTATATCTTTGTATACTACCAATACGTGCTTGACAGAATAGATAGATAGATAGATGATAGATAGATAGATAGATGATAGATAGATAGATAGATAGATAGATGATAGATAGATAGATAGATAGATAGATAGATAGATAGATAGATAGATAGATAGATAGATAGATAGATAGATAGATTATAGAATTTGAAGCCTTTGGATCTTGAATTAAAATACCAGGAGACAATTGTCATGATGGGTATAGTGCCAAAACAATTAAATTATAATTAAAAATAAATTGCTTTAAAAACAGGATATTCTAATGAAATTGTTAATACCCTTGTTATAAGTGTTGTGTTGTAATGCTTTTCAGTCACAGACATAGAACAAACTGCTTGGTAGGGATAGATAGTTGATAGACAGATAGAAGATAGATAGATAGATAGATAGATAGATAGATAGATAGATGGATGGATGGATGGATGGATGGATGGATGGATGGATGGATGGATGGATGGATGGATAGATGCGTGGATGGATGCATGGGTGGATGCATGGATGGGTAGATGATAGGTAGGTAGGTAGGGATAGATAGATAGATAGATAGATAGATAGATAGATAGATAGATAGATAGATAGATAGATAGATAGATAGATAAATAAATTATGGAAGTTCAGCCAATGTTGTGAGTTACATAATTAACATTTAAAAAATGGAACTTTAATTCAGGGACTACTGAACATGGATATTGGGTTTATCTTTTTTGACTCTGTTACGCTGGACTGTATGTACAAAGTGATACTCATTCGATCTCCAATTAATTTTTAGACAGGATCTTTGAATGAAATCCTGGTTCCATATTCAACCCACTACATAATTCCACAATGCCTTCAGGATATCCACATTTCATTTTTGGATTCATTTTTGTAACAGCGATAAGCACCCCAGGGCAGTCGTGACAATTTAATTCTGTTGATATGGGAGAGTTAAATGATCAGCTGCAGTACATGCATATCAAAAACTGTATTTTATTTAGATCTTTTGTAAAAAAGGAAAACTGTCACGGCTCCAAGTAATAAATCGATAGCAAAACTCCGAGGCAGGTAGATTCCTGAAAGAATACTGCTATTGGAATTATCATATTGGCACATTTCTGGTGAAAACTGACACTGAAGTTGTTGTGATTCAGCCTGAGGCTCCTCAGGGACCGGCTGGAGCTCTGCCGGATCCATGCCCAGAGGAGGAGGACAATGACCAGGAGGGGGAGGACCAGGCAGACGGGGGAGAGGAACGTCAGGAAGAGGAGGAGGGAGAGCAGCCTAAGACCCCCCGGGGGGGGGCCTCTCCCCAGCTAGTAGCCTGGAGTCATTGGATGAAGACGCACAGGCTATAATAGACATGAGGCAGCGACGTGCAGCTCAAAGATGGGGCCAATTAGAAAGGTATTTCCATCCCTGAATTGGCAACAGCTGGGTTTGGGTGTGGTTCTCCTCAGCAGGGTTGAAAAGGCAGGCCCGCCCTTATAGTCTTGTGGAGAGTTATCAACTGGGAGTCCTGTGACCTTGCTTCGATTCTTGGCGTCTCTGATCTTGGCTTGTGGCCTAGAAGTCTGGAAGACTTGGGGGAGGTGTGGGGTTTATTATCTCCAGCATTGTTTTTGCCAGCAAGAATCCTGTTTTATTGCCTGGCCTTCGTGAAACCTCTGTGAAGCTTCATAGTGTTCCTGTCTGTAAGAACAGTTTTTGTTACCTGTGTTTGCGTTCAATTATATAAACTGCCTTTGCTTTTTACCAGTGTGTCTGGAACTCTTTTTGGTTGGGGTTGGCGTCTGGGGGGACCCAGACAGAACAGAAGTTTCCCACAGTTTTTACCTAATTAAAAGTTAAAGACTTTCTACCTTTTCCATGATCCAATTATGGTGCATCTGTGTAGCATCTCTCCATCATCCTACAACCAGATGTGAAAATGTCCTTGGTTCTCAAGAGAAAATATGTTGTTTTGTCTATCCCTCAATTCTCCCCCTCCCCATCGCTCAGCTCCAGTGTGGCAACACTGAAGTGGTCAAAAATGGCTTCAATTAATTCAGCTTCAGGCAGTAATGGGCTGCTGCCCCTATAGGTGGGGAAGGGCGCAGTGGGGGGTAGTAAGCTTATGCACTATTTATTGAATACTTAATATTTTTTTAATTGTCCTTCCTTCTCTAATACCTTAGTGTGATCCTTAATTACTTTTAAAACAGCAAACAATTAAATAGTATGGTTTTACTCCTAAACGCTTTAACCATTTTAATCATTATGTAGAACTTAACTTTTATAACAAAATAAAGAAAATTGAGCAACTCGCCTACTCTGTTATCCTACTGAACCTTGTGGCTTCAATACAAAACTTTAAAAAGTTACTGTGCTGCTCAACAAATAATGCTGTCTATCATTTGTCCTTTTTCTGGCTATTGAAATAATGGGACTTAATCTACTGAAAAAAGAGTCCAAGCACGTATTTGAACACTTACCTGGGTCAGTAAGCCACTCCCACCCAGTCACATGACCTTTAAGCCACCTCGGGTCACATGATTATCAAGCCACTCCTACCTGGTCACAGGGCAGAGTCTATGGAGAGGGGCGGCTTCTAAGTCCAATTAATAAATAATAATAAATAATGGCAAGCAAGCCACTCCTACCTGGTCACATGACAAGCAAGTCACACCCACAAAATAAGCCACACCCACAGTGGCAGTAAAAAAATGGCAGCCTGTCACCGGCTTCAGGGTTGACAAAAAACGCCACCTCGGCTTATGTAGGCTGACTACAATGTTTTGATATGTTGATGGTTTTCATAAACATTCAGAGTGAACTTCCTTGTCCATTTCCATTTGCTTCCTCATACTGCTCTTCTAAGTGTGTCCAAAATTTTCCTCCTTCTTACCTATGTTCCAGTTTATTCTCTATTGAATCACAAGGAAGAAGAAACTGTATTCCAAACTTCCTTTTGAAAATTTAGTGTCTGCTAAGTCTATGCTGATTTGGCTTATGGTGCCTAGCTGAACTTGGCTGATTCTGAAATATTACATAAAGACAGATGACATAGTGAGACCTATCGAGCAGATGAATGGGGGAGCCTCAAGAAATGAAATCCCAGATCTACAAGCAGAATTGGGAAGTTGAACAAAATACTTAAAACACAGACACGGTTACATATGAGCACACATTCCGAAGAAAAGATAATCATTGTCATTATTGTCATTCTGAGTGATTACTACTCCCAGTCTTTTGCCAAGAAGACAATGGGGACACAGCAATTCAGAGACTTAACTTTTAAATTTGTAGGATACATTATTCTTCCCAAAATTAGGGTGGGTGGGTAAAAATAAGATACTTTCAAATAAATACGATATTTTCCCAAACCCTACCAAAAGCTTATTAATTGTGGTATATTTTTATATGATATATAAGATAAAATACAGGAAATAGTATAAGGGCAGACTAGATGGATCATGAGATTTTTTCTGCTGTCAATCTTCTATGTTTCTATGTTTCTATATTATAGAAAGTGATTTCTTCCATTTATGAAGCAAGGGTTTTTATAACTTTATGGGAATTAAGAAATCTATCTAATATATCTGTCTGTCTGTCTGTCTGTCTGTCTGTCTGTCTATACCTACCTACCTACCTACCTACCTACCATTGACTAAACAATGTCATTTGGCGGGCCCCAGGGGAAGAGCCTTCTCTGTGGCGGCCCTGGCCCTCTGGAACCAACTCCCCCCGGAGATTAGAACTGCCCCCACCCTCCCTGTCTTTTGTAAACTACTCAAGACTCATTTATACCGCCAGACATGGGGGAGTTGAGATAGCTCTTCCCCTAGGCTATTACAAGTTATGCATGGTATGTTTGTGTGTATGTTTGGTTTTATAATAGGGGTTTCTAGTTGTTTTTATTATTGGATTGTACATATTGTGTTTATTATTGTTGTTAGCCGCCCCAAGTCTGCGGAGAGGGGCGGCATACAAATCCAATTAATAATAATAATAATAATAATAATAATAATAATAATAATAATAATCTATCTATCTATCTATCTATCTATCTATCTATCTATCATCTATCTATCTTTTATCTGTCTATCAACTATCTATCCCTACCAAGCAGTTTGTTCTATGTCTGTGATTGAAAAACATTACAACACAACACTTATAACAAGGGTATTAACAATTTAATTAGAATATCCTGTTTTTAAACAATTTATTTTTTAATTATAATTTAATTGTTTTGGCACTATACCCATCATGACAATTGTCTCCTGGTATTTTAATTCAAGATCCAAAGGCTTCAAATTCTAAAAAGCATTTCTCCTGCTTTGCTAATACAGGTTTTCCTATTTCTCTGGCAGCTTGACAGTAAAACCAGCAAGAGCTGTCAAATTGGTTTCAGTTAAAGCATATATCCTAGTCATTTTCAATTGAGTTCTTCTTGCATATGAGTTTAAGGATCAGTTAGTCCATTAGATCCAAAGGAGAGCATTTCTTCATTGTTCTCTTCATAAGCCATCTCCTGTTCCCCTTACATTTAGAACTCTGGAAATATACTTTCCTTTCTTGCATTTTCCTTCAACCTTCTTCTGTTGGCTGGGTGATTCCTATTAAAGTAATTATACTCACATTAAGAAATGCATCCTTCTGGAAAGTTCCCTTTTAACGTGGGGAAGGGGACATTTTGACCTTTCAATCCCACAAGCTATCACTATTCGCTTCCAATTGAATTAGTTCAGTATCATCTAAAGGACCACTTGTATCATTTCCTTGTGCCTTGAAGGTTGCATGTTTTTATTTAAATTTGAATATGTTGCCTTCAGTCCATGCCATTACACAGGAGAGTTGGTAGACTCTGCTATTGAAGTGTTGGGGAGGAGTCAAGAAACTTGCTAGCCTGGAGTCCTCTAGTTGACCTCTCCCAATTCCTAAGAGGTCAGTAAGTGCACCAGCGTGCCTTCCGTCCCCTGTCCTAATGTTTCTCTTTAGTAGCATGTATATAAACATTGTTATTTATATTTATTTATTTATTTATTTATTTATTTATTCATTCATTCATTCATTCATTCATTTATTGATTTGATTTGATTTGATTTGATTTGATTTGATTTTTATGCCGCCCTTCTCCTTAGACTCAGGGCGACTTACAACATATTAGCAATAGCACTTTTTAAAAAAAAAAAAAAAACCAGAGCCAGCCTATTGCCCCCACAATTCAGGTCTTCATTTTACCCCCCTCGGAAGGATGGAAGGCTGAGTCAACCTTGAGCCGGTGATGAGATTTGAACCGCTGACCTACAGATCTATAGTCAGCTTCAGTGGCCTGCAGTACAGCACTCTACCTGCTGCGCCACCCCCGGTTCCTTATATATTTGTATACCACCAATTCGTACTGGAAGGAAGGAAGGAAGGAAGGAAGGAAGGAAAGAAAGAAAGAAAGAAAGAAAGAAAGAAAGAAAGAAAGCCTAAAGCTCCATTCACATCCTGTCTTCTTCCTTACTTGTATCACACTTGTATCAAAACTTCAAGAATGTGGAAAGAGGTAGCCTATCTCTGAGAAGCCATGATGTTGGTCCAATTTCTGCTGTAAATATACCAGATCTCTATCAGTAGGGAAGGAATAGAGCCTCACTAGTGCAGTGGTTAGAGTGCAGTACTGCAAGCTACTTCTGCTGACTACTGGCTGCTGGCAGTTTGTAGGCTCAAGGTTGATTCAGCCTTCCATCCTTCCAAGGTAAGTAAAATGAGGATCCAAATTGTTGGGGGAAATAGGCTGACTCTCTGTAAACCACTTAGGCATTAGGAAGGTTGAGAACCACATTTCTATGTGATCATGTGTATGTGTGTGTAGTCATACAGCAATGGGATATAAGCAATATCCTGCAATAAAATGTGACAAAAAAACATTGTTTTGGTAACAATTTTTTCAACTTGGCCATAGTTGAACCATTGGATTTGATTCAGAAGTATTGACCTTGGGTTTGCCCACCGAAATTATGTTTGAATGTGCTTCTGTAGGCATCTATGTCTATTTCACTTCTTGGGCAAATGCCTAGTGGCAAGATAATCTGTACATTGTTTGGAAGAAGGTGTGTATGATGCACGCACACACACGCACATTTGTGCACCCCTAGTATATGATATTTATGTGACTTGATGAGGTGATCACGCCATCTTCCCTTCATGGGTCTAACCAAACTCTGCACTTTTACTAGAGCAGGGGTCTCCAGCCTTGGCAATTTTACGCCTGGCGGATTTCAATTCCCAGAATTCCCCAGCCACCAGGCTTAAAGTTGCCAAGCTTGGAAACCCCTATACTAGAGTGTTAGTGTACCTTTATTCAGTGAAGGGCTACAAAGGTGTTCACTACCACACTGTGGGCGTGGCTTATTTTGTGGGTTTGGCTTTCTGGCCATGTGACCAGGTGGGAGTGGCTTGATGATCATGTGACAGGGTAGCTTAAAGGTCACGTGACTAGCTTAAAGGTGGCTAACTTGATGTCACTCACACCAAGGGCTTGGGTTAGGGTTTGGGTTAGGGAGCCTGGCATCTCCTTGTCTCAAAGAGATACAATCCCCCTATCTATTTACTATTACTGAACATCCAAAATATACTATTTAATTCTATGTATATATGCCATATGTGTACATACATATTACACACTGGCACACAAAAATATACATTATCTACTGTTGTGTTTGGGCTTGGGCCAGCCGTTGCTCCCACAGATGGGAGAGATGCGGCACAAAGTCAGTGCGAAAGCCTGGCTGACAGCCAGGAAGATGTGGCAGACAGCCAGGAGGATGAGGCCACTGGTTTGCAGGACTCAGCAAACAGCCCAGGGGATTTGGCATGCAGTCCCTCAGACAGTCTTTCGTCCTTGGATTCCTCTGCAGAACAATTAATAGACATGCATAGCAGAAGAGCGATGCAAAGGAGGGATCAATTGAAGGATTATTACACGTCATCAGAGTAGCACCTGGGTTGGGTGTGGTTCTTATACTGAGGGCTGGGTGTGGTTCCCTTAATGAGGGCTAAAGGGAACAGAGGCACAAGGCAAACTGTGGCTGTTTATCTGTGTTATTTTGTGGTTCCTGCGCTGAAGTTTCTGTTCCGTGCCTTTTGAATTCAACCCAGCTTTTTCAGACACGTGGGAGGTGAAACCTCTGGGACTTGCTGTTTGCTCCAAAGATTCAAAGGACTCCTGAAATGTTTCTGCTCCGTGCAGGTTGTCTTTGTTGTTTTTTCATGTGTTTTGTATGCGGATGAAGTAAGCCTTGCACTATCATTGTTTCCGGACACTAAGGACTATTCTGATTAACCCTTTTTTGTTTGTTTAATACAAGTTTGCTGATTAGAAGAGCACGTGTGTGTTTGTTTTCTTTTCCTTGGACTGTTACGCATTGCCTGAGCCCAGTCAAGCAGAACATCTACTATATAAACTGTATTTGTATGTACACACACATGCACACACAGCTCTTTTAAAATTATACACATTCAACCTCATTTACCTGCGATAGGAAAAACATACCCAGAGCCCAGAATGGGCAAACCTGGCCAATTTTTTTTTACCAGTTCTGCATACCTGGCCGTACCCGTAGGAGCCCATCACTGCCTTTATTGCAGATATATGGGGACAATCAATCTATTCATAACTAATTGTTTTTCTTATTAGCACTTTTATTGCGATTTTACTTTGCTTAGTTTCCTAAGGGGGGTGGGTGGAGTGGATTATGACTAGAAGGTGATTCAAAGACTAATAAATCCCTAACAGCTTCTGTAGCATCCTGGGGATGGTGAATACATATGAATGAATCTAAAATATTTGGGTACTCTTGCGTTCCTAATTCTCCGGGCGCTGTCTCTTCCCCTGTTTTTATGGGTGTTTACATGTTTAGTGTAGCTAAACTATTTAGCTGAATTGCTGAAGTGGGGCTATAAGGCACACAAGAGAACATCTGAATTTTTAAAAACATATTCTATATAACTCTATTGCTGGTGATAGTGCATCTTAAATTCTTAAGTGTGCGGGATGCAAGAAGGGTATGAAGAACACTTTTATTTTCCGGCTTAGGCTGTAAGCACCAAACTGAGAATGCAGCATCAGCTTAAAACCAGGTTACAGGCTGCTTATTTTTCAAAATGAAACATATTTTCCATTTAATTGCCTGGTGTGGGAGAAGAAGGGAGTATTATTGAATTTCTGAACCACGGGGGAAAAAAAAGATAGGGGAAGTAGCATCCTCTATCAAAGCATTACAGGGAATTTACTCTTGCGGCTTCACTAAATGTTTTCAATCTCATTGGGGAGAAGGGAGGTTCGCAAAAAAAAAAGTTTCAGCAACTTCCTTGCAAACATCCCAAAGCCGCACTTGAATAGTGGGAAATGAAATATAAACTTCTGACCCACGTTTTAGCTTATTTTGAATGAGAAGGCTGGAGGCTTAACAGATCCAATTTTTGTGATTTATTCTTAAATGTGCAAGAGACTATAAACTGAAACAAGCAGAAAATGTAGGAAGAGAGAAATACACCCGAAAAGCAACAAGGGTTGTCACAAACTCTCTTCAAAAACAAGGAAAGAGATGTTGTAGTCTTTTGGGTCTAGCACAAAAACAACTTCCAGCCATCAGTAGGTATGCTTGCTGGGGCTGTTAGAATTGTACAGCAACATCACCAAAGATTTTGGTCATTTGCATTAAACCTATTTAAATATTCAATGCCCAGGTATACCAATGGTATAATGAAATGATGAGTAGAGTGCCTAGTCTCATATTTTCAGCAATGGTATACATTAAGGTTTCACTTCCCTGACGATGTAACAATAGATCAGATCCCATGGTCCATAAATACCAATAGCCTTTAGACTTATGTACCGCTTCACCATTTTATTGATTGATTTGATTTGATTTGTCAAAATGTGCACAAGATAATAGGTATGGTATAAACATAAATAAGTAGGCATAGGTAAATATGGACAGTAGGACAGGGACGGTAGGCAGGCTAGTGCACTTACGCACACCCCCTACTGACCTCTTAGGAATGGGGTGAAGTCGACTGTAGAAAGTCTAAGGTTAAAGCTTTGGGGGTTTGGGAAAAAACAGAGTCAGGTAGTGCATTCCATGTATTGATCACTCTGTTGCTGAAGTAGTATTTTCTGCAGTCAAGTTTCGAGCAGGGATGTCCAACTTGCATTATCATGGTGTTGTCACATGATGTATCATTACTTTCCCCCATTTCACTAAACTGGGTATTTCTTTCTTTCTTTCTTTCTTTCTTTCTTTCTTTCTTTCTTTCTTTCTTTCTTTCTTTCTTTCTTTCTTTCTTTCTTTCTTTGGATTTATATGCCACCCGTCTCCGAGGACTCGGGGCTGCTTACAACAGAATACAATAGTCAAACCCAGTTGATTAAAACTAAACAATCTCAAATCCCCAGTAATGCTAAAAATCAGTCACACACATTCAAACAACAACCATACAAGCACTCGTTTGCCAGGGGGCTGAGATCTAATTGCCCCAAGTCTGGTGACATAAATGAATCTTAATTATTATTATTATTTATTAGATTTGTATGCCGCCCCTCTCCGGAGACTCAGAGCGGCTCACTTAAGACTCTTGCGAAAGGTGAGGAGGGGTGGGGTGGGGTGAATCTCTGGGGGGAGCTGATTCCAGGGGCCCCCACAGAGAAGGCTCTTCCTGTAGGTCCTGCCAAATGACATTGTCTAGTTGACGTGACCTGGAGAAGGTCGACTCTGTGGGACTTGACCGGTCACTGGGACTCATACGGCAGAAGGCAGTCCCGCAAGTAATCTGGGCCGATACCATGTAGGGCTTTATAGGGTATGTGCATGGCTAGCACATGATGCATCTGTGCCAGGGGCTGCAAACCCTACTCTATTCAGGGCAAATGGCTGTCCAATTACTTCCTAAAAAACTTCCAGTGATGGAGCATCTACAACTTCTGGAAGCAAGCCAGTCAACTGATGAATTGTTCTCACTGACAGGAAATTTCTCCCTAAAGCTAGGTCGAATCTCTCTTTGATAAGCTTCCATCCATTAGTTCTTGCCATGTCCTCAAGGGCTTTGGGGAATAGATTGATCCCACTCTTCCCCATGGCAGAATGCTTTGATGTAGCATACCGATATGCTTCAGTAGACAGTGATGAAAATGTTTTGCGTCGGTTGTGTATGTTCTGCTGGGTTTTAGGTCCTGCAAGAGTCACAATGCAGGATTGCTGCAAACATTGCTAAGACATTTGCAATGGCCAATGGCACTGCTCGAAAAGCAACTAGTTTGTAATGTCATCTGGGTGACATCAAGTTGAACAGATAAGCTAAAGCTGTTACTCCTGCTCTACCTATTTTTTTGTTGTCTAGCGGCAGCCCTTCACCAATATCTGCAAATCATTTTGGGGCTAGCATTGAAAGTTGCTTTTTGGCTCACTCAGAGGCTCTGGAAAGGGGAGAGCCTCCGGGCGGGATGGGGAAGGACATTTATACCCTCTCCCGGCTCCAGGGAAGCATTTGGACCCTGGGGAGGGCAAAATGCGAGCCTACTGGGCCCACCAGAAGTTGGGAAACAGGCCGTTTCTGACCTCTAGAGGGCTTCCGGGGGGAGGGGAAACTGTTTTTTCCCTCCCCAGGCATTTAATTATGGGTCTGGGGAGTCTCGCATGCACAATAAAAAGGTTCACCATCATTGTTATAGGATCTCCTGCTTCAACAGGAAGGGTGGAGTAGAAGACCTCCAAGGTCCCTTCCAGATCTTTTATTCTATGTTGTAAAATACTTGCAGACCATCCAGAGGACTTGCCAAAAAATTTTGTGAATAAAGCTGCTCATTTTTTGATGCTGTTTCTGAATAAATATTTCTCTGTGCTCTCTCTCTCTCTGTCTCTCTTATTTTTTCTCTCCCTTTGTTCTAACGATGAAATAACCACAGATGATTCTAAAGTGTTATCCAGCAATCTGCTAAACAAAGGAATGTTTGGCAGTTGCCAGAACAATATTTAAGTTAACTTTAGACTGCCTTATTCCCTCCATGGATGCAAAAAAAATAAAAATGGGCAGCGTTCTCAAGCAAAGTGAAAATGTGTATTTTCAATTAAGATGCAGGTGCTTCTGTTTGCAACTCTTTCTGCCATCACCTAGTATTAAATCCGAAGAAAGAGTGTCATAAATATTAGACACCCTTTTTCCCTTGGAAAAGCTGGAGCAAATAACATCTGCTTAGGTAGAGTAAATATGCTCATTTGCATTCTTTTGCTGCTCAGGCAGAAACGGCAACAACAAACAAGTGATGGTTATCAAATGGGATTATTGAAAATAGTAAATTTAGGCAAAGAAACTGATAAAAAAAGTGAGAAGATAACCTCCAAAATGACAGGCTGGCTGGGATTAGGAATGGATAGAAAAGTCAGACTTCAAAGAGCAATAAGTTGATTCGTGATTCAAGACCCTGAGCTTTAGGAAACTCAATCTCCAGACGCCAATATACACAACCAGTAACTAAATAACAACAGAATTGTCAAGCACTCAGCACAGGGCAGTGGTTCCCAACCTTCCTAATGTGCCCATGACCCTTTAATACAATTCCTCATGTTGTGGTGACCTGCAACCATAAAATAATAAAATTATTAGGAAATTCAGGGGGAATCTAACTTATCTTGCTGTCAGTTCGCTTTCTCCTTCACTGTGTAGCTGTGCCTCATGGTTGCATGTGTGCTTTGCGTACACACAAATGCGTATTGGTGAATTTAAAAAAAACCAAAATCACCAGAAAAAGCCAAAAATATGATGGTGATGCATGCATAGTGTTGGAAATTCATCTTCTGTCATGCTCAGAAGTTCCCATGGTATAGTTTTTTCTGTATATATTTTTTCTTTCGTACAAACTTTTTCAATGCATTATAAAATATCTTAATAGAATGGAATGGAATGGAATGGAATAGAATAGAATTCCAAGTATGTTTGCACACATAAGGAAATTCTCTTTGGTGCAGAATGAAACTCTTTTCCATTCCATTCCATTCCATTCTATTCACATTACAATAAAAACAGTATTTCATTAGTCAGTCATATATAATCCAATGAATAAATTTCAAATTCCCAAGTATTTACTTTTAGGTACATATCATATTCCCAAACCTCGACCTCTAATTTTGTCATTTACATAACCAATTTTCTACTAATTAAACTGACCATTAATATTCTTATTTTATTTTTTTTTCATTTTAATCAGATTTGTATGCCGCCCCTCTCCGCAGACTCGGGGCGGCTCACAGCAACAGCAATACAAGACAAATCCAATATTAAATTAATTTATACCATTGTTAATTCAATATCATTATCATCTTACAATTCTAAATAAGCCGTAATGCCTGCTCCCCTTTCTTATACATTTTTCTTTAAAAACTAAAACTTTTATATAGCCTTCTCCTAGTTAATGAAAATAAAAAGTTTAAAAAACACAAATCTACACATCTACTATTAAAGCCAAAAAATTCAAGAAGAAAAACAACTGTTGCCAATCCATACTTTTAAGTCTTAACACAGGAAAAAAGAAGTTCCCATGGTACAGATTTATAGAGGAGTGGTATCTCGGTTCCTGAGACCATTGGAAATATGTGTTTTCCAATTTTCTTAAGCAATCTCTGTGTAAGGGTCATTTGACCCCCAAAGGGGTCGCGACCCACGTATTGAGAACCACTGACATAGGGCCATAAAAAGCATTATTGCAAAAGATCAGTTTCCACAGAATATGGAATTCCAGAAATTGGAAGGTAAGCAGATACATATAAGCAGAGTATGTGGATGAGAGAGAGAAACTACATAGAGTAATACCTCGTCTTACGAACCTAATTGGTTCGCGGGGGAGGCTTGTAAGGCGAAAAGTTCGTAAGAAACATTTTTTCCCATAGGAAACAATGTAAAATGAATTAATGGGTGCAACAACCCCCCCCCCCCCCGCAAAAAATCGCTGCCGCTCAGCTGTCACCTTTTGAAACAGCCGGGCGCAGCGTTCTCCCAATGCCGAACCCGGAAGTTTGGTAAAAGTTCGGGTTCGGGTGGCCACCGAGAAGCCCCGCCGCCCGACTGTCACCTTTTGAAACAGCCGGGGGGCTTCTCGGCATTCTCCCAAATGCCGAACCCGGAAGTTCGGGTTTGGCGTTTGAGTTCAGGAGGACACTGAGTAGCCCCCCGGCTGTTTCAAAAAGCGACAGCCGGGCGGTGGGACTTCTCGGCGGCCTCCTGAACCTGAACTTTTGCCGAACTTCTGGGTTCGGCATTCGGGAGGCTGCCGAGAAGCCCCGCCACCCAGCTGTCACCTTTTGAAATAGCCGGAGGGCTTCTCAGCGGCCTCCCAAACCCAAACATTTGCCGAACTTATTTATTATTTATTTATTTATTATTTGGATTTGTATGCCGCCCCTCTCCGAAGACTCGGGGCGGCTCACAACAAGTGAAAAACAATCCAATACAATCCAATTAATTAAAATATTATAAATTTAAGAAAATCCCCTATACTAACATACACACATACAGGCATACCATATATAACTTCAGCGTGCCCAGGGGGAGATGTTTAGTTTCCCCATGCCTGACGGCAAAGGTGGGGTTTGAGGAGTTTACGGAAGGCAGGAAGAGTAGGGGCAGTTCTGATCTCCGGGTTCGGGGGGTCGAGAGGCCACCAAGAAGCCCCGCTGCCCAGCTGTCATCTTTTGAAACTGCTGGGGGCCTTCTCAGCAGCCTCCCGAATGCCGAACCCAGAAGTTCGGGTTTGGCGTTCGGGTTCAGGAGGACGCCGAGAAGCCCCCCCGCTGTTTCAAAAAACGACAGCCAGGTGGTGGGGGTTCTTGGCGGCAGCAGCAGGTTCGTAAGACAGAAAATGTTCGTAAGAAGAGGCAAAAAATTTCCGAACCCCAGGTTCATATCTCGGGTTGTTCGTATGGTTAGGGGTTCGTATCATGAGGTACCACTGTATTTCAAATCTTGTATTCCATTCTTCCATTCTGTTGTTTTCCAAAATTGGAAAAAAAATCATCTATATAATGTACACATAATGAATTGGTTTTTGCAGTAGCTCCTTACTTCCTGTCTTATCAGTTTCAGCTTTTCTAGGAAATACTTCTTCTTCAACAGATAACAACATACGGTACTCATCCCATTTTTTAAATACTGTTTTATAATATTCCATGAATAGAGTTTTATTCAACTCTAGCTGAGTATCAGAATGGCCAATCCCCAAATGATAACTTCAATAAATCTTTCTATAATAAAAAACAGTTGCCATTGATATCTGTTCTCCAAGAACCCTCAGGGTTACCTGCACCAACCTGAAGTTGATAAAAGTTCCCAAGAACTTTCAATTCCCCAAAGGACAAGAGTCTACATTCTTCTGGAAACCTTGAGGTGCAAAAGTAAAAACTTTCTTTTCAGAAAATCTTATTGGTTCTAATCCAATTGATTGCACTGCCCTTTAATCTGGAATCAAAAGCTGAATTTCAATGCATCCCTATGGAGTGGAAGGTAAATCTCAATTGATAACCAGCTGGAGCAGAGGCCAGGTGGGAAATGGAACTCCTAGGTAGTAAATCTCAAGTGATTGTAATGGCCACTATGTAGGGCAAAGAGACAAAAAGCTAGTGCATGCATGAACTACCAGTTAGAAAAAGCAATAAAAATGCTTAATCTCACAACACATAGAAAATCATAGTCTCAACAAGGGAATTTAGCATCCTAGACCAGTGCTTCTCAAATAATGGGGTGGCCCTCTTGGGGGGCATGGAGCAATGCTTGGGGGGGCATGTGACCCCAGGGAACATGCTTTTTTTTCCCCACAGGGTATAGGGGCTTTTTGCACTGAACAATAGCACACAGCTGGAAATATGAAGTGCAGATAACAAACCCTTAAGAGACACCAGGGGAAAATATTTTACAGGGGTGAAAAGAAAGGAGGAGAGAGATGGAGATAATGAGACAAACACAAGTCTCCTAAGTAATCTAAGGCAGGGATAGGCAAAGTTGGCTCTTCTATAACATGTGGACTTCAACTCCCATAATTCCTGAGCTAGCATGATTGGCTCAGGAATTCTGGGAATTGAAGTCCACAAGTCATAGAAGAGCCAACTTTGACTACCCCTGGCCTAGGGGCTTGCCACTCCAAAAGAAAACAATGAAACTACAACTATAAAGCCATGCTCTATACATGTTCCAATTCTGTTTGCTCTAATTCAGCATATTTTAGGGGCGACAGTTGATTCTTAAGTAGTCTTTGATGAGGTTAGTCTGCTTCAGCCTTGATTTCCCTGTTTCGATGGTTTACAGTACACATATCCAGATGAACTGTTTTGCTATTAAAATATTCCTTTGATATTAAGCAATAAATATATTTAACATCTGAGTACCAAAGAAAAGTTCCCTGCTGAGGATTTAAAAAAAATATATATATTTGCAAGTAGGCAGCAACAGAAAGATAAACCTTTTCATATTTCTTTGTTGCCCTCTCATTCCTTCCTCCCCTCCCCTCCTCTTCCCTTCCCTGCAAATTAAAACCTTATTCTTAGATGGTTCTTCAGCTGGAGAATCACTTTTTTAAAAAGGTTTTTTTTACCATCTTTCCATAAAAATCCATACATATATCAAAGTATCAAAACATATATAATTATACATTTCTGTCCAAAATGCCATAAACACATATCCTAAATTTGCACTTTTTGTACTGTTATCTCCCATCTGTTTTGCTTCTATATGTCATACTATTCACCTCCTTCAATCTCCCTCTCTTCTTTCTCCCTCTCTCCTTTCCTACTTCTCTCCTCCCTATCTCCTCTTCCATTCTACTTCCTCTTCCTCCGTCTTATCCTTCCCTGAGTATCTCTAATCCATTTTATAGTTAAGAGACAAGCAATTCAAAACCTTCACTTCATGCCAAGATTGGTGCTACTCTTAAACTTATATCTTTTCTCATGTCCATATTTATACATGGTCCCTTGACTTTCGCGGGTCCAACTTTCACGGAATATATATATATATATAAAATACTCCACTTCCCCCCCCACATTTGATTGTTTTCCTGCAGCCACCCGATACACAATACTGTGCATTTTAACTATCCTCCCACCCCCACTCCAGCTGTCCTGCTTCTTTAAATAAAAACACTGCTTCCGCCCCAGCCTCCCGATCCCTCCCCTTTAATTCTTGGAGCGTTGGTATGCTCCACTTGAAGCTGAGCCTTACTGCCACCCGCTGCCACCACCTCTTCTTCCCCCACCCACCTAAGCCATCTTCCTTAGTGGTAGCATCTGACCTCCCAGCTGACTGGCCTGGAATCCCGAATTCGAGTCCTGGCCTGGATCCCTCTTGCCTTGAGCTTCCCCTTCCCCTGCTCTGGCCCTGAGCACCGGTGCTGCCTCCGCCGCCATGGGAGATGCCAGCATCGAGTGCAGCAAATCCCCCAGCTTGCCTCCCCATTTCCCCTGTGGGTTCTGGGGTTAAGTAAAACCAGGAATGGAGGAGGGGAGGGGAAGGAAGGAAGGAGGGAGGGAAGGGAGCATCTCTACTTCATGGAAATTTGACTTTTGCGGGCGGTCCTGGAACATATCCCCCGCGAAAGTCAAGGGACCACTGTACAATCCATATATTTAGAACAATCGTTATAGCTTATCTTCCAATCATTCTCATTATCTCCTGTACCTCGTGATTTTAGGCCATATTTCTTTCTTTGCTCATCTTTTTTTAATGTTCTGTCATTTCTAAATGCCCTAAATTTCTGATCTCTTTTTCTATGTCATATCTCCCTTCCAACTTTATTATTCATTTTTTAAAAGTTTTAACTCATTCTCCATATTTAAACAAATTCTAATCTCATCGCTGCACTTCCATCCATTGGTTAATAACACTACCAGCTTCCCAATATACAATAATAAAGAAAAAAAGAACCCCTAATTATCTAAAATCTTTACCACAAAAAATCCAATTTATAATGTATATATTCTTATATAAGGACCTTTAAAAATGATATACAGTTCTTACAATATTCCAACAATTTCAGTAATTATCTAAACCCCTTTCAACATTAAATCTATTTTATAAGTTATACAAATCTTTTATAAAAACAGATATTATAAAAAAAGTAGTGATTATTCAAATTTTATAACCTTCCAACAATTGACCTACTAGAGTATAATTTATTTCCCTCTTTTTCTTTATTCTTTTTCCCTTTCACCATTAAAATTTAATTCAAACCATCATGTACCAATCTAATATAAAATTATTAATGTATAAAAAAACCTTTAAGCAAGATAATTATGCTGATTAATTATACACACTTATGCACAACTAATAGTATTGACACTATTAAATTTAATATAATAATTCTATTTTCCCCCCTTTCTTTTTGACCTTTTCCTTTTCATCCATTCTCTTTTGGTCTTTCAAAAATTCCACTTCTTGTAGATTTTCCCCTTCCAACCTCTTCTTGTAATTTTTTTATTTTTCTTTCTTTTATTTTTATGCAAATAACTTCTTTTTTTTCCAGATTCCTTTTCTTCCTTTTAAGTATATTATTTGTGTAAGTCTGCTCTCAATTCCTCCTAGTCTTTTCTCCCTATTACTCCCCTTATTTTTAAATTGTTTCTTCTGATACCAATGCTCCCCTCTTATTCTTTTCTCATCACTGTAAATCCTAGTATAATCATTAAACTGTTTTTTTTGTTTTTAGTTCCTTTTTAATCGGTGTAATTTCCTTGTTCTTCATTTTCTTTCTTTTCCTTTTCCACCATTATAAATTCTAAATGTTCTTTATGATCCAGCTTCAGTTCTATTTTCTTTTCACTTCTGATTTCCAAAAGGTAAGTTTTTATATCTTCATAGATACATTTTAACAACCCAGTTAATTCTTCATAGATACATGCCTCCATCTTGTCAAGTTCACAATCCACAAAGTTCATATATTTTTTTAGTTGCAGTTTAAGTCCATATAATCTCTTTGTATTTCAGTCCAATCCAGTTCAAAATCATTTTATCTTCTATCACCAAAACAGTGCACCCTCAAACATACTAGCACAACACACATTGCTTTCAAGTCCTTTCAAGCTCCTAGTTATCTTCTTATGGGCAAGGTCAGTCTCCAGCGGCCAGCTAATTTGAGCTTTCCACATCTGTTGCAATATTTAACCAGTTATGTTCCCAATAAAACAAAACCACTCTTTTACAAAAGTCTCCAAAGTATTTTAAGTCCACTTAGCACTTATAAGATATTTTCTTCAAATTCTTTATTCTTTTTCGGTCTCTTTAACTTCCACCAAGTCCAATTATAAAGACATCCTCAAATTTGGGCTTTTAAACTTGTTCCTTTAATTCTCTCTATGGTATTTCCAATTGCTAGATAGCTGCTCACTTCATTTTACAGTCTCTTTTGTCTCCTTTTGAATTTTAAATTTCTTCTTTTGTCATTAAATTGACCAAATACTACCCAGCTTCAGCACTTCTTCACCCATCTCCAGCACAAACTTATCACCCAGACAATCCACGAGGTCTCCATTTCAATCGTTCCATTTATGGTCATCCCAGCGAATGGCGATAGAATTGGCTGAGAGGTTGGTGCTGGCTCCTGGGGAGAGGGGTTACAAGCCCCCCAGACCATGACTGGTGCTTGTCTTCTCCAACACCCCTCCAAAGCATATCTGACCTGATTCCAATCCAGTCCAGGTCTCCAAACATCTGGGATTCAGGGTTGATGTTGGCCATGCCCTTTAGAGAATCACTCTTATGGTTACTTATTCCTTTATAAATCCAGCTCTCTAAATTCTGAACATTTTTAAACTCCCTGTATTCAAAACGGAAGTGGTCATACCCAGATTTTAAACACTGGATATCCATTAAAATCGAAATAAAATAGATCTTCTGAATTACTTCCAGCCTTATCCCATAATAACAGACTGCTGCAATCTACGGTATATTGCGGAGGCTCCTGGGTTTCTGTGAAATCTTTTGCCATGTATAACAAGTGCTTAAAACAACCAACCAATTGAACCTGAATATAGAACTAAAAAGCAGAACGAGAAAAGGTCTGTGTGCTCATTACAATAACAGCATGGTTTTCTACAACAGCTAGGCAGGACATTTGAAATTGGACTTGCAACTAACTGTGTATATTATAGGAATTACGTTACATTTAGGCTGTCACTGTAACTAATGTTTGCAGTTCCTTGGCTTGCTGGTAACTTTTGACTTGTTTCCAAGGGTGACTGTAGGGTTGCATTATAAACAGTAAATGGATACCCCAGGTAGATTTAGAAAAGGTGTTACAAATGAAGAAAGATCTTGCTTTGAAAAAAAAAAAAGCCCTTCTCTTTGAGTGTTTAAAGTAAGCCTGTATGTGGTGGTCACAAAACCAGGAGGTGTTGCTCTAGAGAAAGAATTGTTTACTTCCTTGTAAAACACACAGCACAGTATGATAGAATGTCTTTCATTTAATGGTAAATTAAGCATTTATTTTCTTGATGGGGGCTTCCCAAAGAAGCTGGGATACATAGATCGCAAGGAAAAAAAATGAAACAATGCTTGCAGAAAGTAGATTACTGTGCTCCAGATTACTGCTACATTCCATCCACCCATTTGGAATAAAAATATGGATGGTTTCGGATATGCATTAAATTAATTATAACTGAAAGTAGCTTGTCTTGGATAGAGACCACATAAAGGGATTGGGAAATTTCCACCCCACTCCAGGGGAAGGTTACTGCAAAATCCCAATTTCCTTCTGATCAGCTGGGAGGCTGAGAATAGATGGAGGTCAGGCCAGTCCGAGGTGGTATTGACCGGTTCGCCAAACTACTCAAAATTTCCATTACCAGTTCTCTGAACTACTCAAAAATTCCATTACTGGTTCTCCAGAACTGGTTAGAACCTGATGAATATCACCTCTGCTTTTAAGTCAGGGACTCTGTGTATGCTTGTGTGTGTGTATAACCATTCAAAGTTACAACAGCACTAAAAAGTGACTCACAACTAGTCCTCTGATTTATAATACATATATATACTGGGTCAGATATTGTATTTTTTGGAGTGTAAGACACACCTACATTTCCACTCTCCTTTGGGGGGGGGGGTGCATCTTATACTCCAAAAATATGGTATATTTTTAAGAGGAGGCCACACAATTCTTTTTGTCTCTAATAATGATTTAGCTTTACTAGATAAATGATCAAAGCAATGGAAACTGCAGTTTAATGTTTCCAAATGTAAAATAATGCACTTGGGGAAAAGGAATCCTCGATTAGCACGGTCTCGATTAGTGCGAAATGGTGCAACGCGGTTTTTCAAAAAATATTAATAAAAAAATACTCCACGGTTTTTTTGCTATACCACGGTTTTTCCCACCCGATGACGTCATACGTCATCACCAAGAGTCACTTCTCTGTCTCTTTCTCTTTCTTTCCTGTCACTATGCTTCAATCATTTTCTCATTTCTCTTTTTTCTCCCCTTTTTTCTCTCTCTCTATCATTTCTCTCTCTCTTTCTTCCTCTCTCACACTCTCTTCCTCCCTTCTCTCTCCCCCCCTCCACTTGCCCACGAGAAGAAAAAAAGCAACCTCTGCCGGGCAGCTCCCCTTGTGCCCCCGCTTTGTGCCTGCCTCTTTTGGGGATTTCTTTTTCTTTTCTTTTTTGCGCTGGCAGCGGGAGCTGTTGGGGAGGGCTCTGCCGGGAAGGCCTCTCAGCTGCAGAGCCGAATGGGGGCGGAGGCAACAGCGGAGCCCGGCGCTGGGGCCATGCGAGGCTGTTCATCCAGGGGGGCGTGGACTGGCAAGTCGCCCTCCTTTCTCTCTCTTTCTCAAGATCGCTTGCCGCTTGCCGCTTGCCTATTGCAGCGAAGGAGGCGAAGCAAGGCTCCAAGCTGCAAAGCGGCAAGCGGCAAGCGATCTTGGAGTTTCCCCTTTGCCTGGGCGGCAGGAAGACCAAGGGAAGGTTCCTTCAGCCGCCCAACACCTGATCCGCTCCGCAGCGCGGCAGCAGCGAGGAGCCGAAGATGGGGTTTCCCCTTTGCCTTTACCCCATCTTCGGCTCCGCGCTGCGGAGCAGATCAGCTGTTGGGCGGCTGAAGGAATCTTCCCTTGGTCTTCCCCGCCGCCCACACGCAAACTCCACCATCTGCGCATGTGCGGCCATGAAAAAAATGGCGCACATGCGCAGATGGTGGTTTTTACTTCCGCATCCAGTATAACGCGGAAATCGGTTAGCGCGGGAGGTCTTGGAACGTAACCCCCGCGCTAACCGAGAGATCACTGTATTGTATTGGCAGTTCTGTGTTAGCAAAAACTTCAGAAGAGAAGGATTTAGGGGTAGTGATTTCTGACAGTCTCAAAATGGGTGAGCAGTGTGGTCGGGCGGTAGGAAAAGCAAGTAGGATGCTTGGCTGCATAGCTAGAGGTATAACAAGCAGGAAGAGGGAGATTGTGATCCCCTTATATAGAGCGCTGGTGAGACCACATTTGGAATACTGTGTTCAGTTCTGGAGACCTCACGTACAAAAAGATATTGATAAAATTGAACGGGTCCAAAGACGGGCTACAAGAATGGTGGAAGGTCTTAAGTATAAAACGTATCAGGAAAGACTTAATGAACTCAATCTGTATAGTCTGGAGGACAGAAGGAAAAGGGGCGACATGATCGAAACATTTAAATATGTTAAAGGGTTAAATAAGGTTCAGGAGGGAAGTGTTTTTAATAGGAAAGTGAACACAAGAACAAGGGGACACAATCTGAAGTTAGTTGGGGGAAAGATCAAAGGCAACATGAGAAAATATTATTTTACTGAAAGAGTAGTAGATCCTTGGAACAAACTTCCAGCAGACGTGGTTGGTAAATCCACAGTAACTGAATTTAAACATGCCTGGGATAAACATATATCCATTGTAAGATAAAATACAGGAAATAGTATAAGGGCAGCCTAGATGGACCATGAGGTCTTTTTCTGCCGTCAGTCTTCTATGTTTCTAATAATCATTTTCCTACTTGTCGTATTGTGAACATCAAAAACCACCTTTCAATGAATCATATCCATCAAATGTGTTTTTGTTGATTCTGCCAGGCAGCAGCTATCCAAACCCTCACCAAGAAGGAACATTTTCAGGTCTATTCTTGAGATGTTGAGGATTCATCCACCGTGTATAAGCCATATACTGAACCAGAAGCTATGACTCCTATTTGTTTCCCTGTGGTTTCATATGGAGAAGTTTCATGCAAATGGATCCTAGGAATCCTATATATTGCGTATTGTATTTTGTGAGCAATGATCTGTAGGGATAACTCAGACCGATACAGTAAGGCAGTACTTGAATAATGGCCAAGTCTACATGATACAGTCCATTAAGTGCAGCTTTAGGGTTCTCCCTGATTCTTGGGAATAGATCCTTTCCAGTTCACGGTCAGAGAAACAAAACAAAACAAAAATTATTTCCATTAGTGCTTAATTCATATCAGACTGTTGCATCTCCACTGAACTTAGCGGAAACATTATCCTTTCCAATCCGCTAAGCATTAGTGAAGCAGAAGCAAGCAAATGACCTGGGATGTAAGTTTTCTCATGTTAGTACTCAGGACAATTTGCATAGGAGCACAAATAATTATTAAAGTGCCATGACAAGATCCCCCAAGACTCCTTGCTTCCCATCTCCATTGCTTGCTGCAACATTTGCTAGGCATAGCAGGCAGCCCAATCACGACCAGATGGAAATTAAGCTGTCACACGGCATGCTGGATGCGAATGGATTCAGTGCACATTTCCCTGTTTCCACTTCATCGCTGTAAAGGGAAAGGAAGTAGGATAAAAATCATTATCTTTCATTAAGTGACATGAACATATGCATGAATGCATGCATGTACTGTATGTGTTTGTGTGTGTATCTCCTACATCATTTTTTCTTAAAAAAAATATCCATCCAAGAGAAAAATGCACCGCTTCAATATTATTGGCAGTCAACACTTTATGGTGGAGTCTTAGTCCAGATGTTACAGTGCTTTTATGTTGCAAAGTGTTCCTTTTTTTACTTGTAGATGGCAGATTGTACATTTTATTCCTTTCTTCACCAATGGGCCACATCTGCTTTAGCTTCGTCTCATATTACTTCTTGGCTGTGCTGTCTGTAGATTGATCTGGCCTTAAATTTGGTGCAAGGTGGAGGGTGGCTGGGTGATGGAACAGAGTTGCAAATTTGGAAATGAGCAGAAGAATTTGATAGGAACAGCAAATGAAACTCTTTCTCCTTAATTAAGTGACATGGGAAAGCTGTGGAACTATCCAAATGCTCAGGAGTTGCTCCAGGTAGACTCCTGGAGTTCTTTATGAACCTAGGGGTTCAAACTCGATTGAGTATGGTTCGTATTCACACTCAGGGGGTGGGTGGAGCCTCATTCTACTGGTTCTTAGACCTGGGCTGAGCCCCTGCTGTATAAGTCAAATACAGAATAAAGAATGTTACAGCCCTGACATTTTCAGGTGAATAATCTAAAACTACACACTGAAATATATCTGTACAGTGTTTCTAGGAGAACAGACACATTGATGAATTGCAGGAATCTGGAATCTGAAAAATAACAAATATAAAAAATGTTGTAGGTTACCTAGAACCATTTGAGAGTGAAAAACATGTACAACTATAAAATCAATCAATCAATCAATCAATCAATCAATCAATCAATCAAATGAAGCTGAAATTCCAATGGCATAGAACCCAAGAGGGGGGTGGACAGAAGGGAGGGAGGGAAGGAAGGAGAGAAGGAAAGAAGGAAAAGAGATAGGGAAGGAAGGAGAGAGGGAGGGAGGAATGGAAATGAGAAGGAAGAAAGGAGGAAGGAAAGAAGGACGGAAGGAAGGAAGGAAAAGAGATAGGGAAGGAAGGAGAGAGGGAGGGAGGAATGGAAATGTGAAGGAAGGAAGGAGGAAGGAAGGGAGGAAGGAAATGAGACAGGGAGGGAAGGAGAGAGGGAGGGAGGAATGGGAAGGAGAAGAAAGGGAAGGAAGGAAGGAAGGAAGGAAGAAGCAAGGAAGGAAAGGAGGAAAGGAGAGAAAGAGAGAAGGAGGGAGGAAATGGAATGAGAAGGAAGGAAGGAAAGGAAGGAAGGAAGGAAGGAAGGAAGGAAGGAAGGAAGGAAGGAAGGAAGGATATTTAGAATTTAGTTTTTTTTATCAGAGGCAATCTTAGACTTGATGGGAATCTGCAGGTATGCATGCAGAAGTGCAACCAAAAAAACAAAATACATTCAAGTACTTTCCTGGAATTCTTTTCTCTTTGACTGTCAATTCAGCTTTATCCTTCTTAGCCAAATCTGCACTTTCAAAAGGGACTCCTCAGGAGTCAGCAGCAAGAGACAGCTTTGTCAGTGGGATGAGTCCCTCCTACTCAGGGAGAAGTAGCAGATTAGCATTTGCTCAAAGGAAGAGCCCAGGAAGAGAGGTCCGTGCTGAATTTTTTTTCAGAAAGAGAAGCATTCTTTTCTAAAGGACTAGCTTTTGCTGCAGATTGGTGTACCATTCAGGCGAGGGTGCAATTTGAAATCTGAGATGAAATTTGAATGAAAGTATTGTGTGGTGGGCTGCAATAGGCAAGAACAGGCAAGAATAGATATGATAACATTTATTCACTCAAACTGTAATTTATGCTCTGGGCCCACAGAGCCTTAACCCTGCTGTTCTGTTTAAGAAAAATAACAAATCTTCTGTTCGGGTCACATACGACCCGGACCGAAAACTCTTCATTTGCAGTGCTTATGTTTGGTCTTTTTGAAAGCTTTTTTCACTTGGAAAGTAGTCTGAACATTTCTGCACACAATGATATGAAAATTGAAATGAAAAAAGTAAATCTTATTGGTTTATTTTGCGGATATAATGCACGCCCCCCCTGTTTTTGTGAAATTTTTTTCAATTTATGGATAGTTTTGCTTGCAAAATGCATTCTATTTTACTAAAGTTGCTATGGGATTGGTAGCTTGAACATTTCTGAACATAATGATATGAAAATTGAACTGGAAAAATTGATGCATATTGGTTTATTTTGTTGATGAAATGCACGCCCCCCCGTTTTTTTAAAATAGTCTTCACTTTATGGATAGTTTTGCTAGCAAAATACATTCTATTTTACTAAAGTTGGTGTGGGATTGGTAGCTTGAACATTTCTGAACATAATGATATGAAAATTGAACTGGAAAAATTGATGCATATTGGTTTATTTTGCACATAAAGTATGCCTCAATTATTTCAATTTATATAAAAATTATGCTGTTAATTTCAAACTTACATACTTTTTTTTAGTAAAATGGATTTGTTTCATAAAATTAGTTCTCTGGCTACAATGTGGTTGATTTTCAAAAGGATATTCCAAATATTTCTAGACAAATATGTATAAACAGTGACAATAATGGCACACAGCAAGGCCGAGGGGGGGGGTGGCCCTTTTGTGGCAAAAATAAACCAATAAGAACCATTTTTTTCAGTTCATTTATATTTTTCTTATATTCAGAAATGTTCAATTTAGTATATCAAACCTCTTGGGGGAAAATTCCTTAGGGATTTGTAGCCTTAAAAAATAGAAATTGACACGAAATTAAAAAAGGATGGGGGGAGGGGCTTTTTGATCAAAATAAAAATATAAGTCTCAATTTTTCCAGTTCAATTTTCATATCATTATGTTCATAAATGTTCAAACTAGTTTTCCAGTTGAAAAAGTTTTCAAAAAGATCAAATTCAAGTACCTAAAAAAATTATTTTTGGTCCGGTCACATACGAACAGAAACAGATTCAAAGTTATGATTTTTTTTTGCCCAGAAAACAATTAGCCACCACCCCAAAAATATTTTTTGATGATCAGCATTGTTAAATTGAGTAAATGAATGCCTAAGATTTTAAAGAATATTTCGGATTTGGAGCATAAAAAAATAAAAAGTGAAAATGGTTGCAAGCAGCCAAGGGGGGGGGAGGCCTTATTTCTGATGTTAAAAAACCAATAAGAATCATTTTTTTCAGTTCCTTTATATTTTTCTTATATTCAGAAATGTTCAAGCTACCAATCTCACACCAACTTTAGTAAAATAGAATGCATTTTGCAAGCAAAACTATCCATAAATTGAAAAAAATTTCACAAAAACGGGGGGGGCGTGCATTATATCCACAAAATAAACCAATAAGATTTACTTTTTTCATTTCAATTTTCATATCATTGTGTGCAGAAATGTTCAGACTACTTTCCAAGTGAAAAAAGCTTTCAAAAAGACCAAACATAAGCACTTCAAATGAAGAGTTTTCGGTCCGGGTCGTATGTGACCCGAACATAAGATTTGTAACTTTTTTTGCCCAGCAAAAACTAAGCCCCCCACCCCCCCAAAAAAATTCTCATAGAGAGAACCCCTGAAATGATAAATAGTCATGAAATTTCAAGTTTCAGATATGCAGGGAAAATTTTTTACAGGGACTCAAACTTGGCTTCGGGTCACATACGACCCGAACAGAACAGCAGGGGTCAAACAAAATACTAGAAAGAGTGTACCCAAATATGAATGTTCTAAGTTTCTCTCTAAAACAGTTGAAGTTAACAGTTAGGGTCATCTAAGGTTAGTTTCACTTTAGCTGAGCTTAACACAACTATATACACTGCTCAAAAAAATAAAGGGAACACTCAAAGAACAAATCCTAGATCTGAATGAATGAAATATTCTCATTGAATACTTTGTTTTGTACAAAGTTGAATGTGCACAACAGCATGTGAAATGGATTGTCAATCAGTGTTGCTTCCTAAGTGGACAGTTTGATTTCATAGACATTTGATTTACTTGGAGTTATATTTGTGTTTAAGTGTCCCCCTTATTTCTTTTGAGCAGTGTATATTCAATACATAACAGAAGGCATTCCAAATAGGGCAGAATAATAGGGGATCCTAAAGGTAGGGGAAGCAACACTCTAAATTCACATATCCATTTAGGAAATAAATGTGGCAGTCCTAATCATTCTATAAGACAGTGGTTCCCAACCTTGGCAACTTGAAGATATTTGGACTTTAACTCCCAGAATTCCCCAGCCAGCGAATGCTGGCTGGGGAATTCTGGGAGTTGAAGTCCAGATATCTTCAAGTTGCCAAGGTTGGGAAACACTGCTATAAGAAATTCATCTCTCCCCCCCCCCCCCTGGTGTTTGTATACAGTGGCATATAAATTAAATGAGTAAATAAAATCTGGACCTTTTAAAAAAAATGTACCAGAATAAATGAAAGGTATGCAACTGCATTCATTTTTGATCTAGCTAAGGACCAAAAATTAATCTTATGGGTTTTAAGACCTTGGAAAAGCCCAATGGAGTTAATTATAACATTCCATGTAAAGTATGTAAGTGGTTATAGTTTTATTCCTAAGGTAGTTATATGAAAATTCAGTGCTATATAGTTACTTCCATGATACGTTCTGGCAGTGACAGAAACGATCCATGAAATGGCTTGACTTTAAAAGTTGTGGGTGTTCCATCAAATGAGATTTTTAAGAAGAGATTTGACAAGCAATTGTCTGGAATGATGTAGAGTTTCCTGCTTCAGCAGGGGGTTGGGTTATACAGTGGTTCTCAACCGTTCTAATGCCACAACCCCTTAATACAATTCCTCATGTTGTGGTGATCCCCAACCATGTCTAGCACCAATTCTCCCAACAGAGCTTTAAGCTGATTGGCAGGAAGGTCAGAGGAACACCCCCACTATAGACGCCTGATTGGTCAGGTTGTAAAAATATATTCCAAGGTGCCAGAATAGAAGCTTTAGTTCCTAACACCACAGGAAATTTGCCTTTTCCTATAGTCTTAGATGAATCCTATGAAACAGTCGTTCAACCCCCCGAGAACCCACTGAGAACCACTAAATTAGAGGATCTCCAAATTTGTTGTTGTTGTTGTTGATGATGATGATGAAAGCAAAATTCATTTTAAGGCTGGGCTGAGAAATGAGAGGAAATTGTGTTGCTTTCCATCATGCTTCTCAACCAGAACTTCAGAAGAAGTGACAAAGCTGCAAAATGTTCCATTTTAAATAAAGATATAATGGATTAAAAAGAAAATTGCAATCTTAAAAGACATAAAATAACACAACTCTTAAAAGATCAACATCTAAGGCACCAATAAAATCCCAAAGAATAACCGCAATGTTTTACATCAAGGATTTGCATGTTGCAAATCATAACCAAAAATATAACCAATGAAGGTGTGTGGACTGTTTCTGCAAAAAAGGGAGGGAGGGGGGAGTGAGAGGGGGGAGATAAGCACATCAGCCCTTTGCCACATCACGTTCTTTAAGTCTGAAAAGCAAAATCTTTGACTTTTAATCCTACAATAATAAATAGCCAAGCCATATCCTTGCAGCCAGCAATAATGTCCATATTAATATAGCTATAATATACAATTTATGGAAGGTGACACCAAGGACAGTGTTCTGTGATTTAAATGAGAATTACAGAAATTCCTAGGGGAAGAAAATATCGATTAGCTTATGTTAGGATGTTGCTCTTACTGATTTTCTTTTCTGTAGGTTTAAAATCCCTCTACCACCAAGTTCCAAACAGGGAGACAAAAAATGTTGGATGAGAGCAGTTCAATCTAAGCCCCCCTTAGAGTATAGTTTTTTAGGAGCAACAAACATCTGGATGCTATAGATCATCCAGACCATCCTTCCAAGGTCAGTAAAATGAGGACCCAGATTGTTGGGGGTAATATAATGACTCTGTAGACTGCTTAGAGCAGTGATGGCGAACCTATGGCACAGGTGGCATGTGGAGCCATATCTGCTGGCACGCAAGCCGTTACCCTAGTTCAGATCCAGTGTGCATGTGATTGCCGGCCAGCTGATTTTCGGCTCGCCCGGAGGCTCTGGGAGGGTGTTTTCGGCTTCTGGAGAGTCTCCGGGGGGATAGGGGGGCATTTTTGCCTCTGCAGCCTGGGGAGGGTGAAAAATGGGCATACTGGGCCCACGAGAGGTTGGGAAATGGGCTGTTTTCGCCATCCGCAGGCATTGATTTATGGGCGTGGGCACTCATGCATGTGCAATAGCACACGCACACACACATGCACTTTCAGCACCTGAGGAAAAATAAAAGGTTTGCCATCACTGCTAAAGATGCATGTCCCAAAGGTGCTTTTCTCTACAAGAGTCAACTGGACTTTCTGATTTCTTTCTGCCTCCCAGTGCACTCCCAGTGACCTGTGTGGGCGTGTGGGCGTCTGGCATGTGTTTATGCCGGTGTGAGATTCAGCTTCTGCACATGCACAGGAAGTGAAATCTCACACGAGGAGGCTCACGTGCGAGAGATTTCAATGATTTTTGGTGATCTCTTTGCTACAGCGCATGCGCGGAAGCAAAAATCATGAAAATCAGCAAGATCCCATGCGCACAAACATCCTTGCATGATATTTCATTTCCCGCACATGTACAGAAGCCGAATCTCATGCTGACGCATGCATGCTCATGTTGGGGATGTAGAGATATATGTGCATCTCCATTTTAGAACAGAACAGAACAAAACAGAACAGAATTCTTTATTGGCCAAGTGTGATTGGACACACAGGGAATTTGTCGTTGGTGCAGATGCTCTCAATGTACATAAAAGAAAAAGATTGATTTGACTTGACTTGACTTGACTTGGTTTGGTTTGGTTTATTTTGGTTTGGTTTGGTTTGGTTTGGTTTGGTTTTTATGCCGCCCTCTCCCAGGACTCGAGGCAGCTCACAGCATATAATATAACAATACAACACAAAGGCAAATCTAATACTTAAATTTAAAATTACAGTTTAAAAGTCCAATATTTAAAAACAATCATACTAGTTCGGTCATACATCATATATCTCATTTCATTGGCCAGGGCCTGAGACCTAATTGCCCCAAGCCTGGTGACATAGGCGGGTCTTAAGACTCTTATGGAAGGCAAGGAGAGTGGGGGCAGTACGAATCTCTGGGCGAAGGTGATTTCAGAGGGCTGGGGCTCCCACAGAGAAGGCTCTTCCCCTAGGCCCCACCAAATGACATTCCCCAGGGGAAGAGCCTTCTCTGTGGAGGCCCCAGCCCTCTGGAACCAACTCCCCCCAGAGATTAGAATTGCCCCCACCCTCCTTGCCTTTTCTAAGCTGCTTAAAACCCACCTCTGCCGTCAGGCATGGGGGAACTGAGATACTCTTTCCCCCTAGGCCTTTACAATTTTATGCATGGTATGTCTGTTTGGTTTTGATAATAAGGGTTTTTAACTGTTTTAGTAGTGGATTATTATTATATGCTGTTTTATTGCTGTTGTTAGCCGCCCCGAGTCTGCGGAGACGGGCGGCATACAAATTAAATCAAATCATCAATCAATCAATCAATCAATCAATCAATCAATAAATAAATAGTCTGGTTGACAGGACCTGGAGAAGAATTTGTCAAGAATCACTTAATGACTGTCATAGGGGTCAAATAAGCAATGAGAAACAATCAATATTAATAAAAGTCATAAGGATACAAGTCAACAAGTTAGTAGTCATGCAGTAATACAGTTTTGCTAACTGGGATGGCGTACCAGACCATCCATGCAGCATCCCACTACTGATGAGAAGAGACCTAACCTCAAGATAAATACCTGGGCGAACAGCATTGGTGTTTTAATCATCATCATTACAATTTGTGCCAGCTCTATTTCTCAAGAACTGTTCCTATGATCTTAAAAGTATTGCTGGGGAGGGTTTGCGGGAGAGAGAAAGAAAAAACAAACAAAAGCAACATCTGCAAGGTATTTTTCAAAAAAAAAAAGGGAATACAATTAGTCCTTTCCTGACAATCTCCATGAATATTGCCTGGAGATGTTGGCAGATCACCTGCTACGTTCTCTCTAAATCAATACTGCCCTGTCTTATTTGGGCTACTGCCTATTGACAGAAAGTGAAATTAGCATGAAAGAGCTGGAGAAGATAATCTGTCTTTATGCTTTCTTTCTTTTTTTTCCTTTTCCCGGTCTCTTGTGCGTTATGCTTATGCTATTACTAGGGAAAATTGCTTCCTTGATTTCTTTCCTTGGCCTTTTGGATTTTCAAACAAATTACGATCGAGTGTAATTGAAATGTTAGCCTTCCTGGTGGTGCCGGGATTAAATCTGAACGCTGTCACAACGGTAACAGTTAGTGCATTGAACATTCACAAGAAAAGCAGGTGGAGAAGGGGGGGCAGAGGGGCACGTAAGGGGGTGTAGGGGGGGTGTAGGTGGAAACAAAGCATGCTGAATTAATCAGATTTGTCCCTCCGGGGGTTTGCCATTCCAGAGATTATCAGGGCGACAAGTGGAATGGGAAGCTTTTGAAGCTCTCGAGCGTGCAAACGGATGCCACCTATTGGCATGATAAAAAGTTAACTTGGTTGCAAAGGATTGCTTGCAAATTAATGCGACTAATGAGCCTCCTTGTCTTTCACAAGTTACTCAAGACCCACCTATATTGCCAGGCATGGGAGAATTAAGACATCTCCCCCAGGCTTTCTTACATTTCATGTTTGGTATGTGTTGTGATTCCGTCCGAGGCCCCTCAGGGAACGGCTGATCTTCTGTCAGTTTCCTGCTCAGAGGGGGAGGATGAGGAACAGGAGGTGCAGGCAGACGAGGAGGAGGAATCCCAGGCTGAGGAAGAGGGGGAACAGCCAGAGGCCCCCGAGAGGGAGCTCTCCCCAGCAAGCAGCCTGGATTCCTTAGAGGAAAATGCACAAGCAATAATAGATCTGCGACAGAGAAGAGCAACACAAAGAAGAGAGCAATTAGTTAGGTACTTTCAGCACTAAAGAGGCAACAGCTGGGTTTGGGTGTGGTGCTCTCTGGAAAGGCTAAAAGGCAGACCCACCCTTCCTGGCTTGTGGAGTATTATCTTTGGGAGTCTTGGGACCTGGCTGTGATCTTTGGCGTCTTGGAATTCTGGTTTGTGACTTTGAATACTGAAACCTTGGGGGGAAAAGGTCTTATGCTCTACAGTGGTGGGTGTGCCAGCAAGAAGTTTGCTGTATTGTCTGGACATCAGGACTCTGCTGTAAAGTCTCCTAGCCTGCCTGTTGGGAAGAACAGGTTTTTCTCTGTGTTTATTTCTCAAGCTATAAAGTACTTTTGCTTTTACCAGCGTGTCTGGCTGTTTTTTCCAGTTGGTGTGGAGGTCTGGGGGAACCCAGACAGAACAGTATGTATGTGTTGTATGGTTTTTAAATTGTTGGGGGTTTTTAATGTAATTTTATTATTAGATTTGTTCCATTGTTATACTGTTTTTATTGTTGTTGTGAGCTGCCCCGAGTCTTCGGAGAGGGGTGGCATACAAATCTAATAAATTGAATTGAATTGAATGTGCAAAGCAATGAGCAAACATGCCGTTCTAAACAGGAGTGATATTTAACAGGTGTGCAGGGAAAAAACTAGAATTGCAAACCCTTAGAAAAAATTAAATACTTTTCTGAAATTTTGATATTTTTTTTGCACCTCTCCCACTCTCCTTTTGAGCTAAGATGCAAATGCAGCTCTTACCTGGCATTCTATAGCGAAAAGAAGGGGAAAAAACCAGTTCCTTTGCTCTGGAGGAGCTATTTCATTTATTGCTATTTAATTCTATGTATATATGCCATATACATAGCTTGTAAGAGCTCATATTAAGACTTACAAAGTGGCGCCCAAGGCGGCAAGATGCGTGTATCATGCTGCCTTGATTGCATCAGCGGAATCCTGCCCGGCCGCTCTGTTTAGGGTGACCCGCTCCCTTCTTAACCAGGGGGGAGCTGGGGAGCCCTTGCAGAGTAGTGCCAAGGACTTTAACACATTTTTCGCTGATAAAATCGCTCGGATCCGAGTGGACATCAACTCTGATTGGATAACAGAGTCGACTGACAATGAGTCAGTCGAGGTGACTGGGGCCCATACTTGTCCATCTGTCTGGGAAGTGTTTGATCTGGTGACACCTGATGAAGTGGACAAGGCCACTGGAGCTGTGAGTTCCGCCACTTGCTTACTGGATCCGTGTCCCTCCTGGCTGGTCTCAGCCAGCAGGGAGGTGACACGGAGCTGGGTCCAGTAGATTGTCAATGCATCTTTGGGGAGGGGATCCTTTCCGGCTCCATACAAGGAGGCACTTGTGCGCCCCCTCCTCAATAACCCTTCCCTGTACCCAGCCATTCTTAACAACTATCATCCAGTGTCCAACCTTCTCTTTATGGGGAAGGCTGTTGAGAAGGTGGTGGCGCTCCAGTTCCAATGGTCCTTGGAAGAAGCCGATTATCTAGGCCCTCAGCAGTCAGGATTCAGGCCCGGCTACAGCACGAAAACTGCTTTGGTCACGTTGATGGATGATCTCTGGTGGGCCTGGGACAGGGGTTTATCCTCTGTCCTGGTGCTTCTAGACCTCTCAGTGGCTTTTGATACCAGCGACCATGGTATCCCTCTGCGCCGGCTGGAGGGGTTGGGAGTGGGAAGCACTGTTCTTCAGTGGTTCTCTTCCTACCTCTCCGGTCGGTCACAGTCGGTGTTAGTGGGGAGGTCAAAGGTCGACCCCTAGGCTTCTTCCTTGTGAGGTGCCTCAGGGGTCGGTCCTCTCCCCCCTGCTATTTAATATCTACATGAAACTACTGGGCGAGATCTTCCAAGGGCATGGGGTGAGGTATCATCAATACGCAGATGATACCCAGTTGTATATCTCCACCCCATGTCCAGTCAATGAAGCAGTGGATGTGATGTGCCGGTGCCTGGAGGCTGTTGGGGTCTGGATGGGTGTCAACAGACTCAAACTCAACCCTGATAATATGGAGTGGCTGTGGGTTTTGCCTCCCAAAGACAATTCCATCTGCCCGTCCATTACCCTGGGGGGGAATTACTGACCCCCTCAGAGAAGGTCCGCAACTTGGGCATCCTCCTTGATCCACAGAGAAACATCTTTCAGCTGTGGCGAGGGGGGCATTTGCCCAGGTTCGCCTGGTGCACCAGTTGCGGCCCTATTTGGACCGGGAGTCACTGCTCGCAGTCATTCATGCCCTCATCACCTCGAGGCTCGACTACTGTAACACTCTCTACATGGGGCTACCTTTGAAAAGTGTTCTGAAACTTCAGATCATGCAGAATGCAGCTGTGAGAGCAATCATGGGCTTCCCCAGGTATGCCTATGTTACACCAACACTCTGCAGTCTGCATTGGTTGCCGATCAGTTTCCCGTCACAATTCAAAGTGTTGGTTATGACCTATAAAGCCCTTTATGGCATTGGGCCAGAATACCTCTGGGACCGCCTTCTGCCGCACGAATCCCAGCGACCAGTTAGATCCCACAGAGTTGGCCTTCTCTAGGTCCCATCGACTGAACAATGTCGTTTGATGGGACCCAGGGGAAGAGCCTTCTCTGTGGCAGCCCCAACCATCTGGAACCATCTCCCCCCCAGAGATCAGAATTGCCCCCACTCTCCTTGCCTTTTGTAAATTTCTCAAAACCCACCTCTGTTGTCAGGCATGGGGGAATTGAAATATCCCCTCCCCCCCAGGTCTATACAATTCATGCATGGTATGTTTGCATGTATGTTTTGCTTTTTTTAGTTTTTTAGTTACTTAAATATTAGATTTGTCATATGCTGTTTTATTATTGTTGTGAGCCGCCTGGAGTCTGCGGAGAAGGGCAGCATACAAATCTAATAGATAGATAGATAGATAGATAGATAGATAGATAGATAGATAGATAGATAGATAGATAGATAGATAGATAGATAGACAGACATATGGCATATATACCCGGAAGGGGGAAGAAAGAAAAAAAATCAAAACTTTTTAACCGGTTCTGCATACCTGACCGCACCTGTAGGAGCCCATCACTGGTGAGATTATATATGCAGATGCCTGGGGCAGATATTAAAAAGTGTAGGTAAGGTGATATATGTAGTTGCCATGGCAGGTGGAGGAGGAGGTTAGGAGGAGAGAAAAAAGAGGATGAAAGATGCAAACAACAAGCAAACTTGCTGGAATCATTAACTAGCCAGGTCCTAAATAAAGAGCCGAGCAAAAGGAGCTGACATACCTTCTATAAATTGTGTGGCTGGAAAACCTATTAAATCTGACAGGGGAAGAGGGGAGGCCTGGATTGGTGAAGAGCCTGATTACACCTCGTTCTTTATTCCCTATTGACTTTGGATATGCCATACCTTTCCATTTCCTGGAGAAATAAATTAAAAGTCAGAAGTAATTTGCCTGATGGAGGGTACAGGTGGGACTCCCCCCTCCCACTCTGAGGAACATTTGCACACTGAGAAATCCAATTTAACCCCTGGAGGGGGGGATATCTTATTTTCTTTTGTTGACAGCTTTGTGGCAGCTAAAATAGGAACCTGATTAAAGGGAGACAGTGAGAGATTGAGGTCTTGTTCCTACCGAGGGAGGATCAAGGCCCTCTAATCTTATCTCCCACTGCAGGGGGATGAACTGCCGGCAGCGAGATAAACCTCACCTATTTGAAGCCTGATGTTGACGGCGAGATAAGCCTCACCTATTTGAACCTATCAGAAGGCCGATCAACACCCACCTACGCAGGGGAGAAGTGGAGGAAAGAAGTGGTAGAGAAGCAGAAGTGCTAAATTGTTTCCTTCCTTGCCAGATTCTCAAGCAGTTATGGATCCAAGGAATTGTGTAATATAATGTGAGCCATCAGTTAGTGGGAGTTCTAGTCCGGATTTATCAGATTGAAACAAAAGGCAAAAACCCACTGCTCATCAGTGGGTTAATTTGTCATGTCCGGTGAAGGGCTGCAATTTTTTTTTACTACAACACTGTGGGCGTGCCTTATTTTGTGGCTGTGGTTTGCTGGCCATGTGACCAGGTGGGAGTGGCTTGATGGTCATGTGATGGGGTGGCTTAAAAGTCATGTCACGGGCTTAAAGATGGCTACCTTGACGTCACTCACATCAGGGGTTTGGGTTAGGGTGCCTGGCCTCTCCTGGCCTCAAAGAGATACAATTTCCCTATCTATTTATTATTACTGAACATCTAAAATCTACTATTTAATTCTATGTATATATGCCATATGTGTACATACATATTACACACAAAAAATATACATTATCCACTATATGAACTGTATGTATATGTACACACACACACACATAGATCTTCTAAAATTATACACATTCAACCTCATTTACTGTGATAGGAAAAACATACCCAGAGCCCAGAAGGGAAAAAAAGAAAAAAAAATCAAAATATTTCTATCAGTTCTGCATGCCTGACCATACTCATAGGAGCCCATCACTGGTTATGTCCTAATCCACATAGCATCACAGTTCTTTTCTCTAATGAGGCTTTTTGGAGCATCCCCTCCAAAAGGCATTCTTCCCACCAGCCACCTGATAAAAGATTGATCTAGCTGTCAGAGGTCTGGCCTTTCCTGCCAGCTGAAACAACCCAGTCCCTAAGTCACTTATAATTTACAATGCCACCTTTGTTTTGATGGAAATAACATTTGAAAACTATACTTCAGAGATATATCTCCGCAGTGGACTGAAACTAAGTTCAAAGCCTTCTGAAGTGATTCAAAGTGGGACAGAGACACAAGACAGTCTTGCTGAAAACAATAAATTGCATGCATACCAGTCCCCCAAATGGGGGGGCGGGGGAGAGCTTGGAATGGGAAAAGAAGAAACAAACAATACCTTTTAGGTCAAAACAACAAATTGCACAATTTCTATGCAAGATAGACTCTTGATAATATTCAGGTTAGAAATTAATCACAGGAGACCTTCTGGGAAAGTTTAATAAAGCTATATGACTCCACTGCTAAATCAAGCCTGCAAGCACATTTGCAAATCATTTTCCTCGTGTATATTATTTGTAAGGGTAGATGTAGTGGTGTAATCTTACAGCCTGCGGAGTTAAAGTATGCGTTAGGGATGATTACATTTGCACAAGGAAGACAGTATAAGATGGAAGACAACCTGAAATTTAATCCTGTATCATGAAAATCAAAAAGCATCATTCCGGCATTCTTATTTAAAACATGTGGCATATCTGTTGTATTGTTTGTTTGTTTATTGTACACTGTGTAAGTAGGGTATTAGCTGAATTACATTCTTTGGATGACTTTGTGGGACTCATATTCACAATTGAGAGCCATGCAAGGATCAGCAACCTGTGGCTCTTTCATCCCTCTGCTGCAGCTCCTTGTTGCTCAAAATATGCATCACAAACCGTCAATGTGTGATGCCCACAGGGACACAATTTATTGAGCTTTTTGACCTCCAGTAGATCTACCATGGATAAATCCAAGAAAAGAAAGGTTTCTGAAGAAAACAGAACAAATGGAACAATTGCTGTGAGTCCTCGGAGAGGGGTGGCATACAAATCTAATAAATTATTATTATTTATTAATTTAATTCAAATTAATATGCTAATACAGTGATGGCAAACCTATGGCATGGGTGTCACAGGTGGCACTTGGAGCCACATCTGCTGGCACTCGAGCTGTTACCCTAGCTCAGCTCTAACGTGCATGTTTGTGCCAGGTGATTGATTTTTGGCTTGCACAGAGTTGTGTTGATTTTTGGCTTGCACAGAGGCTCTGGGAGGGTGTTTTTGGTTTCCGGAGAGCCTCCAGGGGATTAGCCTCCCCTGGCTCCAGGGAAGCCTTTGGAGTCTGGGGAGGGTGAAACATAAGCCTACTGGACCCACCAGAAGTTAGGAAATAGGAGATTTTGCTTTTTGCACATGCACAGAAGCAAAATCTCACTAGGACGCATGCACGCACCTGCCGGTCACCCAGAGATTCATGCACAGCTCCATTTTTGCTACCAGTGTGCAGTGTAGCCTGTACTGGGTAGCAACCCAATACTGCTTCCAGTGCAGGAAATTATGTAAGAAAATACAGAAGATGGTCTATAATGTAGAAAATTTTAGATTCCAAAGTAGGATCACCTACTGATCTTTTAATAATTGGGGGTGGGGGTAAGAATGTAAGTCAGTGGTGAAATCTACTGTATTTTTCAGAGTATAAGACACACTGGGGTATAAGATGCACCTTAGTTTTTGGGAAGGAAAACAAGAAAAATAATCTGCTTACCAGATATTCATCCAGATATCATCCTTAGTCTGTTCAGCTTCAGTACATTAATTTATCCCCTGGTTAGGGCTTTAAAAATCCTTATTCAGAGAGAGTAACAATGAAAGAGCTTGCAAGCCTGTAACAGCTGGGGAAATCATTAGCACTTGGTTAGGGCTGGAAAGAAACATTTGGAGCAAGTTAGAGTAATGGAAAAAACCCTGCAAAGACTTAGGGCTTGGAAAACATTCCTCACAAAGAGTAACAATGAAAGAATCTGCAAGGTAAGAGCTGAGAAGATTGTTAGCGCCTAATTAGGGCTGGGGGGAAACAGCTTTCGAAAAAGCTACATTCAGAGTATAAGATGCACCTGAATTTTCAGCCTCATTTAGGGAGGAAAAAAGTGGGTCTTATACTCCAAGAAGTACAGTATTTACTTATCAGCTTGAAGAAGTGTTTGCGCATGTGCAGGGGATTAAATAAAAGAAAATGGAGATGTCTGGGTGGATGGGTGGTGCTTCGCACTTCCGCTGCTACAGTTCTTCAAACCACCAGTGACTACCACTACATATATGCCCAAACTGGGCTAAACCAGTAGCATTTCATTCCCGATGTAGGTGTAGTGTGTGTATCATAACCTATGTAGTGTAACCTATGAAAAAATGGAGGATAATACCCTTGGAATGCAAATGTTGGGAAATAAAAATAAATAAATAAATATTTTCTTTTTAAAAAATGAAACCAATTTCTTGGGGAAAAGTCTATCTTTCTTTTTTTAAAGAGACTCTAAGATTATTGAGAAAATAATGTGACACTGAGTGAATTGTAGCTTGCGTCCAGTTTCTATGCATTGCAACCAATACATCAAGGTATTCTTGGAGAGACATTTTTTTTTTGGCATGGCAATAATGTTAGGAAAAACCTCACCTCTACAATTCCCATGTGCTGGGCTGCTATTAAAGTAATAGAATTAGGAGTAATAAAATGTTCAATATCCCTACCAGGGCCAACAAATCCCAGCCTGTTAGTTAAAATCTGTCTTGACATAATTTAAGAAAAGAAACTTTAGATATAGCCATATAAAAAGCCCTGAACACTGTATTGTAGTAGAATGGAAAGAGATAAATTGGCTTGTCCAGCAATATTCCACCCTGGAGTTTCCTTTTAGAAATATACTAAGAAAAATATTTTTAAATAGTAAATAAATAACTGGACAAAGTAGTTTTAGAATTTGATGTACACAAAGATATTATCCCCATCATCCTAAAGATAGTGGTATTATTGAGAAAGAGGTCCTACCTGACTAGTAAATCCCTTGTATACTGACACATGGCTCTTAGATCAGGACATGGCATTGCAGCTTCTTAATTTTTAAAGAAAGACAGCTATATAACTATTGTTGCTTGCTTGCTTACTGATTGATTGATTGATTGATTGATCAGGAACAAATAACTCTCTTGCTCTAGTATCTCTCCAGATTCTTCACCATCCATTTTGCTGTTTCTGTGGGGTTTTTTCAGCCTAGCTGGAAATAACATCTGCTTGCTATTCATTTTACTCAGGACAAACAAATAATAATAAATTTATTGTCATTGTCAAAGCAACGAATTGTCATTGGCAACGAAAGTCATGTGACACCCAGAGACCAGTCCCACCATACATAAAATCAGAACAGGTAAATTTTAAAATAGAATAAAAATAGAATAAAAAACAGAATAAAATTTCCCACCCACTACAAAATTCCCCACCCTGAACCACTCAAACATCTACATGACAAACCGAGTAATATTGTCCAACAGTTCACTGATGGTGACCCTTTAGTTCGTTGTTAAGTGCAAGTATAGCTCTGGGATAAAAATGCATAAGTATGCACATGTATACAGTGGAACCCCGACATAAGAGCTGCTCTACTTAAGAGCAACTCGAGATAAGAGCTGGGAGGGGAGAGATATTTTTGTTCTACTTACAAGCCCAAATTCGAGATACAAGCGCCAAGGAGCTGTCTCCTGAAGCCAAACGCTAACTTCCGCGTTCGGCTTCAGGAGACAGCTGCGAAGCGGCGCGCGTGTTTTAAAAGGTTGCAGCCGGCCTGGGGGGCTCGGGGGGGTGCTTGCAGCTTTCTTTCTTGCTCTTTTTCTTTCTCTCTTTTACCTTCCCTTCCTCTATTTCTTCTTTTCTTTCTCCTTCCCACCTTCTTCCCTTCCTCCCTCCCTTCACTCATTCCTCTCTTACTCTCCCCTTTCATAAGTTTCCTTGCTTCCTTCCTCTGTTCCTGTCCCTTCCCCCTTTCTTTCTTTCTTTCTTTCTTGCTTTCTTTCTTGCTCTTTTTCTTTCTCTCTTACCTTCCCTTCCTCTATTTCTTCTTTTCTTTCTCCTTCCCACCTTCTTCCCTCCCTCCCTCCCTTCACTCATTCCTCTCTTACTCTCCCCTTTCATAAGTTTCCTTCCTTCCTTCCTCTGTTCCTGTCCCTTCCCCCTTTCTTTCTTTCTTTCTTTCTTTCTTGCTCTTTTTCTTTCTCTCTTTTACCTTCCCTTCCTCTATTTCTTCTTTTCTTTCTCCTTCTTCCCTCCCTCCCTCCCTTCACTCATTCCTCTCTTACTCTCCCCTTTCATAAGTTTCCTTGCTTCCTTCCTCTGTTCCTGTCCCTTCCCTCTTTCCTTCCTTCCTTCCCACCCTCTGTCCATTCATTCACCCATTCCTCTCTTGATCACTTAAAGCCGGTCCCTGGTGCAAAAAGGGTTGGGGACCTCTGTCCTACAGGATTGGGTGGCAGAGAAGTTGAACATATGTAAATTTAAAAGTTTAAGAAAGTTTACAAGTTAAGTGAAAGAAACTTCATTATTCATTTATATGTACATGTACATTTCTTCATTAAAAACATGTCTTTCTGCATAATTTAGACTAACTTTGTGAGTTTTTTGAGGGCTGGAACCAATTAAAATTATTTACATTAATTCCTATGGGGAAAAGTCGTTCGAGATAAGAGCTGCTCGACTTAAGAGCCCAGGTCCGGAACGAATTAAACTCGTATCTCGAGGTACCACTGTATATGCATAAATGATTTGTAAGTCTACATGTAAAACACAAAGGAATGGCAGAACCTGGAGCAGAGTTAAGAGTTAAGAGAGATCAACCTCCTTTGAATTTTGTTGGCTCTTATCTAACTTCAAGCAGGGGCTAACTCTTAGTTGAGAAAATTTCTGCGCATAGGCATGATTAGCAATAAATCATTTTAATTGGATCTTCATATGTGGTCCTGACAAGGATACACATACAAGGCTTAAGTTTAATTCTTTCCTTGTATTGCAGCTAGATCTTGCTTCTACTTAACAAAACACATACCTTTGAAATCTAGCTTGTTTGCCTGCCAAATGATGCTCTACAAGATATAATTTATCATCTTTAGATCAAGAATAATTACTTGACACATATTTAATTAGGGTAAATTGTATCACCAGAAGCCCAGAACTATGAACCAGTAAGTGGAAAAAGAGAGTAATTCATGTGTTGTGTTCGAAATAGTAACTCTTCATTATTTATTGGCATTTTGACCCTACCTTACCCAGACAGTATCTCAGCATTTTTATTTTATTTTAGAAAAGTCTTTAAAAAGCATGTTGTCTCATTCCATATTCCCTAAAGTAAAGATTGTCATCATGTCTACATTCGGAACAAAGTAGTACTTTTCCAGATGTTTGTCTAGAAACCAGAGAACAATTCTTCTCTCTTCTATTGCAGACCACATTATTTTTTTAAAATTCCCATGCAAAATTGAAAGCACTTTGCAGATATTTGAAATCATTCAATCATCAAAGTTAGCACAACTTAGCCTATAATCAACTCACAGCAGGATGGCTTATGGGCCATAGCGATCCAGTGTGAGATGGTAAATAGGTGTTGATGTTGTTTAATTTCCTAGTCTAGGGCTGAGAGAGAATGATGGAACCCAAACCTTTAAGCTGGTTTCTATGCTCCTAGTTCAGCATCAGATGTTTAAGTTTTTAAACATTTAAACCCTAACTCAAACCCTTGACATGAGTGACATCAAGTTGGTCATCTTTAAGCCAGTCACATGACCTTCAAGCCACTCAATTTTATGACATTTTGATTAACCCCACTAAAGATATTGCCCACTTACTGATGATAAAGTTTAATTCTCCATCTGGACAAAGTGGCCACTTTGGTTAATATTGATATTATTGTCAATATATACTATTTTTTGTCCTTTTCCCTCAAAAGAATGTACACAAGTAACAATTTGTGTTAGAAATTCAGAGTAAGACGAGAAGAGATATTTCAAAGGACATACAGTACTTGTAGATACTTATCTAATATACCCTGAGGATAATTATATCAGAAATCCACATAGGTCTAAAACTAAGCTGATTATGTTGCAGTAATGGACCAGTAATTTTCTCTTTTCCCAATGATAGAAATGTTTATTGCCTTACCATTTCAGAAATTGCATGATTATTCTAAAAACCCTCAAACTGTGTATTTAGGGAAGGAAAGGTAGGGTTTTTTTTCTTCTGCAAAATTGAAATATTATTTATTTGGGGAATGGGGAAATCAACTACTTCATTGTTTTATTTGGGCACATAGGATATGTCAACTTCCAATTTCAAGAAAATACTGTTGTGAGTAGTTTTGCTTTTACTAAACTTTTGTTTTGATGTGCCTTTGGTATAATATTTAACACTAAAATGCCTGTATGTACTGTAGGTGAAGTACATCAACTCTAAAGTGGTATTTTTGTCCAATGGTGCACAATTATTTTATTATTATTATTTGAATTGTGTTAGAAGATGCTATTCAAAAATAGAATACGACCTGCAACAATCTTGCAGGTTTCTAGATAGAGCTTGGAAATGATTATTTGACAATGTATTTGTATTTATTGATTCTATTTCTACACCACTGAATCAATAACAACTTAGAATGAGAGTAAAGTATCCAAACCGGAGTTCTTCAAACTTGGCAAGTTTAAGACTTGTGGACTTCAACTCCCAGAATTCTGGGAGTTGGCTGGAGAATTCTGGGAGTTGAAGTTTACAAGTCTTAAAGTTGCCAAGTTTGAGGACCCCTGATATAAGGTCGCCACCTCTTTTCATACAGTGTATACCTGTTAGAAAAAGAAGACACTTTGTTGTTGATTCTTAGATTTGCTTTTTGAAATGTCACATAAGCATACCTGGCTGGGGAATTCTGGGAGTTGAAGTCCACAAGTCTTAAAGTTGCCAAGTTTGGGGACCCCTGATCCAAGTCATCTATAATAGGAAAAACATCTATAGTAAATGTAAACATTAAAACAACTAATAGTAATCAATACTGCAATGAAGGGGGAAATTGCAATAATAGTGGTGATGAAAGATAAATAAAACAATAATAAAATTAATGTCAACAGTTAATAAAAAATAATCCAAACTGAAATAATTAAAGGTAGTGATAAGAGGTCCTTCAACCAAATCCTTTTTTTAAAAGAAAAATTCAATTTTCAGTAGCTTTTTGAAAATGAAAAAGACGAAGCAAGCCTTTATTCTAACTTGAGGGTATTCTGCAAAGTTAGATCAGAAACACATCCTCCTGGCCTCTTTTTCCTTTACTTCAAAGAACCTAAAGAATGACCCAAACTTTTTTTTTGGAGGGGTCGGAGAGAAGAATTAATTCCCAAGCCAATGTTTCTCAGTTATCCTCTCATGAAAGAAAGGCACCCCATAGTGGACTAGATATAAAAATGACGACTTTATTGTAAGAAAAGATTGACTATGACCTCAATGTCTTGTAATCCTTAAAAAGATTCACCCTGGAAGTCCTTACAAGAATCCTTGTTCTCATAGGTATTAATGAAGAGAAGACATCCATGTGGTTCTACACCAGAGTTCAACTTTGGAAGTGCTAAGGTAAGACCATGAAAATGACCTTCTTTGGCGTCCTAAAAGCCTATGCAAAGAATTTTTCTCCACTAATTCTCAGTACTCAAGTAGATAAGAGTCAATGGCAGTCAAAGTGGATTAGACTTAATTCATTTATGATTATGTAGTAATTTTAGGCTAAGTCCTCTTTTCACCTCTCTCCCCTGGTTCTGTCATTCCTTCTTCTACACCAAGAGACTCTGTTGCAGGTTAGTTTGATAAAACTGTGTGTCCTTGCTGTATTTGGTCTTTCAGATTGCTGTGAGCCGCCCCGAGTCTACAGAGGGGGGCGGCATACAAATCAAATCAAATATCAAATATCAAATATCAAATATCAAATATCAAATATCAAATCTCAAATCTCAAATCTCAAATCTCAAATCTCAAATCTCAAATCTCAAATCTCAAATCTCAAATCTCAAATCTCAAATCTCAAATCTCAAATCAAATATCAAATCAAATCAAATCAAATCAAATCAAAATTTTAAAGCTTCTCGTCTTTACCATAGTTCATCTTGCTATTCAGTTATCCCAAGTCCTTGTTTTAAATCTGTTGCTATTATGTTAAGTCATGACACATCTTGTGCTTGGCTATAAGTCTATGAGTTTCAGCTTCTTTGGATTTTATGATAAGTAACAGTTTTGCTTTGCATTGCCTTTGTGATTGGCAGCACAAATCAAAGTGCATAGACCTCTTGATCAATGCCCACATATTCTTGTGCTAATAGCTCCTAGATAAGATAAGATATCCTGAACACATCTCTAAAGTTCAAACTTCTTGCAATATGTCAAATACTGTATAGATATATACTGGATAGAGGAGAATATTTTAGATAAACTACTGCAAGTAATTCATCTTGCTATTCAGTTATCCCAAGTCCTTGTTTTAAATCTGTTGCTATTATGTTAAGTCATGACACATCTTGTGCTTGGCTATAAGTCTATGAGTTTCAAATACTGTATAGATATATACTGGATAGAGGAGAATATTTTAGATAAACTACTGCAAGTAATTCAGTGAAGGGCTGCAAAAAGGAATCCCAGAGGAGGTGGAGGTGCCTCCATGGACACAGTCACCTTCCTTTGTGATTGCTGCCTGCTTGGAGTGCCCACCACCAGATCCGGTAATTTTCTTGCAGCAAGGAATCCTTCCAAAAGAAAATTACCGGAGCTGGTGGTGGGGGTTTCATGGTCACACGCACACTACTGGCTTCGCTCCCACCCAGGACCCCGGGAATAGGGTGGGGGAGCCTAGCAAAAAAAGAGCTGCACAATGCCAAAGCCTTTCCGTTTGAGCTGCAGGCAGAGCAAGGGCTTTGCGAGGGCTTCGCAAGGAGGAAATAGACCACTTTCGACAAGAGAAGAAAGACAGGAAAGGAAGAAAGCAAGCAAGCAAGTAAAGGTTTTCTCAGCCCAAGGGAAACGGCGGTCCCGAGTGAACGCGAGGGGAAAGAGACAGGAAACAGCTTGGCACTCGCCGGCTCCACAGCAGCTGCTGACTCCGCAGACCGGTGCAACATGCCTTGCAGCCCGGTACTGGTCCGCAGACCGGCGGTTGGGGACCCCTGTTGTAGACAATCAGATGTATTTTGAGAGTACATAAGTGGAGTTTTGACCATAACATTCTTCTACTGTTCCTCTCTAGAAAGTGATATATAAGTACATTAAATACTGGTCTAACTCTAGTATTTAACCCTCAAGAATGAGCGAGAGAAAGAAAAAAGTTCCCATGATGCATCCTGTGAATTGCCTTAGTTATCATTCCTTAAATTTGATGACAATTTCCCTTCCATTTTTGCAAAATATGAATAGCCTTTTACAAGTAAAAAACTGAATTTCAACACAGTTGGAATTTAGACCCCTTCCTTTGTGAAAAATCCTGTCGTCGTCCCCAATCTACAGTAGGCAAACATTTAACATAATTATTTATCTCAACCAGAAGTCTTCTGTGTGCTTCAATTGGTGACAAATAAAAGGGCAAAGTTGTTATTTTCTGATCAGTTTCCTATGATGAACCTACAAAGGAACTTGAGTCTATTAATTCAGCAACCAGCTGCTTCAGCACTATTGAAAATTAAGCAAGGTTTGACCAGATTTTGAGAGCATAACTCAGTAGTAGCTATTGAAAACTAATTAAAAATATGTGTGTACTTGGTTTTAAATATTCATGTTATTGAACCATTTCCACTAATAGCACAAATGACAACATAATATCTGACTGTAACAGTTGGCGGAAGCCATTTTCAAGTAGCAGTTGAACAAACAAAGACAAATTTTAATTTGCAGCGCCGGCTGAGCTGTAATAAAAAGTTACATTCCAACTGTGAAAAAAAAATACAACGCAGTTTGCTTTAGTCTTATTTACAGATGTGAATCCTTCATTTCTTATCCAATCTCATCCATATCTATGTTAAAAAATTTTTAAAAGCAGCCATTATGGAATTGGAGAGGTGTACCATTGGGGCAATGAAATCTATTTATATAGTACAATTTCTTAGAATTTCATTTATGACTTTCTTATTAAGTTTTACAAATGATAGCTGTGCAGGTGACAATGAAACATCTGACTTTATGACTGAGATTCTGAAGCCACACAAAATGGGATTAAGGCAGGAATGCTGAATTTCAAATAATTAGGAATCCAATTGTTTGATGCCAAAACTTTCTACATTTTGTTGGATAGACAATACAACAATCTCCCATCCCAAAAGAAGGGGGGGGGGGGAGAGTGACATTCTCAAGAGAGAAAGAACACTGAGATCTATTTTCATTTTTAAGTGGCTGAGTGGATTTAGCTCCCATTTCAGCAGAGATTACAACTTCTTTTGCTTCCCAGGTTTTCACTAGATTCCAAGGAGAGTAATCATTCATAAAGGGTATTCTCAGATTAAGAAGCCAGGGCAGACAATTTGAGTTCAGATAAAAAGGCCAAATGTGCAGTAAGAAATCTTTGGAACAAATGTAAAATAATAATAATAATAATAATAATAATAATAATAATAATAATAATAATAATAATAATAACAACAACAATAACAACAACAACAACAACAACAACAATAATAATAATAATAATAATAATAATGTATTAGATTTCTATGCCGAAGAGGATGAGTTAGTGTAATAGAAGCTTTGCTTTCAAGAGAAGAAAACGTTTGGAATATTGAAGACAGGTTTTGACATAATATTACATTCAAGTATAGTTGTTAATCATTTTCTTATTTTTTGCTAATTCATACACTCTTCTCCTTTGGTGAATCTATTGCACCTTCCTTGCAGAGATAATGTTATTTTGTGCCAGAATTGTGGAGGGCGAACCTAAAGCACTGCGAAGCGGTATATAAGTTGTACTATTGCTATCTTGAATATTATAGAAACATAGAAACATAGAAGTCTGACGGCAGAAAAAGACCTCATGGTCCATCTAGTCTGCCCTTATACTATTTCCTGTATTTCATCTTACAATGGATATATGTTTTTAAATTCAGTTACTGTGGATTTACCAACCACGTCTGCTGGAAGTTTGTTCCAAGGATCTACTACTCTTTCAGTAAAATAATATTTTCTCACATTGCTTTTGATCTTTCCCCCAACTAACATCAGATTGTGTCCCCTTGTTCTTGTGTTCACTTTCCTATTAAAAACACTTCCCTCCTGGACCTTATTTAACCCTTTAACATATTTAAATGTTTCAATCATGTCCCCCCTTTTCCTTCTGTCCTCCAGACTATACAGATTGAGTTCATTAAGTCTTTCCTGATACGTTTTATACTTAAGACTTTCCACCATTCTTGTAGCCCGTCTTTGGACCCGTTCAATTTTGTCAATATCTTTTTGTAGGTGAGGTCTCCAGAACTCAACACATAACTGTTGGGTTGGCAATATATTAGCTACAGGTGTTGCATACAGAGGGAGCTAGAGCTCATAGCTTATTTCTCTGAGTCGCCCTCTCTGTTTCTCTTTGTCTGGATACTCACTGTTAATGGCTACTTGCTGTTTGCTCTGCAATTCTCTGCATGCTCTGTATTGTAGTCATGTATTATAGCTAAAATGTGTTTAGGCTTGGTATCTTTGTTTGTTGATTATGACAAAGGCAACTGGTAAGAAAGACTAATGTACTTGGTAATATTTGGATCATTATTCTGATTTGTTATGTATGATTTTAGACTGTTTATTTGAATATGTTATTTCTCAAACTAAACTTTAATTCAAGTTAGTGTATCTGTGCGTGGCTGAGTAGTTATTCACCACTAATCTTAATCTAAACATTTCTCTGTGTGCACAACCTTGGGAAACAAGGATTATTCTGCTCATACTTTAACAATGTCTGTGATAGTCCCCCAAAAAGACATTAGAGTGCAGGAAAAACCAAATAGAGAGGTCGTGAGAGGTATTGAGATGCTGCTGCAATGTGAGAACAGGTGAAACAGAACATTTACTCGAAGTCTGTGGAGCCAGAATTAGCCGCTCTGCAGAAATGAGCTACATTTATCAGGCCAATGATAATCATCTTACAAGGTCACTATGAAATGGAAGACATGGAGAATGCTAACAGAGAAAAATGCTCCTAGATTTTTATAGATTCGTTGAGGTCTCTGGAAGGGTAATTACCAATAAAGGATATTTTTTTTTCATTTTCTTTTATTAGAATTTCACACGTTCCTCTTTAATTTTTGAAGTTTGTAAGCCCCTCTTTCTATTTTGATTTTTTCTGATTATATTAAGTATCCTTTTAAAGGGGGGGGGGGTTACCTACAATTGTGCTGATTGCACAATTGTGGCACAACAGCTCTGGTCTGTCTTTGCCAGTCCGTGCACACTGTCATCTTTAAAAATAATTTTTCATGATTTTCTGCATGCATGGAAGCAAAACACCTCACCAAAACATGCAGCACATCCAACACCGTGCCAGATTTTGGTACCTGCACAGGTGTAGGAAGCAAAATTTTGCTCGAACACGCAGTCACGGCCCAGAGTTGCAGAGCTGTGTGCAATTAGCCATACAGTTAGGAACCTACTACTGCTACTGACACCACTCTCTTGTACAATTACAATGAAATTCTGAGATAGAACAGTTGCAAATGGAGGTATTCTTTTGAGCCTTTGACTATGTTGACAACCTAATTTCAAACCATTACACAGAGAAGTAAAGAGACAGACTGGAAGGTCTTAACCATAAAATTTATCAGGAAAGATTTAACGAACTCAATCTATGTAATCTGGAGGACAGAAGGGAAAGGGGGGGACATGATCGAAACATTTAAATATATTTAAGGGTTAAATAAGGTTCAGGAGGGAAGTGTTTTTAATAGGAAGGTGAACATGAGAACAAGGGGGCACAATCTGAGGTTAATTGGGAAAAAGATCAGAAGCAATGTGAAAAAATATTATTTTAATGAAAGAGTAGTGGAACAAACTTGGAACAAACTTCCAGCAGACGTGGTTGGTAAATCCACAGTAACTGAATTTAAACATGCCTGGGATAAACATAGATCCACCCTAAGATAAAATACAGGAAATAGTAGAAGGGCAGACTAGAAGGGCAGAAAAGACCATGAGGTCTTTTCTGCCGTAAATCTTCTATGTTTCTATGTTTTTATGTTTTTATTGGGTAGTTCTTCTTCTCCCTCTCCCAGCTCCTCAAATGAAAAGAAATCTCTTTCAGCAGCCATTTTCTTCCTAGAATTCTTCATTTGAAAAGAATCTTATGTGTTCCAACTTTTCCGCGGTGTCAAAGGGTCTGTGCCATGCATTTATGAGGCCTCGTGGGTGTCCTTTCAATGTAATAGAGCTAAAAATGCATTCAGAAGGTTAAAGCCAAGCAGGGGCTTAAAAAAAAAGTGCTTTTCAAAGGAGGAATGTTGTGTGCTATTGAAAGAAATGCCGAGTTCTTAATGCACTTTTAAACATCATGGGTTTTTTATTTTAAAAAAAATCTATCTGCCCTCTTTGCAAGTATGTAATGAACTATAAAAGAATAAGACAGGAATTTAAGCATTTTGGTACTTAACAATTGCATTTGACAGCATATGGAACTTTTGATTAACAAGGCTATAGGAAAGGATTATTATTGCTGCTATTATTTCTTTCCCCCCTTCCTCTTCCTCCTCCTCCTCCTCTTCTTCGTCCTCCTCTGCTAAGCAAGTATTTACTATGGGTTGAATGAATAAAAATGGCCAATTTTATTACTATTTTAATACATGGGGTTTTAATACTTGGGGGTATTAATACTTGGAGTTTTGGCTCAATGAAGATGTCAACCCAGTGTGCAGCAGCAGTAATGAAAAGCAAATTCCATGCTTGGCATAATAGGAAGGGTATCGAAAATAGGTCAGCAAATGTTGTATTGCCTCTGTACAAATCAATGGGGAGACTACATTTGGAGTACTGTATACAGTTCTGGTCACCGCACCTTAAGAAGGATATAATGGAATTGGAAAAGGTGCAAAAATGGGCAACAGGACTGATCAAGGAAATGGAGCCCCTCCCTTATGAAACCAGGTTACAATGCCTTGGTCTCTTCAGCCTTTAAGAGGTGACTTGATTGAAGTGTATGAAATCATGCATGGCATAGAAAAGGTGGATAGAGAAAAAATATTTTCTCAGTCACACAATAGTAGGACAAGGGGGCACTCCCTAAAGCTCAGAGGTAAGAAAGTGAGGACAAATAAAGGGAAATATTTCTTCACCCAGAGGATCATTGGCTTATGGAATTCACTCCCAGAAGAGGTTGTGACAGCTGTCAGCCTGGATAGCTTCAAGACAGGTTTGGACAGATTCATGGATGCCAAGTGTATCAGTGATTATTGAAATGGATGTCCAAGTGCCGCCTTTATGTTGGTTGAGGCAGGCAAGATTCCCTTGAGTACCATTTGTTGGGGGTCAAGGAAAAGGGAGGGTTTTGTTCACTTAATCATGGGTGCAAACTGATCTAAGAAAATCTCTCTCTCTCCCTCCCTCCCTCCCTCCCTCCATCTCCCTGTCCCATCGATCAATCCATCTATCCATTCATTTAATCTCTATCTTCTAATCATCTGTTTGTCGGTCTATCTGTGTCTATTCCATCAATTTACCATCTTATCTCCTGGGTGAAAGATATGGAATCCTGATAGCGATATTACAATATTTGGTTTCATATTCTAACTTGAAATTCAATATATGTCTGGCTGTATCTTATTTCTAATCATTTGTGGAATGTAAAAATCTTCTGCATTTCTGCTGGAAAGGTCAGGAGAATAACAAGGCTTCTGCTATAATCTTCATGACCCTCTCAGGATGCTACATTGCATGTATCTGTAATTTCCTAAAAGCAATAATATAAACATCACAGCTTCAAAGTCTGGGGTATGTGGAAGAAGCAGCTAAAATACAACTTTATTCCCTCCATAATTTTGGTTCCAAATATAGTTTTATCTCTAGTAGGCTTTCAATAGAAAATTGAATTTGCATATAAATGTATGTTTTGGTCAGCATTAAATGATAACCTGGGACATTCTGAAATTTGCAGTGTGAAGGAATGAAGTTTCTGATTGATACAATTTAATTGGAATGTGGTATAATACACACCACACACCATATTCCACAGTGATTATGTTCAAGCATTGTACAAAACCAGTTCACTGAAATAACTAAGTGGGAAACTTTATTTATTTATTTATTTTATTTATTTATTTTGTCCAATACACAATGAGGGTTTTAGTGGGTATATATCAATATACACATAGTAAAATACATGATGAAGGTTATAGATTAGATTAGATTTATTGGATTTATATGCCGCCCCTCTCCGAAAACTGATATAGAGGAGATACTCATAGTAAAATATATCTAAGAAATAATAGAAAAGAAGATATAGGAATAGAATATATCAATGAAAGAATAGAAGAAGAGATATAGGAATAGAGGAAAGGTATAGGAGATATAGGAGAGCAATAGGACAGGGGACGGAAGGCACTCTAGTGCACTTGTACTCGCCTCTTACTGACCTCTTAGGAATCTGGATAGGTCAACCATAGATAATCTAAGGGTAAAGTGTTGGGGGTTTGGGGATGACACTATGGAGTCCGGTAATGAGTTCCACGCTTCGACAACTCGGTTACTGAAGTCATATTTTTTACAGTCAAGTTTGGAGCGGTTAATATTAAGTTTAAATCTGTTGTGTGCTCTTGTGTTGTTGTGGTTGAAGCTGAAGTAGTCACCGACAGACAGGACGTTGCAGCCTATGATCTTGTGGGCAATACTTAGATCTTGTTTAAGGCATCTTAGTTTTAAACTTTCTAGGCCCAGGATTGAAAGTCTAGTCTCATAGGGTATTCTGTTTCGAGTGGAGGAGTGAAGGGCTCTTCTTATCCTTGTTTATTTGCAGAGTAGCTTATCCTGATATGGCTTTATTGCTTAAATCATGGTTCCTTGTATGTAGGGAACTCAGGCAATGAAAACATTCAGTAACCAAGTTAAAATTGGTATATGTAAATCTATTCACTGAATAATATATGCCAAATGACTTATCTGTAAAACAGCTGCACTGATCAGCCTATCTCAGGGACAGCACAGAATCTAATTCTGTGCCAGTAATCTGACTTGTATCTCAGATTATCTGATCTGCTGATCTGTTCTTTTACTTTTTTCTCAGAAACTGAAGAATTTCCCTTCATAAGTGTTTTTGACAAGATAAGTTGCAGAAATTATAATCAGTAGATGGCAGCAAATAGTTACTGTAAATTCTGTGTCTTCCAAGCCCTCTAGTGGCCGTGCAAATGATTGCTGCCAACTATTTATTTAATTTTTTATTTATTTATTTTGCCAAGCATGTATGAGAAAACAGGTATAAGTATAAGCATAAGAAATGAGTACAGAAAAAAGTCCTGGGCCTAGAAAGCCTAAAACTACGGTGCCTAAAACACGATTTGAGTATTGCCCACAAGATCATATGCTGCAATGTCCTACTGGTCAATGACTACTTCAGCTTCAACCGCAACAACACAAGAGCACGCAACAGATTCAAACTTAATACGAACCGCTCCAAACTTGACTGTAAAAAATATGATTTCAACAATCGAGTTATCGAAGCGTGGAACTCATTACCGGACTCAAAAGTGTCAACGCCTAACCCCCAACATTTCTCTCTTAGACTCTCCACAATTGACCTCTCCAAGTTCCTAAGAGGCCAGTAAGGGGCGTACATAAGTGCACTGGTGTGCCTTTCGTCCCCTGTCCAATTGTCTTTCCTTTCTCTCACTTATCATATATATTTTCTTTCTTTCATATATCCTCTCCTCTAAGTTCACTTTGCCCTTATATATATTACTACATGTCTTTTTTTCTTCCTATGTATTTGTGTATTGGACAAATGAATAAATAAAATAAACAAATAAACAAATGGGAACAATAGGACAGGGACGGTAGGCACACTGGTGCGCTTATACTCGCCCCCTTACAGACCACTTAGGAATGGGGTGAGGTCCACAGTAGATAGTTTAAAGTTAAAGCTATAGGGATTTGAGGATGTAACAACAGAGTCATGTAGAGCATTCCAGGCATTGACCACTCTGTTGCTAAAGTCATATTTTCTGCAGTTGAGTTTGGAGCTATTGCTATGAATTTATATCTATTATTTATCTGTGTACTATTGTGTTTGAAGCTGAAGTAGTCATTGACATGTAGGGTATGGTCAATTCCTGCTTTGAAAAAGCCACAAGAAAGACATTATTTTCTCATAACTACCCTTGAGATTACTGGAAGTTAGAGACATTGTATTCCGTCATACCCCACTGGGCATATTGTAATTAAACAACAGCAAAACCACTCATAAGAATGTCTATGGAGATTCTCAGTAATCCAGGTTGTGGTGTCCCAAAGATGCTTTTTTCAGGAGGAAAACTGTACTTTCCGGTTTTTCTTTGAAGACATTTTGCTTCTTGTCCAAAACCCGGAAGTTCAGTTGCCTCTTGAAAAAAGTACCTTTGGGACAGCCATAAGAATGTCAGTCAAATTGTCTTTTCCTTGATAAAAAATATATCATTTTTTTCTCCAGAGCAAATAAAAACACTCAGTGAATACACAATCAAAATTTGTGGGATAACAGATAAAATCCAGTCTATCAATTATGCATTGTCAATACTACTAAAATTACAATCCATAAACTGTGAGGTCTATATTCAGTTTGATACTATTAGGGAAAGGAATAAACAAAGTTGCCACATTTGTCATATATATTATTAGCTAGGGTGTATTAGGCACTTAAAAGCTGGCCACAAATGGTATACATACATACATACATACATACATACATACATACATACATACATGCACACACACATATGTATACACACATATACAAATCCTACTAGAGAAGAAGTTAATTTAAGCTTACAGCTTTGTCATGTGAGCACAGCTGCAGCTCATCATCATTTAAGGCCACAAAGGGCTCCATTCCACAGGTGGGATTTGATTGCCTGAAAGTTGAGGCCCAAGGAGAACAAAAGCAAAGCAGGATTCAGTGCTCTTTGCTGTGGTTCTCCATCTTTTCTTCCCTATGGACCCACTTTAAACCCACATTTTGTGCCTGTGGACAACCAAGATTTAACACAAGGTTTAAAGCACTGGACTGACTGACTGCATCATATATTTGTGGACTCCCTGGGACAACATTGCAGGCCCATAAGGTAGGAGTGAGTTCTATCTATCTATCTATCTATCTATCTATCTATCTATCTATCTATCTATCTATCTATCTATCTACCTACCCTTCCTTCCTTCCTTCTCTCCCCCCCCCCTCTCTCATACACACACACTAAAATTAGTGTAGAATTTCAAATGTGCTGGGTTCATTTTGGAAACTAAGGCAGATGACATATAGCACAGGAATCTGGAGAGAAATTTGGAAAACATAGGTCAAGACATAGTTAACCACTGTAATATGGAGGAAAAGTCTGTTCTTTCTTTCTTTCTTTCTTTCTTTCTTTCTTTCTTTCCTCCCTCCCTCCCTTCCTTCCTTCTCTCTCCCCCTCCCCCTCTCTCATATACATACACTAAAAATAGTGTAGAATTTCAAATGTGCTGGGTCCATTTTGGAAACAAAGGCAGGTGACATATAGCACAGGAATCTGGAGAGAAATTTGCAAAACGTAGGGTCAAGACATAGTTAACCACTGCGATATGGAGGAAATGTCTTTTCTTTCTTTCTTTCTTTCTTTCTTTCTTTCTTTCTTTCTTTCTTTCTCTTTTCTTTCTCTTTCCTTCCTTCTTCCTTCTTTTTCTTTCTTCTTTCTTTCATATTTCTCTCTCTCTCTCTCTCTCTCTCTCTCTCGTTCATACACACAAACATATACACACACACTTACAGATCATTTTAAGGAGTTTTTGGAAATGGTTCATAGCATTTATGTATTCTCTGTACTTTATACATAAGAGACCTATATTTTTCGTGCATTATCTGAGCAATATCTAAATTATCTGAAGAGGAACAAAGATAATTATACTCACATGTTAAGTGGGAGAAAGGGGTAAGATTTACTGACCTCCATACAGCACGATATAGTATTCTTTGTGACTTGAAAGCTGAAAGTAGAAAACTCTTGCTGCATACAAATTCATTATTTAAACTCTCCTGATTTTAAAAGTTTAGCTATGTGAAAGATCTTTGCAACAATCTGTCTGATTATTCTAATTGTTCATTGACTTACTGTTCATATCCTAGCTGATATCTTTTTCCACTGCCTTTTCGGTATTGTGTATTTAAATTCCATTCTTCGTTCAGATCTTGCTTGATACATTGTTGATCTGCTTCTTTCTGCCCTGATCATTAAGTTCTTGGTGAACCAAGAGTCAAGTAAGGCAGGGTTTGATGTGATTCTTCCCAGGACAGGACATGTGGTATGTGGCAAATCAGCAGGTTCATGATTATTAGTCTGATCCTTGACTTTTGGCCATCACTAGGGAAAGAATGAAAGGAGAAAACATTTTCTTTGGTAAGTACTGGATTTTATAGTAGAATGTGCCAATTGCGCATTGAAACTCCTGACTGTTTACTGCCTCCAAATAAAAAGTGGATTACAGTGGTACCTCTACTTATAAAATTAATTCGTTCTGTGACCAGGTTCTTAAGTACAAAAGTTTGTAAGAAGAAGCAATTTTCCCCATAGGAATCAATGTAAAAGCAAATAATGTGTCCGATTGGGAAAACCACGGGGAGGGTAGAGGCTCTGTTTCCTCCCAGGAGATTCCTAGAGAGGCCTCACAGAGGCTTCTCTCTGCCTTTTCTGGCTCTGTTTCCTCCCAGGAGATTCCTAGGGAGACCCCACAGAGGCTTCTCCCTGACTTTTTCGGTTACAGTTTCGGAGGGTCAGATTTGTAAGTGGAAAATGGTTATTGAGAAGAGGCAAAAACATCTTGAACACTCGGTTCTTATCTAGAAAAGATCTTAAGTAGAGGTGTTCTTAGGTAGAGGTACCACTGTATTCATTTTTCAGTTTAAGGCAGGGACACCAAACTTGATTTCATTGAGGGCTGCATTGTATTGGACCTCATGAGACAAGGGTGGGCATGGTCAGCTCAATGTCACTCGTGTTAGGGATGCCTCAGTGATGGGCTGCCCATCACCAGTGCTAGCGGTGCACTCCTGGCGACGGGCATGGACACATGCACATCCAGCATGCATGTGCTGGTATGAGATTTGGCTTATGTGCATGCTCAGGAAGTGAAATCTCACAAGAGGACAGTCATGCATGCAAGATTTCACTGATTCTCTGCAATTTCTTTGTTTCTATGCATGTGCAGAAGCAAAAAATGCCAAGAATATGTAAAATCTTGTGCAGGCGAGCATCCTCATGTGAGATTTCACTACCTGCACATGTGCAGAAACTGAATCTTGTACCAGCATGCATGCATGTATTGGGAATGCAGAGATGAATGCACATCTCTGTTTTTCCAACTGGGACTGCGCACTGAGCCATCCATGCAGCAGGCCACTACTGGGGTGCCTGTGGTGGCCGGAGTGCTCTGCCATCAAAACCGGGGCCCTGACCTTCATTTTTTGGTGGCGATGGCCTCTTGCAACCCTCTGCCAGCAAAAAACAAAGCTCAGGAGGTCTGCCAGTAGCCCTTGCACGCTCTGTTTTCAGCTTTGATGGCCTCCTGAAACCCTCTGCCAGTGAAAATGTAGCTCAGATGGCCCATCCATGGCCCTCCCAAGGTCCATTTTCTCCGGCAGAAGCACTGCAGGAGAGTCCTTTGCTGTTTCCAGGGCAGCTCCTGTGAGCCGGATCCGATTCCCGGGCCCTGAGTTTGACACCCATAAGGACATGCCTCTGCTTCTGATTGTGTACTTTTGACAGGTGTGTGTGTGTGCACACTTGCACAAGCTCCTCCTCTCTCCTTTTTGCAGAAGCACAGCGTCGGAGTTGTATTTTGCGTACGTCTTCAACTCACAGCATTCCGTGCATGAAAAGACAAACTTCTGCCCTTGGAGATAAATTACAGTTATTACTAACTCATCCAATAGAGAAATGTAGAATCACTCTGGAACTACTGTTTTCATTAGATTAGCTTGTACAGCAGCAATCTGTACGGCTGCAAAGATCTATGCCGTTCTCTTGCTGAAGGGGATCACTTCATCCTACAGATGTTGTAAACACGCAGTAAACTACATTTCTGTGATACTTATAAAGATTTCCCACCGGGGAAGGGAAGGAAAACCCCTACTCATTAATACAGCCATATTAGCTTTTCTAAAAGGAATAGAAAAGGGAAATTAATAATGGTATAGTATGAAAGAAGCACTGCCACATTGCAAGGAAAAAGCTAGACATTTCTAGCATTCCTGATCTACTGGCTTCGTCTTGCTTTTCATCTTCTTTAGAGGTTGTTGTTGTTATGTAGGCAAGTAAAGGAGGTCAGGTCTTGTCGCTGGTGGAAATGCACCTGCCACTGTGCACATCAGCAGGCGCAAATAAGCAGGTGAGCATCTTCACCCACACTGACCACCCACATGGACACACCTGAGTGCTCTCCTTTACACATATCAAACCATCATCTGTCTCCAGCAGCGGCATTTCTTTTGAGAGCAATAGGGCAGCAATGCTGAGCATCTTTCAAAGACAACATTTTTTTTCATTTTTGCAGCAAAAAAGTAAGGACATTACCACATTGTCCAAACCACTAGGATCAGTTAAGAAGACACACAATTCCTACCCTGCTAAAAAGGGAACAGACAATGAATGAAATCACTATTCCTTTGCTACCACTGGCAAAGCAGCCCAGATATTATTGGGGAAAAAAAATACGGTGCTCTCTATATTATTCTCAACATTCAAGGCCTCAAGTTCTTAATGTTTTTTTTTTTAATACGAGGATTACCCAGAAAGTAATGCACTACATTTTTTTCTTCAACAGTTATTTATTGAACACAATGAAACTTACACACAAGAAAGAATTTTGCTTTTTCTACACTCCCTATTTTTCCACATAATCTCCATCCTATACTATGGCCTTCCTCCAGTGAGACCAGGGATGGGCTACTGTCCAGATGGGGGGAACGCAGTGGGGTAGTGAAAATGGAGCTCCACCCCAGAGCACCCAATTTGCACTGAACGATGTTGAAAGAAAATGCAGGGTGTCCTGCATAAGCCACGCCCACAATGTGGTAGTAAAAATTTTAGCAGCCCTTCACTGAGTGAGAGACAAGGGTGTGTATGCCCTGTTGGTACCACTCCTTGTTCTGGTCACAAAGCCATTTCGGCTGTGCATATCATCTCTATTGGCTTCACCCTCTGTGCCCAGCGACTAACCATACTTCTGTCGACTGCAGATTCTCCATAAACTGTACACAAATGTTTGCAAATGTTCCCAACAGTTTCTTTCTCCGCAGTGAGAAATTCAATGACAACATGCTGCTTGTAACGTATATCACTTACAGACGCCATTTCAAAACACTGCTGCAGCAATGTTATCTGTCCTGACAATTCAAAAAATGTATATCTAAAGTTTTGCATTCGTACTATTACTGTAGGTTGAGAAAAAAAATGTGGTGCATTACTTTCTGGGCGACCCTCATACATTTTAATTAAACTGTTTTCTCTTTTAAAAACAACATAAAAACAACTACAAATACAAAAAAGGAAAACAAAACAAAACAATACATTCACTTAAGATCATTTACAACTTTCCGAATCGACATACATAATTTGATCTTGTACTTCTCTACTATATATTACTTTTCTAACCATTCACTTCTCCATAGCAGTATAATATAATAACATTCTAGTGATATTTATTTTAACAATTCTAAAGATACTATTTATTCATATCAGCAATTCATTTATATTTATGTTTAAATATTTTAACCCTGCTGTTCTGTTTAAGAAAAGTAACAAATCTTCTGTTCCCGGGTCACCCTGACCCGGACCGAAAACTCTTCATTTGCAGTGCTTATGTTTGGTCAATTTGAATACTTTTTTCACTTGGAAAGTAGTCTGAACATTTCTGCACACAATGATATGAAAATTGAACTGAAGAAATTAATCCTTATTGGTTTATTTTGCACATAAATATGCCTCCCCCCCCATTTTTGTGAATTTTCTTTAGGTTTATTGATAATTATGCCTGCAAAATACATTCTATTTTACTAAAGTTGGTATGGGATTGGTAGCTTGAACATTTCTGAACATAATGATATGAAAATTGAACTGGAAAAATTGATGCATATCGGTTTATTTTGTTGATGAAATGCACGCCCCCCCGGTTTTTTTTAAATAGTCTTCACTTTATGGATAGTTTTGCTAGCAAAATACATTCTATTTTACTAAAGTTGGTGTGGGATTGGTAGCTTGAACATTTCTGAACATAATGATATGAAAATTGAACTGGAAAAATTGATGCATATTGGTTTATTTTGCACATAAAGTATGCCTCAATTATTTCAATTTATATAAAAATTATGCTGTTAATTTCAAACTTACATACTTTTTTTTAGTAAAATGGATTTGTTTCATAAAATTAGTTCTCTGGCTACAATGTGGTTGATTTTCAAAAGGATATTCCAAATATTTCTAGACAAATATGTATAAACAGTGACAATAATGGCACACAGCAAGGCCGAGGGGGGGTGGCCCTTTTGTGGCAAAAATAAACCAATAAGAACCATTTTGTTCAGTTCATTTATATTTTTCTTATATTCAGAAATGTTCAATTTAGTATATCAAACCTTTTGGGGGAAAATTCCTTAGGGATTTGTAGCCTTAAAAAATAGAAATTGACACAAAATTAAAAAAGGATGGGGGGAGGGGCTTTTTGATCAAAATAAAAATATAAGTCTCAATTTTTCCAGTTCAATTTTCATATCATTATGTTCATAAATGTTCAAACTAGTTTTCCAGTTGAAAAGGTTTTCAAAAAGACCAAATTCAAGTGCCTAAAAAAAATCATTTTGGTCCGGGTCTATATGACCCGAACAGACTAAGTGTGACTTTTTTTTTGCCCAGAAAAAAAAATTTTCCCCCACCCCCACAAATATTTTTTTGATGGTCAGCATTGTTAAATTGAGTAAATGAATGCCTAAGATTTTAAAGAATATTTCGGATTTGGAGCATAAAAAAATAAAAAGTGAAAATGGTTGCAAGCAGCTGAGGGGGGGGGGAGGCCTTATTTCTGATGTTAAAAAACCAGTAAGAATCATTTTGTTCAGTTCCTTTATATTTTTCTTATATTCAGAAATGTTCAAGCTACCAATCCCACACCAACTTCAGTAAAATAGAATGCATTTTGCAAGCAAAACTATCCATAAATTGAAAAAACTTTCACAAAAACGGGGGGGCGTGCATTATATCAGCAAAATAAACCAATAAGAATTACTTTTTTCATTTCAATTTTCATATCATTGTGTGCAGAAATGTTCAGACTACTTTCCAAGTGAAAAAAGCTTTCAAAAAGACCAAACATAAGCACTGCAAATGAAGAGTTTTCGGTCCGGGTCAGGGTGACCCGGGAACAGAAGATTTGTAACTTTTTTTGCCCAGCAAAAACTAAGCCCCCCACCCCCCCAAAAAAATTCTCATAGAGAGAACCCCTGAAATGATGAAACTACATGAAATTTCAAGTTTCAGATATGCAGGGAAAATTTTTTACAGGGACTCAAACTTGGCTTCGGGTCACATACGACCCGAACAGAACAGCAGGGTTTTAATCTTGGAGAATGATACCATGGTCTTTTGAGACTGAAGGATGCCAAAGCAAATGCAAATTTTGGTGCTATTGGATTACGTCAATTAAAATTTCATCAATTTCTATCTCATTTTTTTGTTTCCAAGCCAATTATACACTTTATTCCATACGTCATATAAATTTGAATCATCTTTCTCTTTCAACTTTATGTTGTGGTTCAGCCTGAGGCTGCTCAGGGACCGGCTGTGTCTCTGCTGGCTCCATGCCCGGAGGAGGATGACAGCGAAGAGGAGGGGGCTGAGCAGTCGGACGGGGGAGAGGAAAGTCAGGAATGGGACGAAGGAGAACAGCATGAGAGCCCTGGGGGGGGGGGCCTCTCCCCAGCCAGTAGCTTGGAGTCATTAGGTGATGAAGCACAAGCCGTCATTGACATGCAACAGAGACGTTCAGATCAAAGAAAGGAGCAATTAAAGAAGTATTATCAGCACTGAATTAGGAACAGCTGGGCTTGGGTGTGGTCCTCCTTAGCAGGATTTAAAAGGCAGGCAAGCCCTTGAAGCCATGTGGAGTGTTATCAGTTGGAGTTACGGTGTCCTGCTTTGTTCTCGGTGTCTCTGTTCCTGGCTTGTGGCCCAGCAGTTTGGAAGACCCGTGGGAGGTGTAGGTCTGCTATCTACAGCCTCGTCTTGGCAGCAAGAATCCTGTATTGCTGCATGGACTTTTGCCTTTGTGGATATATTTGAAGATACAGCATTTTCCTATTTGTAAGGACATTTTCTGTTACCTGTGTTGTTCTTGAATTTGATAAACTGCCTTTGCCTTTTACCGGTGTGTCTGGCTTCTCTTTTTGGGTTGGTCTTGGCTTCCGGAGTGACCCAGACAGAACACTTTATGGTCATTTGGTCCATTTCAGCACATTCAAGTGTTTGTCAAGTTCTTAATGTTTTCAATGTGGCTTGATTCACCCATGATCAGCACATGGAATTTTCAGGATAAAATATGTCACCTTTTAAAACTCTGTAATATGTTATTACAAGGATTTTCTTCTTGTCCTTAATCAACATTTTTTTTAAAAAAAATCAGGACCTTATAAAATACAACCATGCAATCTTTTTGAAACAGATAAAGACAAGAGCCCATCAATTCTCTGGATTAAGGGTATAAATATTCATTACTCCAAAGGCTTCTCAAATCTGAAAATATTTCACCTTCTCTTATAGGAACATTCATGTTTATTTTCCAACTGAAGGGCAAAATTAACCCCTTGCCATCATCTTTAATCATAGCCACTATTGAATATCACATGGCCATCAAACATGCGGTACTTGGCTGATTTAATTATAATTGTTATTAATGGGTTTGTTTTTCATCCTATTATACTGACACTCTATAAACCACTTAAGTGTAATTTAAAATAATAAATATCCCCCATGAATACATGTTGAAAGTTTTGAATGTAAAAGATTTGGCGAGAAAGGGGGAAATAGCACCTGCCTTTGGAAATGGGGTTGCCCCAGAAGTCAATGCAGTCCCTGTGCTGTTTGTGTTCTCTAAATCCTTGAAGACTTATCAAGCTTGTAACCAGGAGCACAAATTTAATTCAAGGCCATTTGGATTCATTACGTGCTACCAGAGGTGGGTTCCTCCCAGTTCGGAATGGTTCTATAGAACCAGTAGCGGGAATCCACCCACCCACCCACCCCGTGCTTGCCAAACTGGTGTTGATGGTTGGCTGGTTATGCTCCCGAACCATCTCTCTTGGTAGTACCATAGCTGATGCCATTTTGTTCTTCGCTTCTGCGCATGTGCAGAAGGTGGGTTTGCAGCACCTGTTTGCGCATGCGGCATGAAAGGAAGCGAACCGGCAGTGAAGTAAGTTAGAACTCACCCCTGCATGTTTCTACACACAATAATTTGATCTAGTAACAGTCAAGGCCAGTCAGCACTAGACAAGAGTCAAATAATTCAAGGAGGCTGGATTTGTGTCTTTTGTGGGAGCGGAATGACTCCAAACTGATGGTGCATTTGACTCCACCCTCAGTCTTAGCCATCTCTTACAAGTCCAAGTTGGATTCAAATGGATAGGGCCCTTTGTTTTCTGTGTCTTTATTGATTTTGTTTATTGCCTTTCTCTATGGACTGGATCCCATCTTGGTTTGGTTTGTATTAGATTTTTATATAATAATATATGGTAATATATAACAACAACAACATAGTTGGAAGGGACCTTGGAGGTCTTTTAATCCAACCCCCTGCTTAGGCAGGAAACCCTGCACTACTTCAGACAGATGGTTATCCAACATCTGCTTAAAAACGTCCAGTGTTGGAGCATTCACAACTTCTGGAGGCAAGCTGTTCCACTGATCAACCGTTCTGACTGTCAGGAAATTTATCCTTAGTTCTAAGTCACTTCTCTCCTTGTTTAATTTCCATCCATCGCTTCTTCTTCTACCCTCAGGTGCTTTGGAGAATAGGTCGATTCCTTCTTCTTTGTGGCAACCCCTGAGGTATTGGGACACTGCTATTATGCCTTCTTCTTTTCATTAAACTAATGATGCCAAGTTTCTGCAACTGTTCTCCATATTTTTTAGCCTCCAGTCCCCTAATTATCTTTGTCGCTCTCCTCTGCACTTTTTCTAGAGTCCCAACATCCTTTTTGCATCGTGGCAACCAAAACTGAATGCAGGATTCCAAGCATGGCCTTACCAAGGCCTTATAAAGTGATCTTGATTCTATCCCTCTGTTAATTCAGCCTCGAACAGTGTTGGGTTTTTTGGCAGCTGCTGCACACTGCTGGCTCATATTTAAATGGTTGTTCACTAGGACACCAAGATCCTTTTATTGTGAGCTGCCCACAGTAATCTGGAATTGAACAGGATTTAATAAGCTGATTCAAATCAACCAACCAACCAACTAACCAGTCTTTTCCTTCCAGCAAAAGGAATCACAACTGGTCATGATATAAGTAGATTGGCATAAAAGCAAATGCTGGTGTACTTGTTTTAATGTTTATAATAATTTCTGATAGTAATATTATCTGT